>NC_138779.1:370000-664285 GCF_965119305.1 Pelophylax lessonae
GTTATAGTTAGAGTTAGGGTTAGAGTTAGGCTTAGAGTTAATGTTAGGGATAGTGTTAGTGTTAGGGAAAGGTTAGGGGTCAGGGTTACGGGTTAGGGTTAAGGGTGAGGTTTAGGGTTAGAGTTAGAGATAGGGTTATGGTTAGTGTTAGGGTTAGAGTTAGGGTTAGAGTTAATGTTAGGGTTAGGGGTAGGGTTATTGTTGGGGTTAGAGTTAGGGGTTTGGTTAGAGTAAGGGTTAGAGTTAGAGTTAGGGTTATGGTTATGGTTAGTGTTAGGGTTAGAGTTAGGGTTAGAGTTAATGTTATTGTTAGGGGTAGGGTTATGGTATGGGTTAGGGTTAGAGTTAGAGTTAGGGTTAGAGTTAGGGTTATAGTTAGGGTTAGGGTTATTGTCAGGGTTAGGGTTAGGATTAGAGTTAGGGTCAGGGTTAAGGTTAGATAGGTTAGTGTTAGGGATAGAGTCAGGGTTAGGGTTAGGGTTAGAGTTAGGGTTAGGGTTAGTGTTAGGGTTAGAGTTATTGTTAGGGTTAGGGTTAGAGTTAGGGTTAGAGTTAGAGTTAGGGTTAGGGTTAGAGGGTTAGGGTTAGGGGTTAGCACTAATGTTAGGGTTAGAGTTAGGGTTAGAGTTAGGGTTAGAGTTAGGGTTAGGGATGGAGTTAGGGTTAGAGTTAGGGTTAGGTTTAGAGTTAGGGTTACAGTTAGGGTAAGAGTTAGGGGTTAGGGGTTAGCGCTAATGTTAGGGATAGGGTTAGGGTTACAGTTAGGGTTAGGGTTAGGGTTAGAGTTAGGGTTAGAGTTAGGGGTTAGGGTTAGAGGGTTAGCGCTAATGTTAGGGTTAGGCCCCTTGGGTTAGGGTTAGTGTTAGGGTTAGTGTTAGGGTTAGGGTTAAAATCAGAGTTAGGGTTAGGGGTTAGGGTAAGAGGGTTAGGGTTAGAGTTAAAGGTTAGGGGTCAGGGTTACGGGTTAGGGTTAAGGGTTAGGGTTAGGGTTAGAGTTAGAGTTAGGGTTATGATTAGTGTTAGGGTTAGAGTTAGGGTTAGAGTTAGAGTTAGGGTTAGAATTAGGGTTAGGGTTAGTGTTAAGGTTTAGGATTAGGATTAGAGTTAGGGTTAGTATTAATGTTAGGGTTAGGGTTAGTGTTAGGGTTAGAATTAGTTTTAGGGTTAGGGTTAGGGTTAGAGTTAGGGTTAGTGTTAGGGTTAGGGTTAGTGTTAGGGTTGGTGTTAGGGTTAGATATAGGGTTAGGGTTAGAGTTAGGGTTTGGGTTAGTGTTAGGTTTAGAGATAACGTTAGGGTTATGGTCCTTCTGGGATGAAGTCCAGAATTCAGGATTATCAGAAGATATCTGTACATTGTCTCTGCCACACTGCTGTTAGAGTTAGGGTTAGAGTTAGGGGATAGGGTTAGGGTTAGAGTTATGGGTTAGTGTTAGGGTTTAGGGTTAGAGTAGGGTTAGGGATAGGGCTAGGGTTAGTGTTAGATTTAGGGTTAGGGGTTAGGGAAAGAGTTAGGGTTAGAGTTAGAGTTAGGGTCAGGGTTAGGGTTAGGGTTAGAGTTGGTTTTAGGGATAGTGTTAGGATTAGGGTTAGAGTTAGGGTTAGGGTTCGGGTCAGGGTTAGGGTTAGAGTTAGGGTTAGCATTAAGGTTAGGGATAGGGTTAGGGTTAAATGGGTTAGGGTTAGAGTTAGTGTTAGGATTAAGGTTAGAATTAAGGGTTAGGGTTAGATGGGTTAGGGTTAGGGATAGAGTTAGGGTTAGAGTTAGGGTTAGGGTTAGGGTTAGAGTTAGGGGTTAGGGTTAGAGGGTGAGGGTTAGGGTTAGGGTTAGGGTTAGGGTTAGGGTTAGGGTTAGGGTTAGAGTTAGGGTTAGAGTTAGGGCTAGGGTTAAATTTAGGGTTAGTGTTAGAGTTAGGGTTAGGGTTAGAGTTAGAGTTAGGGTTAGAGTTAGGGTTAGGGCTTAAGTTAGGGTTAGAGTTAATGTTAGGGTTAGGAGTAGGGTTATTGTTGGAGTTATGGTTAGGGGTTGGGTTAGAGTAAGGGTTAGAGTTAGAGTTAGGGTTATGGTTAGTGTTAGGGTTAGAGTTAGGGTTAGAGTTAATGTTATTGTTAGGGGTAGGGTTATGGTTATTGTTGGGGTTAGGGTTAGAGTTAGAGTTAGGGTTAGAGTTAGGCTTAGAGTTAATGTTAGGGATAGTGTTAGGGTTAGAGTTAGGGTTAGGGTTATAGTTAGGGTTAGGGTTATTGTCAGGGTTAGGGTGAGGTTTAGGATTAGAGTTAGGGTCAGGGTTAAGGTTAGATAGGTTAGGGATAGAGTTAGGGTTAGGATTAGGGTTAGAGTTAGGGTTAGGGTTAGTGTTAGGGTTAGAGTTAGGGTTAGGGTTAGGGTTAGGGTTAGAGTTAGGGTTAGAGTTAGGGTTAGGGTTAGAGGGTTAGGGTTAGGGGTTAGCACTAATGTTAGGGTTAGAGTAAGGGTTAGAGTTAGGGTTAGAGTTAGGGTTAGAGTTAGGGTTAGGGATGGAGTTAGGGTTAGAGTTAGGGTTAGGGTTAGGGTTACAGTTAGGGTAAGAGTTAGGGGTTAGGGGTTAGCACTAATGTTAGGGTTAGAGTAAGGGTTAGAGTTAGGGTTAGAGTTAGGGGTTAGGGTTAGAGGGTTAGGGTTAAAGGTTAGGGGTTAGGGTTATGGGTTAGTGCTAATGTTAGGGTTAGGGTCCTTAGGGTTAGGGTTAGTGTTAGGGTCAGATTTAGGGCTAGGGTTAGGGTTACGTTTAGGGGTTACGGTTAAGGTGAGTGTTAGGGATAGTGTTAGGGTTAGAAATAGGGTTAGAGTTAGGGTTAGGGTTAGAGTTAGGGTTAGAGTTAGTGTTAGGGGTTAGGGTTAGGGTTAGGGGTAGGGTTAGGGTTAGAGTTAGAGTTAGGGATAGGGCTAGGGTTAGTGTTAGATTTAGGGTTAGGGGTTAAGGATAGAGTTAGGGTTAGAGTTAGAGTTAGGGTCAGGGTTAGGGTTAGGGTTAGAGTTAGTTTTAGGGATAGTGTTAGGATTAGGGTTAGAGTAAGGGTTAGGGTCAGGGTTAGGGTTAGAGTTAGGGATAGGGCTTGAGTTAGGGTTAGAGTTAGGGGTTAGGGTTAGAGGGTTAGGGTTAAAGGTTAGGGGTTAGGGTTAGGGGTTAATGCGAATGTTAGGGTTAGGGTCCTTAGGGTTAGGGTTAGTGTTAGGGTTAGATTTAGGGCTAGGGTTAGGGTTAGAGTTAGGGTTAGGGTTAAGGTGAATGTTAGGGATAGTGTTAGGGTTAGGGTTAGAGTTAGGGTTAGGGTTAGGGTTAGGGTTAGGGTTAGGGCTAGGGCTAGGGTTAGGGTTAGGGGTTAGATTTAGCGTTAGGGTTAGGGTTAGGGTTAGGGTTAGAGTTAGGGTTAGGGTTAGAGTTAGGGTTAGGGTTAGAGTTAGGGTTAAAGTTAGGGGTTAGCAGTTAGGGGATAGGGTTAGGGGTTAGCGCTAATGTTAGTGTTAGGGTCCTTCTGGGATGAAGTCCAGAATTCAGGATTAGCAGAAGATATCTGTACAATGTCTCCACCACACTGCTATTAGGGTTAGAGTTAGAGTTAGGGTTAGTGTTAGGGGTTAGGGTTAGGGTTAGGGTTAGTGTTAGGGTTAGAGTTAGAGTTAGGGTTAGGGATAGGGCTAGGGTTAGTGTTAGATTTAGGGTTAGGGGTTAGGGATAGAGTTAGGGTTAGAGTTAGAGTTAGGGTCAGGGTTAGGGTTAGGGTTAGAGTTCGTTTTAGGGATAGTGTTAGGATTAGGGTTAGAGTTAGGGTTAGGGTCAGGGTTAGGGTTAGAGTTAGGGTTAGAGTTAGGGATATGGCTTGAGTTAGGGTTAGAGTTGGGAGTTAGGGTTAGGGTTAAAGGTTAGGGGTTAGGGTTAGGGGTTAATGCGAATGTTAGGGTTAGGGTCCGTAGGGTTAGGGTTAGTGTTAGGGTTAGATTTAGGGCTAGGGTTAGGGTTAGAGTTAGGGTTAGGGCTAAGGTGAGTGTTAGGGATAGTGTTAGGGTTAGGGTTAGGGTTAGGGTTAGGGTTAGGACTAGGGCTAGGGTTAGGGTTAGGGTTAGGGGTTAGATTTAGGGTTAGGGTTAGGGTTAGGGTTAGAGTTAGGGTTAGGGTTAGAGTTAGGGTTAGAGTTAGGGTTAAAGTTAGGGTTAGGGTTAGAGGTAGGTTTAGAGTTAGGGTTAGAGTTAGGGTTAGGGTTAGAGTTAGGGTTAGGGTTAGGGTTAGAGTTAGGGTTAGAGTTAGGGGTTAGGGTTAGGGTTAAAGGTTAGGGGTTAGGGTTAGGGGTTAGAGTTAGGGGTTAGCACTAATGTTAGGGTTAGGGTCCTTAGGGTTAGAGTTAAGGTTAAGGTTAGTGTTAGGGTTAGATTTAGGGCTAGGGTTAGAGTTAGATTAGGGTTAGGGTTAGGGGTTAGGGTTAGAGTTAGGATTAGAGATAGAGTTAGGGTTAGTGTTAGGGTTAGAGTTGGGGTTAGAGTTAGGAATAGAGTTAATGTTAGGGTTAGTGTTACAGTTAGGGTTGGGGTTAGGGTTAGGGTTAGAGTTAGGGTTAGAGGGTTAGGGTTAAAGGTTAGGGGTTAGCAGTTAGGGGATAGGGTTAGGGGTTAGCGCTAATGTTAGTGTTAGGGTCCTTCTGGGATGAAGTCCAGAATTCAGGATTAGCAGAAGATATCTGTACATTGTCTCCACCACACTGCTATTAGGGTTAGAGTTAGGGTTAGGGTTAGTGTTAGGGGTTAGGGTTAGAGTTCGGGTTAGTGTTAGGGTTAGAGTTAGAGTTAGGTTTCGGGATAGGGCTAGGGTTAGTGTTAGATTTAGGGTTAGGGGTTAGGGAAAGAGTTAGGGTTAGAGTTAGGGCTAGGGTTAAAGTTAGGGTTAGAGTTAGGGTTAGGGTTCGAGTTAGAGTTAGGGTTAGGGGTTAGGGGTTAGCACTTATGTTAGGGTTAGGCTTAGGGTTAGAGTTAGGGTTAGGGTTAGTGTTAGAGTTAGGGTTAGAGTTAGGGTTAGGGCTTAAGTTAGGGTTAGAGTTAATGTTAGGGTTAGAGTTAGGGTTAGAGTTAATGTTATTGTTAGGGGTAGGGTTATGGTTATGGTTGGGGTTAGGGTTAGGGTTAGAGTTAGAGTTAGGGTTAGAGTTAGGCTTAGAGTTAATGTTAGGGATAGTGTTAGGGTTAGAGTTAGGGTTAGGGTTATAGTTAGGGTTAGGGTTATTGTCAGGGTTAGGGTTAGGTTTAGGATTAGAGTTAGGGTCAGGGTTAAGGTTAGATAGGTTAGGGTTAGGGATAGAGTTAGGGTTAGAGTTAGGGTTAGGGTTAGTGTTAGGGTTAGAGTTAGGGTTAGGGTTAGGGTTAGGGTTAGAGTTAGGGTTAGAGTTAGAGTTAGGGTTAGGGTTAGAGGGTTAGGGTTAGGGGTTAGCACTAATGTTAGGGTTAGAGTAAGGGTTAGAGTTAGGGTTAGAGTTAGGGTTAGAGTTAGGGTTAGGGATGGAGTTAGGGTTAGAGTTAGGGTTAGGGTTAGGGTTACAGTTAGGGTAAGAGTTAGGGGTTAGCACTAATGTTAGGGTTAGAGTAAGGGTTAGAGTTAGGGTTAGAGTTAGGGTTAGAGTTAGGGGTTAGGGTTAGAGGGTTAGGGTTAAAGGTTAGGGGTTAGGGTTAGGGGTTAGTGCTAATGTTAGGGTTAGGGTCCTTAAGGTTAGGGTTAGGGTTAGTGTTTTGGTCAGATTTAGGGCTATGGTTAGGGTTACGTTTAGGGGTTAGGGTTAAGGTGAGTGTTAGGGTTAGGGTTAGGGTTAGGGTTAGGGTTAGTGTTAGGGTTAGAGTTAGAGTTAGGGTTAGGGATAGGGCTAGGGTTAGTGTTAGATTTAGGGTTAGGGGTTAGGGATAGAGTTAGGGTTAGAGTTAGAGTTAGGGTCAGGGTTAGGGTTAGGGTTAGAGTTCGTTTTAGGGATAGTGTTAGGATTAGGGTTAGAGTTAGGGTTAGGGTCAGGGTTAGGGTTAGAGTTAGGGTTAGAGTTAGGGATATGGCTTGAGTTAGGGTTAGAGTTGGGAGTTAGGGTTAGGGTTAAAGGTTAGGGGTTAGGGTTAGGGGTTAATGCGAATGTTAGGGTTAGGGTCCGTAGGGTTAGGGTTAGTGTTAGGGTTAGATTTAGGGCTAGGGTTAGGGTTAGAGTTAGGGTTAGGGCTAAGGTGAGTGTTAGGGATAGTGTTAGGGTTAGGGTTAGGGTTAGGGTTAGGACTAGGGCTAGGGTTAGGGTTAGGGTTAGGGGTTAGATTTAGGGTTAGGGTTAGGGTTAGGGTTAGGGTTAGGGTTAGAGTTAGGGTTAGGGTTAGAGTTAGGGTTAGAGTTAGGGTTAAAGTTAGGGTTAGGGTTAGAGGTAGGTTTAGAGTTAGGGTTAGAGTTAGGGTTAGGGTTAGAGTTAGGGTTAGGGTTAGGGTTAGAGTTAGAGTTAGGGTTAGAGTTAGGGGTTAGGGTTAGGGTTAAAGGTTAGGGGTTAGGGTTAGGGGTTAGAGTTAGGGGTTAGCACTAATGTTAGGGTTAGGGTCCTTAGGGTTAGAGTTAAGGTTAAGGTTAGTGTTAGGGTTAGATTTAGGGCTAGGGTTAGAGTTAGATTAGGGTTAGGGTTAGGGGTTAGGGTTAGAGTTAGGATTAGAGATAGAGTTAGGGTTAGTGTTAGGGTTAGAGTTGGGGTTAGAGTTAGGAATAGAGTTAATGTTAGGGTTAGTGTTACAGTTAGGGTTGGGGTTAGGGTTAGGGTTAGAGTTAGGGTTAGAGGGTTAGGGTTAAAGGTTAGGGGTTAGCAGTTAGGGGATAGGGTTAGGGGTTAGCGCTAATGTTAGTGTTAGGGTCCTTCTGGGATGAAGTCCAGAATTCAGGATTAGCAGAAGATATCTGTACATTGTCTCCACCACACTGCTATTAGGGTTAGAGTTAGGGTTAGGGTTAGTGTTAGGGGTTAGGGTTAGAGTTCGGGTTAGTGTTAGGGTTAGAGTTAGAGTTAGGTTTCGGGATAGGGCTAGGGTTAGTGTTAGATTTAGGGTTAGGGGTTAGGGAAAGAGTTAGGGTTAGAGTTAGGGCTAGGGTTAAAGTTAGGGTTAGAGTTAGGGTTAGGGTTCGAGTTAGAGTTAGGGTTAGGGGTTAGGGGTTAGCACTTATGTTAGGGTTAGGCTTAGGGTTAGAGTTAGGGTTAGGGTTAGTGTTAGAGTTAGGGTTAGAGTTAGGGTTAGGGCTTAAGTTAGGGTTAGAGTTAATGTTAGGGTTAGAGTTAGGGTTAGAGTTAATGTTATTGTTAGGGGTAGGGTTATGGTTATGGTTGGGGTTAGGGTTAGGGTTAGAGTTAGAGTTAGGGTTAGAGTTAGGCTTAGAGTTAATGTTAGGGATAGTGTTAGGGTTAGAGTTAGGGTTAGGGTTATAGTTAGGGTTAGGGTTATTGTCAGGGTTAGGGTTAGGTTTAGGATTAGAGTTAGGGTCAGGGTTAAGGTTAGATAGGTTAGGGTTAGGGATAGAGTTAGGGTTAGGGTTAGAGTTAGGGTTAGGGTTAGTGTTAGGGTTAGAGTTAGGGTTAGGGTTAGGGTTAGAGTTAGGGTTAGAGTTAGAGTTAGGGTTAGGGTTAGAGGGTTAGGGTTAGGGGTTAGCACTAATGTTAGGGTTAGAGTAAGGGTTAGAGTTAGGGTTAGAGTTAGGGTTAGAGTTAGGGTTAGGGATGGAGTTAGGGTTAGAGTTAGGGTTAGGGTTAGGGTTACAGTTAGGGTAAGAGTTAGGGGTTAGCACTAATGTTAGGGTTAGAGTAAGGGTTAGAGTTAGGGTTAGAGTTAGGGTTAGAGTTAGGGGTTAGGGTTAGAGGGTTAGGGTTAAAGGTTAGGGGTTAGGGTTAGGGGTTAGTGCTAATGTTAGGGTTAGGGTCCTTAAGGTTAGGGTTAGGGTTAGTGTTTTGGTCAGATTTAGGGCTATGGTTAGGGTTACGTTTAGGGGTTAGGGTTAAGGTGAGTGTTAGGGATAGTGTTAGGGTTAGAAATAGGGTTAGAGTTAGGGTTAGGGTTAGAGTTAGGATTAGAGTTAGGGTTAGTGCTAGGGTTAGAGTTAGGGTTAGGTTTAGAGTAAGGTTAGAGGGTTAGAGGGTTAGGGTTAGGGGTTAGGGTTAGGGTTAGGGCTAGGGTTAGGGTTAGGGGGTTAGGGTTAGGGGTTAGCATTAGGGTTAGAGTTAGGATTAGAGTTAGGGTTAGGGTTAGAGTTAGGGTTAGGGTTAGAGTTAGGGTTAGAGTTAGGGTTAGAGTTAGGGGTTAGGGTTAGAGGGTTAGGGTTAAAGGTTAGGGGTTAGGGTTAGGGGTTAGCACTAATGTTAGGGTTATGGTTATGGTTGGGGTTAGGGTTAGGGTTAGAGTTAGAGTTAGGGTTAGAGTTAGGCTTAGAGTTAATGTTAGGGATAGTGTTAGGGTTAGAGTTAGGGTTAGGGTTATAGTTAGGGTTAGGGTTATTGTCAGGGTTAGGGTTAGGTTTAGGATTAGAGTTAGGGTCAGGGTTAAGGTTAGATAGGTTAGGGTTAGGGATAGAGTTAGGGTTAGGGTTAGAGTTAGGGTTAGGGTTAGAGTTAGGGTTAGGGTTAGGGTTAGAGTTAGAGTTAGGGTTAGAGTTAGAGTTAGGGTTAGGGTTAGAGGGTTAGAGTTAGGGGTTAGCACTAATGTTAGGGTTAGAGTAAGGGTTAGAGTTAGGGTTAGAGTTAGGGTTAGAGTTAGGGTTAGGGATGGAGTTAGGGTTAGAGTTAGGGTTAGGGTTAGGGTTACAGTTAGGGTAAGAGTTAGGGGTTAGCACTAATGTTAGGGTTAGAGTAAGGGTTAGAGTTAGGGTTAGAGTTAGGGTTAGAGTTAGGGGTTAGGGTTAGAGGGTTAGGGTTAAAGGTTAGGGGTTAGGGTTAGGGGTTAGTGCTAATGTTAGGGTTAGGGTCCTTAAGGTTAGGGTTAGGGTTAGTGTTTGGGTCAGATTTAGGGCTATGGTTAGGGTTACGTTTAGGGGTTAGGGTTAAGGTGAGTGTTAGGGATAGTGTTAGGGTTAGAAATAGGGTTAGAGTTAGGGTTAGGGTTAGAGTTAGGATTAGAGTTAGGGTTAGTGCTAGGGTTAGAGTTAGGGTTAGGTTTAGAGTAAGGTTAGAGGGTTAGAGGGTTAGGGTTAGGGTTAGGGGTTAGGGTTAGGGCTAGGGTTAGGGTTAGGGGGTTAGGGTTAGGGGTTAGCATTAGGGTTAGAGTTAGGATTAGAGTTAGGGTTAGGGTCCTTAAGGTTAGGGTTAGGGTTAGTGTTTGGGTCAGATTTAGGGCTATGGTTAGGGTTACGTTTAGGGGTTAGGGTTAAGGTGAGTGTTAGGGATAGTGTTAGGGTTAGAAATAGGGTTAGAGTTAGGGTTAGGGTTAGAGTTAGGATTAGAGTTAGGATTAGAGTTAGGGTTAGTGCTAGGGTTAGAGTTAGGGTTAGGGTTAGAGTTAGGGTTTGGGTTAGTGTTAGGTTTAGAGATAACGTTAGGGTTATGGTCCTTCTGGGATGAAGTCCAGAATTCAGGATTATCAGAAGATATCTGTACATTGTCTCTGCCACACTGCTGTTAGAGTTAGGGTTAGAGTTAGGGGATAGGGTTAGGGTTAGAGTTATGGGTTAGTGTTAGGGTTTAGGGTTAGAGTAGGGTTAGGGATAGGGCTATGGTTAGTGTTAGATTTAGGGTTAGGGGTTAGGGAAAGAGTTAGGGTTAGAGTTAGGGTCTGGGTTAGGGTGAGGGTTAGAGTTGGTTTTAGGGATAGTGTTAGGATTAGGGTTAGAGTTAGGGTTAGGGTCAGGGTTAGGGTTAGAGTTAGGGTTAGCATTAAGGTTAGGGATAGGGTTAGGGTTAAATGGGTTAGGGTTAGAGTTAGTGTTAGGATTAAGGTTAGAGTTAAGGGTTAGGGTTAGATGGGTTAGGGTTAGGGATAGAGTTAGGGTTAGAGTTAGGGTTAGGGTTAGAGTTAGGGGTTAGGGTTAGAGGGTGAGGGTGAGGGTTAGGGTTAGGGCTAGGGTTAGAGTTAGGGTTAGAGTTAGGGCTAGGGTTAAAGTTAGGGTTAGTGTTAGAGTTAGGGTTAGGGTTAGAGTTAGGGTTAGAGTTAGGGTTAGGGCTTAAGTTAGGGTTAGAGTTAATGTTAGGGTTAGGAGTAGGGTTATTGTTGGAGTTATGGTTAGGGGTTGGGTTAGAGTAAGGGTTAGAGTTAGAGTTAGGGTTATGGTTAGTGTTAGGGTTAGAGTTAGGGTTAGAGTTAATGTTATTGTTAGGGGTAGGGTTATGGTTATTGTTGGGGTTAGGGTTAGGGTTAGAGTTAGAGTTAGGGTTAGAGTTAGGGTTAGGGTTATAGTTAGGGTTAGGGTTATTGTCAGGGTTAGGGTTAGGTTTAGGATTAGAGTTAGGGTCAGGGTTAAGGTTAGATAGGTTAGGGTTAGGGATAGAGTTAGGGTTAGGGTTAGAGTTAGGGTTAGAGTTAGGGTTAGGGTTAGAGGGTTAGGGTTAGGGTTAGGGGTTAGCACTAATGTTAGGGTTAGAGTTAGGGTTAGAGTTAGGGTTAGGGATGGAGTTAGGGTTAGAGTTAGGGTTAGGGTTAGGGTTACAGTTAGGGTAAGAGTTAGGGGTTAGGGGTTAGCACTAATATTAGGGTTAGAGTAAGGGTTAGAGTTAGGGTTAGAGTTAGGGTTAGAGTTAGGGGTAAGGGGTTAGGGGTTAGGGTTAGAGGGTTAGGGTTAAAGGTTAGGGGTTAGGGTTAGGGGTTAGTGCTAATGTTAGGGTTAGGGTCCTTAGGGTTAGGGTTAGGGTTAGTGTTAGGGTCAGATTTAGGGCTAGGGTTAGGGTTACGTTTAGGGGTTACGGTTAAGGTGAGTGTTAGGGATAGTGTTAGGGTTAGAAATAGGGTTAGAGTTAGGGTTAGGGTTAGAGTTAGGGTTAGTGCTAGGGTTAGAGTTAGGGTTAGGTTTAGAGTAAGGTTAGAGGGTTAGAGGGTTATGGTTAGGGTTAGGGTTAGGGGTTAGGTTTAGGGTTAGGGTTAGGGCTAGGGTTAGGGTTAGGGTTAGGGGGTTAGGGTTAGGGGTTAGCATTAGGGTTAGGATTAGAGTTAGGGTTAGGGTTACAGTTAGGGTTAGGGTTAGAGTTAGGGTTAGAGTTAGGGTTAGAGTTAGGGGTTAGGGTTAGAGGGTTAGGGTTAGGGTTAAAGGTTAGGGGTTAGGGTTAGGGGTTAGCACTAATGTTAGGGTTAGGGTCCTTAGGGTTAGAGTAAGGGTTAGGGTTAGTGTTAGGGTTAGATTTAGGGCTAGGGTTAGAGTTAGGTTAGGGTTAGGGGTTAGGGTTAGAGTTAGTGTTAGAGTTATAGTTAGGGTTAGGGTTAGAGTTATGGTTAGAGTTAATGTTAGGGTTAGTGTTACGGTTAGGGTTGGGGTTAGGGTTAGGGTTAGGGTTAGAGTTAGGGTTAGAGTTAGGGTTAGAGGGTTAGGGTTAGTGTTAAAGGTTTGGGTTGAGCAGTTAGGGTTTAGGGTCAGGGTTAGGGGTTAGCACTAATATCAGTGTTAGGGTCCTTCTGGGATGAAGTCCAGAATTCGGGATTAGCAGAAGATATCTGTACATTGTCTCTGCCACACTGCTGATAGAGTTAGGTTTAGAGTTAGGGTTAGAGTTAGGGTTAGTGTTAGGGGATAGGGTTAGGGTTAGAGTTATGGTTTGTGTTAGGGTTTAGGATTAGAGTTAGGGTTAGTGTTAGGGTTAGTGTTAGGGTTAGGGTTAGTGTTAGGGCTAGGGTTAGGGTTAGGGTTAGGTGTAGGGTTAGGGGTTAGGGTTAGAGTTAGGGTTAGTGTTAGGGTTAGAGTTATGGTTAGAATTAGTGTTAGGGATAGTGTTAGGGTTAGAGTTAGGGTTAGGGTTAGGGTTAGGGTTAGAGTTAGGGTTAGGGTTTGATGGGTTAGGGTTAGTGTTAAAGTTATGGTTAGGGTTAGGGATAGGGCTAGGGCTAGGGCTAGGGCTAGGGTTAGAGTTAGAGTTAGGGCTAGGGTTAGAGTTAGGGATAGGGTTAGGGTTACATTTAGGGTTAGGATTAGAGTTAGGGGTTAGGGTTAGAGGTTTAGGGTTAAAAGTTTGGGGTTAGCGCTAATGTTAGGGTTAGGCCCCTTGGGTTAGGGTTAGAGTTAGGGTTAGGGTTAGAGTTCGGGTTAGTGTTAGAGTTAGGGTTAGTGTTAGGGTTAGGGTTAGGGTTAGGATTATAGTTAGAGTTAGGGTTAGGGATTAGGGGTTAGGGTTAGGGTTTGATTTAGAGTTAGGGTTATGGTTAGTGTTAGGGTTAGAGTTAGGGTTAGAGTTAATGTTAGGGTTAGGGGTAGGGTTGTTGTTGGGGTTAGGGCTTGGGTTAGAGTAAGGGTTAGAGTAAGAGATAGGGTTATGGTTAGTGTCAGGGTTAGAGTTAGGGTTAGAGTTAATGTTATTGTTAGGGGTAGGGTTATGGTTGGGGTTAGGGTTATAGTTAGAGTTAGGATTAGAGTTAGGCTTAGAGTTAATGTTAGGGATAGTGTTAGTGTTAGGGAAAGGTTAGGGGTCAGGGTTACGGGTTACGGGTTAGGGTTAGGGTTAAGGGTGAGGTTTAGGGTTAGGGTTAGAGATAGGGTTATGGTTAGTGTTAGGGTTAGAGTTAGGGTTAGAGTTAATGTTAGGGTTAAGGGTAGGGTTATTGTTGGGGTTAGAGTTAGGGGTTTGGTTAGAGTAAGGGTTAGAGTTAGAGTTAGGGTTACGGTTAGTGTTAGGGTTAGAGTTAGGGTTAGAGTTAATGTTATTGTTAGGGGTAGGGTTATAGTTGGGGTTAGGGTTAGAGTTAGGGTTAGAGTTAGGCTTAGAGTTAATGTTAGGGATAGTGTAAGGGTTATAGTTAGGGTTAGGGTTATAGTTAGGGTTAGGGTTATTGTCAGGGTTAGGGTTAGGATTAGAGTTAGGGTCAGGGTTAAGGTTAGATAGGTTAGGGTTAGGGATAGAGTTAGGGTTAGGGTTAGGGTTAGAGTTAGGGTTAGGGTTAGTGTTAGGGTTAGAGTTATTGTTAGGGTTAGGGTTAGAGTTAGGGTTAGAGTTAGAGTTAGGGTTAGGGTTAGAGGGTTAGGGTTAGGGGTTAGCACTAATGTTAGGGTTAGAGTAAGGGTTAGAGTTAGGGTTAGAGTTAGGGTTACAATTAGGGTTAGAGTTAGGGTTAGGGATGGAGTTAGGGTTAGAGTTAGGGTTAGGGTTAGAGTTAGGGTTACAGTTAGGGTAAGAGTTAGGGGTTAGGGGTTAGGGGTTAGCGCTAATGTTAGGGTTAGGGTTAGAGTTAGGGATAGGGTTAAGGTTAGAGTTAGGGTTAGAGTTAGGGTTAGGGTTAGAGTTAGGGTTAGAGTTAGGGGTTAGGGTTAGAGGGTTAGCGCTAATGTTAGGGTTAGGCCCCTTGGGTTAGGGTTAGAGTTAGGGTTAGAGTTAGGGTTAGTGTTAGGGTTAGTGTTAGGGTTAAAATCAGAGTTAGGGTTAGGGGTTAGGGTAAGAGGGTTAGGGTTAGAGTTAAAGGTTAGGGGTCAGGGTACGGGTTAGGGTTAAGGGTTAGGGTTAGGGTTAGAGTTAGAGTTAGGGTTATGATTAGTGTTAGGGTTAGAGTTAGGGTTAGAGTTAGAGTTAGGGTTAGAATTAGGGTTAGGGTTAGGGTTAGTGTTTAGGATTAGGATTAGAGTTAGGGTTAGTATTAATGTTAGGGATAGGGTTAGTGTTAGGGTTAGAATTAGTTTTAGGGTTAGGGTTAGAGTTAGGGTTAGTTTTAGGGTTAGTGTTAGGGTTGGAGTTAGGGTTAGAGTTAGGGTTAGGGTTAGAGTTAGGGTTAGGGTTAGTGTTAGGTTTAGAGTTAACGTTAGGGTTATGGTCCTTCTGGGATGAAGTCCATAATTCAGGATTAGCAGAAGATATCTGTACATTGTCTCTGCCACACTGCTGTTAGAGTTAGGGTTAGAGTTAGGGGATAGGGTTAGGGTTAGAGTTATGGGTTAGTGTTAGGGTTTAGGGTTAGAGTTAGGGTTAGTGTTAGGGCTAGGGTTAGGGTAAGGGTTAGGTGTAGGGTTAGGGGTAAGGGTTAGAGTTAGAGTTAGAGTTTGGGTTAGTGTTAGGGTTAGAGTTAGGGTTAGGGTTAGGGTTAGGGTTAGGGTCAGGGTTAGGGTTAGGGTTAGTGTTAAGGTTAGGGTTAGGGTTAGATGGGTTAGGGTTAGGGTTAGAGTTAGGGTTAGAGTTTGGGTTAGGGTTAGGTGTAGGGTTAGGGTTTGGATTAGAGTTAGGGTTAGAGTTAGGGTTAGAGTTAGGGTTAGGGTTAGGGCTAGGGTTAGAGTTAGGGTTAGGGTTAGAGTTAGGGTTAGAGGGTTAGGGTTAAAGTTAGGGTTAGAGTTAGGGTTAGGGTTAGAACTAGGGTTAGAGTTAGGGTTAGGGATGGAGTTATGGTTAGAGTTAGGGTTAGGGTTAGTGTTAGAGTAAGGGTTAGGGTTAGAGTTAGGGGTTAGGGGTTAGGGTTAGGGGTTAGCACTAATGTTAGGGTTAGAGTTAGGGATAGGGTTAGGGTTAAGGTTACTGTTAGGGTTAGGGTTTGAGTTAAGGTTAGAGGGTTAGGGTTAAAAGTTGGGGGTTAGGGTTAGGGGTTAGCGCTAATGTTAGGGTTAGGCCCCTTGGGTTAGGGTTAGAGTTAGGGTTAGGGGTTAGGGGTTAGGGTAAGAGGATTAGGGTTAGAGTTAAAGGTTAGGGGTCAGGGTTAGGGGTTAGGGTTAGGGTTATGGGTTAGGGTTAGGGTTAGAGTTAGAGTTAGGGTTATGGTTAGTGTTAGGGTTAGGGTTAGGGTTAAAGTTAGGGTTAGTGTTAGGGTTAGAGTTAGGGTTAGGGTTAGAGTTAGCGTTAGAGTTAGAGTTAGGGTTAGGGTTAGAGGGTTAGAGTTAGGGATAGGGGTTAGCACTAATGTTAGAGTTAGAGTAAGGGTTAGAGTTAGGGTTAGAGTTAGGGTTAGGGATGGAGTTAGGGTTAGAGTTAGGGTTAGGGTTAGAGTTAAGGTTAGTGTTAGAGTTAGGGTTAGGGTTAGAGTTAGAGTTAGGGTTAGGGTTAGAGTTAGGGTTAGAGTTAGGGTTAGAGTTAGGGTTAGTGCTTGTTTTAGAGTTAGGGTTAGGTTTAGAGTTAGGGTTAGAGGGTTAGGGTTAGGGTTCGGGTTAGGTGTTAGGGGTTAGGGTTAGGGTTTGGATTAGGGTTAGGGCTAGGGTTATGGTTAGGGTTAGGGGTTAGCGTTAGGGTTAGAGTTAGGATTAGAGTTAGGGTTAGGGTTAGAGTTAGGGTTCGGGTTAGAGTTAGGGTTAGAGTTAGGGTTAGGGTTAGAGTTACGTTTAGAGTTAGGGTTAGGGTTAGGGTTAGAGTTAGGGTTAGAGTTAGGGTTAGGGTTAGAGTTAGGGTTAGAGTTAGGGGTTAGAGGGTTAGGATTAGGGTTAAAGGTTAGGGGTTAGGGTTAGGGGTTAGGGTTAGGGGTTAGCACTAATGTTAGGGTTAGGGTCCTTAGGGTTAGAGTTAGGGTTAGGGTTAGTGTTAGGGTTAGATTTAGGGCTAGGGTTAGGGGTTAGGGTAAGAGTTAGGGTTAGAGTTAGGGATAGGGTTATTTTTAGGGTTAGAGTTAGGGTTAGAGTTAATGTTAGGGTTAGTGTTACGGTTAGGGCTAGGGTTAGTGTTAGATTTAGGGTTAGGAGTTAGGGGTTAGGGATAGAGTTAAGGTTAGAGTTAGGGTCAGGGTTAGGGTTAGGGTTAGAGTTAGTTTTAGGGATAGTGTTAGGATTAGGGTTAGGCTTAGGGTTAAGGTCAGGGTTAGGGTTAGAGTTAGGGTTAGCATTAAGGTTAGGGATAGGGTTAGGTTTAAATGGGTTAGGGTTAAAGTTAGGGTTAGGATTAAGGTTAGAGTTAGGGGTTAGGGTTAGATGGGTTAGGGTTAGGGATAGAATTAGGGTTAGAGTTAGGGTTAGGGTTAGGGTTAGTGTTAGGGTTAGGGTTAGGGTTAGAGTTAGGGGTTAGGGTTAGAGGGTGAGGTTGAGGGTTAGGGTTAGGGTTAGAGTTAGGGTTAGAGTTAGGGTTAGGGTTAGAGTTAGGTTTAGTGTTAGAGTTAGGGTTAGGGTTAGTGTTAGAGTTAGGGTTAGGGGTTAGGGTTAGGGGTTAGCACTAATGTTAGGGTTAGGCTTAGGGTTAGAGTTAGGGTTAGGATTAGGGTTAGAGTTAGGGTTAGAGTTAGGGTTAGGGCTTGAGTTAGTGTTAGAGTTAGGGGTTAGGGTTAGAGGGTTAAGGTTAAAGGTTAGGGGTTAAAGGTTAGGGATTAGGGTTAGGGGTTAACGCTAATGTTAGGGTTAGGGTCCTTAGGGTGAGGGTTAGGGTTAGTGTTAGAGTTAGATTTAGGGCTAGGGTTAGGGTTAGAGTTAGAGTTAGGGTTAAGATGAGTGTTAGGGATAGTGTTAGCGTTAGAGTTAGGGTTAGAGTTAGGGTTAGGGTTAGAGTTAGGGTTAGAGTTAGGGTTAGGTTTAGAGTTAGGGTTAGAGGGTTAGAGGGTTAGAGGGTTAGGGTTCGGGTTAGAGTTAGAAGTTAGGGTTAGGGTTAGGGCTAGGTTTAGGGTTAGGGGTTAGGGTTAGGGGTTAGCATTAGGGTTAGAGTTATGCTAGCCATACACGTATAGATTTTTGGACGGGAATATTCTTTGAACATTCTTTGAAAATTCTTTGAACATTCTTTGAACATTCTTTGAATAGACGAATGTCGTTCGAAAATTGTCTTTTGCTTTTAACATTTAATTTTAAAATGAATGTAATTTCTGAACGATTACCACATACACTGCCCGAAAATTCGTTGATCGAGAAAAGTTTTCCCTTCTGCCCCTACGAATTTTCCCGTCGCTGCAGTCGAAAAAGGACATCGATTTAACCCCACTAACGATTAGAAAATCAAACGAATTTTCTTGAAACGAAAATTTCCGGACGAAAATCTATACGTGTATGGCCAGCATTAGGATTAGAGTTAGGGTTAGAGTTAGGGTTAGAGTTAGGGTTAGAGTTAGGGTTAGGGTTAGAGTTAGGTTTAGAGTTAGGGTTAGGGTTAGGGTTAGAGTTAGGGTTAGAGTTAGGGTTAGGGATGGAGTTAGGGTTATAGTTAGGGTTAGGGTTAGAGTTAAGGTTAGTGTTAGAGTTAGGGTTAGGGTTAGAGTTAGAGTTAGGGTTAGAGTTAGGGGTTAGCGCTAATGTTAGGGTTAGAGTTAGGGATAGGGTTAGGGTTACAGTTAGGGTTAGGGTTAGAGTTAGGGTTAGAGTTAGGGGTTAGGGTTAGAGGGTTAGGGTTAAAAGTAAGGGGTTAGGGTTAGGGGTTAGTGCTAATGTTAGGTTTAGGCCTCTTGGTTTAGGGTTAGAATTAGAGTTAGGGTTAGTGTTAGTGTTAGAGTTAGGGTTAGTGTTAGGGTAAGGGTTAGGGTTAGACTTAGAGTTAGGGGTTAGGGGTTAGGGTAAGAGGGTTAGGGTTAGAGTTAAAGGTTAGGGGTCAGGGTTAGGGGTTAGGGTTAAGGGTTAGGGATAGGGTTAGTGTTACTTTTAGGGTTAGGGTTTGGGTTAGGGTTTGGGTTAGATTACGGGTTAGAGTTAGAGTTAAAGGTTAGAGGTCAGTGTTAGGGGTTAGGGTTAGGGTTAAGGGTTATGGTTAGGGTTAGAGTTAGAGTTAGTGTTAGGGTTATGGTTAGTGTTGGGGTTAGGGTTAGAGTTAGAGTTAGGGTTAGAGTTAGGGTTAGGGTTAGTGTTAGGGCTAGGGTTAGTGTTAGGGTTTAGGATTAGGATTAGAGTTAGTGTTAGGGTTAGTATTAATGTTAGGGTTAGGGTTAGTGTTAGGGTTAGAGTTAGTTTTAGGGTTAGAGTTAGGGTTAGGGTTAGAGTTAGAGTTAGGGTTAGAGTTAGGGGTTAGCGCTAATGTTAGGGTTAGAGTTAGGGATAGGGTTAGGGTTACAGTTAGGGTTAGGGTTAGAGTTAGGGTTAGAGTTAGGGGTTAGGGTTAGAGGGTTAGGGTTAAAAGTAAGGGGTTAGGGTTAGGGGTTAGTGCTAATGTTAGGTTTAGGCCTCTTGGTTTAGGGTTAGAATTAGAGTTAGGGTTAGTGTTAGTGTTAGAGTTAGGGTTAGTGTTAGGGTAAGGGTTAGGGTTAGACTTAGAGTTAGGGGTTAGGGGTTAGGGTAAGAGGGTTAGGGTTAGAGTTAAAGGTTAGGGGTCAGGGTTAGGGGTTAGGGTTAAGGGTTAGGGATAGGGTTAGTGTTACTTTTAGGGTTAGGGTTTGGGTTAGGGTTTGGGTTAGATTACGGGTTAGAGTTAGAGTTAAAGGTTAGAGGTCAGTGTTAGGGGTTAGGGTTAGGGTTAAGGGTTATGGTTAGGGTTAGAGTTAGAGTTAGTGTTAGGGTTATGGTTAGTGTTGGGGTTAGGGTTAGAGTTAGAGTTAGGGTTAGAGTTAGGGTTAGGGTTAGTGTTAGGGCTAGGGTTAGTGTTAGGGTTTAGGATTAGGATTAGAGTTAGTGTTAGGGTTAGTATTAATGTTAGGGTTAGGGTTAGTGTTAGGGTTAGAGTTAGTTTTAGGGTTAGAGTTAGGGTTAGGGTTATAGTTACGGTTAGTGTTAGGGTTAGGGTTAGTGTTAGGGTTAGAGTTAGGGTTAGAGTTAGGGTTAGATTTAGAGTTAGGGTTAGGGTTAGGGTAAGTGATGGAGTTAGGGTTACAGTTAGGGTTAGAGTTAAGGTTAGTGTTAGAGTTAGGATTAGCGTTAGAGTTAGAGTTAGGGTTAGAGTTAGGGGTTAGGGTTAGGGGTTAGCGCTAATGTTAGGGTTAGGGTTAGAGTAGGGGTTAGGGTTAGGGTTAGGGTTAGAGTTAGGGTTAGAGTTAGGGGTTAGGGTTAGAGATTTAGGGTTAAAAGTTAGGGGTTAGGGTTAGGGGTTAGCGCTAATGTTAGGGTTAGGACCCTTGGGTTAGGGTTAGAGTTAGGGTTAGTGTTAGAGTTAGGGTTAGTGTTAGGGTTAGGGTTAGAGTTAGAGTTAGGGGTTAGGGGTTAGGGTAAGAGGGTTAGGGTTAGAGTTAAAGGATAGGGGTCGGGGTTAGGGGTTAGGGTTAGGGTTAAAGGTTAGGGTTAGAGTTAGGGTTATGGTTAGTGTTAGGGTTAGAGTTAGGGTTAGATTTAATGTTAGGGTTAGGGATAGGGTTATTGTTGGGGTTAGGGTTAGGGGTTGGGTTAGAGTAAGGGTTAGAGTTAGAGTTAAAGGTTAGGGGTCCGGGTTAGGGGTTAGGGTTAGGGTTAAGGGTTATGGTTAGGGATAGAGTTAGAGTTAGGGTTATGGTTAGTGTTGGGGTTAGAGTTAGGGTTAGAGTTAGAGTTAGGGTTAAAGTTAGGGTTAGGGTTAGTGTTAGGACTAGGGTTAGTGTTAGGGTTTAGGATTAGGATTAGAGTTAGTGTTAGGGTTAGTATTAATGTTTGGGTTAGTGTTAGAGTTAGTTTTAGGGTTAGAGTTAGGGTTAGGGTTAGAGTTAGGGTTAGAGTTAGTGTTAGGATTAGAGTTAGGGTTAGGGTTATGGTCCTTCTAGGATGAAGTCCAGAATTCAGGATTAGCAGAAGATATCTGTACATTGTCTCTGCCACACTGCTGTTAGAGTTAGGGTTAGAGTTAGGGTTAGAGTTAGGGTTAGTGTTAGGGGATAGGGTTAGGGTTAGAGTTATGGGTTAGTGTTAGGGTTTAGGGTTAGAGTTAGGGTTAGTGTTAGGGTTAGTGTTAGGGCTAGGGTTAGGGTTAGGGTTAGGTGTAGGGTTAGGGGTAAGGGTTAGAGTTAGGGTTAGAGTTAGAGTTAGGGTTAGTGTTAGGGTTAGAGTTATTGTTAGAATTAGTGTTAGGGATAGTGTTAGGGTTAGGGTTAGGGTTAGGGTTAGGGTCAGGGTTAGGGTTAGGGTTAGAGTTAGGGTTAGGTGTTAGAGGGGTTAGGGTTAGAGTTAGGGTTAGAGTTTGGGTTAGGGTTAGGTTTAGGGTTAGAGTTAGGGTTAAAGTTAGAGTTAGGGTTAGAGTTAGGGTTAGGGTTAGAGTTAGAGTTAGGGGTTAGGGGTTAGGGTAAGAGGGTTAGGGTTAGGGTTAGAGTTAAAGGATAGGGGTCGGGATTAGGGGTTAGGGTTAGGGTTAAGGGTTAGGGTTAGAGTTAGGGTTATGGTTAGTGTTAGGGTTATAGTTAGGGTTAGATTTAATGTTAGGGTTAGGGATAGGGTTATTGTTGGGGTTAGGGTTAGGGGTTGGGTTAGAGTAAGGGTTAGAGTTAGAGTTAAAGGTTAGGGGTCCGGGTTAGGGGTTAGAGTTAGGGTTATGGTTAGTGTTGGGGTTAGAGTTAGGGTTAGAGTTAGAGTTAGGGTTAGAGTTTGGGTTAGGGTTAGTGTTAGGACTAGGGTTAGTGTTAGGGTTTAGGATTAGGATTAGAGTTAGTGTTAGGGTTAGTATTAATGTTTGGGTTAGTGTTAGGGTTAGAGTAAGTTTTAGGGTTAGAGTTAGGGTTAGGGTTAGAGTTAGGGTTAGAGTTAGTGTTAGGATTAGAGTTAGGGTTAGGGTTATGGTCCTTCTGGGATGAAGTCCAGAATTCAGGATTAGCAGAAGATATCTGTACATTGTCTCTGCCACACTGCTGTTAGAGTTAGGGTTAGAGTTAGGGTTAGAGTTAGGGTTAGTGTTAGGGGATAGGGTTAGGGTTAGAGTTATGGGTTAGTGTTAGGGTTTAGGGTTAGGGTTAGTGTTAGGGTTAGTGTTAGGGCTAGGGTTAGGGTTAGGGTTAGGTGTAGGGTTAGGGGTAAGGGTTAGAGTTAGGGTTAGAGTTAGAGTTAGGGTTAGTGTTAGGGTTAGAGTTATGGTTAGAATTAGTGTTAGGGATAGTGTTAGGGTTAGAGTTAGGGTTAGGGTTAGGGTTAGGGTCAGGGTTAGGGTTAGGGTTAGAGTTAGGGTTAGGGTTAGAGGGGTTAGGGTTAGGGTTAGAGTTAGGGTTAGAGGGGTTAGGGTTAGGGTTAGAGTTAGGGATAGAGTTTGGGTTAGGGTTAGGTTTAGGGTTAGAGTTAGGGTTAGGGTTAGAGTTAGAGTTAGAGTTAGGGTTAGAGTTAGGGTTAGGGTTAGGGCTAGGGTTAGAGTTAGGATTATAGTTAGGGTTAGAGGGTTAAGGTTAGGGTTAAAGTTAGGGTTAGAGTTAGGGTTAGGGTTAGGGATGGAGTTAGGGTTAGAGTTAGGGTTAGGGTTAGAGTTAGGGTTAGGGTTAGAGTTAGGGTTAGAATTAGGGGTTAGGGGTTAGGGTTAGGGGTTAGCGCTAATGTTAGGGTTAGAGTTAGGGTTAGGGTTACAGTTAGGGTTAGAGTTAGGGTTAGAGTTAGGGGTTAGGGTTAGAGGGCTAGGGTTAAAAGTTAGGGTTAGGGGTTAGCACTAATGTTAGGGTTAGGCCCCTTGGGTTAGGGTTAGGGTTAGAGTTAGGGTTAGGGTTAGAGTTAGGGTTAGTGTTAGAGTTATGGTTAGGGTTAGGGTTAGGGTTAGAGTTAGAGTTAGGGTTAGGGGTTAGGGTAGGAGGGTTAGGGTTAGAGTTAAAGGTTAGGGGTCAGGGTTAGGGTTAGGGTTAAGGGTTAGGGTTAGGGTTAGAGTTAGAGTTAGGGTTATGGTTAGTGTTAGGGTTAGAGTTAGGGTTAGAGGGTTAGGGGTTAGGGTTGGAGGGTTTCAGTTAAAGGTTAGGGGTTAGAGTTAGGGTTAGAGTTAGGGTTAGGGTTAGGATTAGGGTTAGGGTTAGAGTTAGGGTTAGAGTTAGGGGTTAGGGTTAGGGGTTAGTGCTAATGTTAGGGTTAGAGTTAGGGTTAGGGTTACAGTTAGGGGTTAGGGTTAGAGGGTTAGGGTTAAAAGTTAGGGTTAGGGGTTAGCGCAAATGTTAGGGTTAGGCCCCTTGGGTTAGGGTTAGAGTTAGGGTTAGGGTTAGAGTTAGGGTTAGTGTTAGGGTTAGGGTTAGTGTTAGGGTTAGGGTTAGAGTTAGAGTTAGGGTTAGGGGTTAGGGTAGGAGGGTTAGGGTTAGAGTTAAAGGTTAGGGGTCAGGGTTAGGGGTTAGGGTTAGGGTTAGAGTTAGAGTTAGGGTTATGGTTAGTGTTAGGGTAAGAGTTAGGGTTAGAGTTAATGTTATTGTTAGGGGTAGGGTTATGGTTGGGGTTAGGGTTAGGGTTAGAGTTAGAGTTAGGGTTATAGTTAGGCTTAGAGTTAATATTAGGGATAGTGTTAGGGTTAGAGTTAGGGTTAGGGTTATAGTTGGGGTTAGGGTTAGGGTCAGTGTTAGGGTTAGGGTTAGGGTTAGGATTAGAGTTAGGGTCAGGGTTAGGGTTAGATAGGTTAGGGTTAGGGTTAGAGTTAGGGTTAGGGTTAAAGTTAGGGTTAGGGTTAGTGTTAGGGTTAGAGTTAGGGTTAGTGTCAGGGTTAGAATTAGGGTTAGAGTTAGGGTTAGTGCTAGGGTTAGAGTTAGGTTTAGAGGGTTAGATGGTTAGGGTTATGGTTCGGGTTAGGGGTTAGGGGTTAGGGTTAGGGGTTAGGGTTAGGGGTCAGCGCTAATGTTAGGGTTAGAGTTAGGGTTAGGGTTAGAGTTAGGGTTAGGGTTAGAGGGGTTAGGGTTAGGGTTAGGGGTTAGGGTTAGGGGTCAGCGCTAATGTTAGGGTTAGGGTTAGGGTCAGGGTTAGGGTTAGAGTTAGGGTTAGGGTTAGAGGGGTTAGGGTTAGGGTTAGAGTTAGGGTTAGAGTTTGGGTTAGGGTTAGGTTTAGGGTTAGAGTTAGGGTTAGAGTTAGAGTTAGAGTTAGAGTTAGAGTTAGGGTTAGGGCTAGGGTTAGAGTTAGGGTTATAGTTAGGGTTAGAGGGTTAAGGTTAGGGTTAAAGTTAGGGTTAGAGTTAGGGTTAGGGTTAGGGATGGAGTTAGGGTTAGAGTTAGGGTTAGGGTTAGAGTTAGGGTTAGGGTTAGGGTTAGAGTTAGGGTTAGAGTTAGGGGTTAGGGGTTAGGGTTAGGGGTTAGCGCTAATGTTAGGGTTAGAGTTAGGGTTAGGGTTACAGTTAGGGTTAGAGTTAGGGTTAGAGTTAGGTGTTAGGGTTAGAGGGCTAGGGTTAAAAGTTAGGGTTAGGGGTCAGCACTAATGTTAGGGTTAGGCCCCTTGGGTTAGGGTTAGAGTTAGGGTTAGGGTTAGAGTTAGGGTTAGTGTTAGGGTTAGGGTTAGGGTTAGAGTTAGAGTTTGGGTTAGGGGTTAGGGTTAGGGTTAGAGTTAGAGTTTGGGTTAGGGGTAAGGGTAGGAGGCTTAGGGTTAGACTTAAAGGTTAGGGGTCAGGGTTACGGTTAGGGTTAAGGGTTAGGGTTAGGGTTAGAGTTTGAGTTAGGGTTATGGTTAGTGTTAGGGTTAGAGTTAGGGTTAGAGGGTTAGGGGTTGGTGTTGGAAGTTACGGTTAAAGGTTAGGGGTTAGAGTTAGGGTTAGAGTTAGGGTTAGGGTTAGGGTTAGGGTTAGGGTTAGAGTTAGAGTTAGGGTTAGAGTTAGGGGTTAGGGTTAGGGGTTAGCGCTAATGTTAGGGTTAGAGTTAGGGTTAGGGTTACAGTTAGGGTTAGGGATAGAGTTAGGGTTAGAGTTAGGGGTTAGGGTTAGAGGGTTAGGGTTAAAAGTTAGGGTTAGGGGTTAGTGCAAATGTTAGGGTTAGGCCCCTTGGGTTAGGGTTAGGGTTAGAGTTAGGGTTAGGGTTAGAGTTAGGGTTAGTGTTAGGGTTAGGGTTAGTGTTAGGGTTAGGGTTAGGGTTAGGGTTAGTGTTAGGGTTAGGGGTTAGGGGTTAGGGTAGGAGGGTTAGGGTTAGAGTTAAAGTTTAGGGGTCAGGGTTAGGGGTTAGGGTTAGGTTTAAGGGTTAGGGTTAGGGTTAGGGTTAGAGTTAGAGTTAGGGTTATGGTTAGTGTTAGGGTAAGAGTTAATGTTATTGTTAGGGGTAGGGTTATGGTTGGGGTTAGGGTTAGGGTTAGAGTTAGAGTTAGGGTTAGAGTTAGGCTTAGAGTTAATATTAGGGATAGTGTTAGGGTTAGAGTTAGGGTTAGGGTTATAGTTGGGGTTAGGGTTAGGGTCAGTGTTAGGGTTAGTTTTAGGATTAGAGTTAGGGTCAGGGTTAGGGTTAGATAGGTTAGGGTTAGGGTTAGAGTTAGGGTTAGGGTTAAAGTCAGGGTTAGGGTTAGTGTTAGGGTTAGAGTAAGGGTTAGTGTCAGGGTTAGAGTTAGGGTTGGAGTTAGAGTTAGGGTTAGGGTTAGGGTTAGAGGGTTAGGGTTAGGGGTTAGCACTAATGTTAAGGTTAGAGTAAAGGTTAGAGGTAGGGTTAGAGTTAGGGTTAGAGTTATGGTTAGAATTAGGGGTTAGGGGTTAGGGTTAGAGGGTTAGGGTTAAAGGTTAGGGGTTAGGGTTAGGGGTTAGGGTAAGGGGTTAGTGCTAATGTTAGGGTTAGGGTCCTTAGGGTTAGGGTTAGTGTTAGGGTCAGATTTAGGGCTAGGGTTAGGTTTATGGTTAGGAGTTAGGGTTAAGGTGAGTGTTAGGGATAGTGTTAGGGTTAGGATTAGGGTTAGAGTTAGGGTTAGGTTTAGAGTTAGGGTTAGAGTTAGGGTCAGGGTTAGGGTTAGGGTTAGGATTAGAGTTAGGGTCAGTGTTAGGGTTAGATAGGTTAGGGTTAGGGTTAGAGTTAGGGTTAGGGTTAGGGTTGGAGTTAGGGTTAGTGTTAGGGTTAGAGTTAGGGTTAGGGTTAGGGTTAGAGTTAGAGTTAAGGTTAGAGGGTTAGGGTTAGGGGTTAGCACTAATGTTAGGGTTAGAGTAAGTGTTAGAGTTAAGGTTAGAGTTAGGGGTTAGGGGTTAGGGTTGGAGTGTTACGGTTAAAGGTTAGGGGTTAGGGTTAGGGGTTAGGGTTAGGAGTTAGTACTAATGTTAGGGTTAGGGTCCTTAGGGTTAGGGTTAGTGTTAGGGTCACATTTAGTGCAAGGGTTAGGGTTAGGGATAGTGTTAGGGTTAGAGTTAGGGTTTGAGTTTGGATTAGAGTTAGGGTTAGAGTTAGGGTTAGTGCTAGGGTTAAAGTTAGGGTTAGGTTTAGAGTTAGGGTTAGGGTTAGAGTTAGGGGTTAGGGTTAGGGCTAGGGCTAGGGTTAGGGTTAGGGTTAGGGTTAAAGTTAGGGTTAGAGTTAGGATTAGAGGGTTAGATGGTTAGGGTTAGGGGTTAGGGGTTAGGGTTAGGGGTTAGGGTTAGGGGTCAGCGCTAATGTTAGGGTTAGGATTAGGGTTAGAGTTAGGGTTAGGGTTAGAGTTAGGGTTAGGGTTAGAGTTTGGGTTAGAGTTAGGGTTAGGGTTAGAGTTAGGGGTTAGGGGTTAGGGTTAGAGGGTTAGGGTTAAAGGTTAGGGGTTAGGGTTAGGGTTAGGGACCTTAGGGTTAGGGTTAGTGTTAGGGTTAGATTTAGGGCTAGGGTTAGAGTTAGGTTTAGGGTTAGGAGTTAGGATTAGAGTTAGGGTTAGAGTTAGAGTTATAGTTAGGGTTAGTGTTAGGGTTAGAGTTAGAGTTAGAGTTAGGGTTAGGGTTAGGGTTATAGTTAGGCTTAGAGTTAGGGTTAGAATTAATGTTAGGGTTAGTGTTAGGGTTAAAGTTAGGGTTGGGGTTAGGGTTAGAGTTTGGGTTAGACGGTTAGGGTTAGGGATAAAGGTTAGGGGTTAGGATTAGGGGTTAGCCCTAATGTTAGTGTTAGGGTCCTTCTTGGATGAAGCCCAGAATTCAGGATTAGCAGAAGATTTCTGTACATTGTCTCCGCCACACTGCTATTAGGATTAGAGTTAGGGTTAGTGTTAGGGGTTAGGGTTAGAGTTAGGGTTAGAGGGTTAGGGTTAGGGGTTAGGGGTTAGCACTAATGTTAGGGTCCTTAGGGTTAGAGTTAGGGTTAGGGTTAGGGTTAGTTTTAGGGTTAGATTTAGGGCTATGGTTAGAGTTAGGTTAGGGTTAGGGTTAGGGTTAGGGTTAGGGCTAGGGTTAGTGTTAGATTTAGGGTTTGGAGTTAGGGGTTAGGGATAGAGTTAAGGTTAGAGTTAGGGTCAGGGTTAGGGTTAGGGTTAGAGTTAGTTTTAGGGATAGTGTTAGGATTAGGGTTAGGCTTAGGGTTAAGGTCAGGGTTAGGGTTAGAGTTAGGGTTAGCATTAAGGTTAGGGATAGGGTTAGGTTTAAATGGGTTAGGGTTAGAGTTAGGGTTAGGATTAAGGTTAGAGTTAGGGGTTAGGGTTAGATGGGTTAGGGTTAGGGATAGAATTAGGGTTAGAGTTAGGGTTAGGGTTAGTGTTAGGGTTAGGGTTAGGGTTAGAGTTAAGGGTTAGGGTTAGAGGGTGAGGTTGAGGGTTAGGGTTAGGGTTAGAGTTAGGGTTAGAGTTAGGGTTAGGGTTAGAGTTAGGTTTAGTGTTAGAGTTAGGGTTAGGGTTAGCGTTAGAGTTCGGGTTAGGGGTTAGGGTTAGGGGTTAGCACTAATGTTAGGATTAGGCTTAGGGTTAGAGTTAGGGTTAGGATTAGGGTTAGAGTTAGTTTTAGAGTTAGGGTTAGGGCTTGAGTTAGTGTTAGAGTTAGGGGTTAGGGTTAGAGGGTTAAGGTTAAAGGTTAGGGGTTAAAGGTTAGGGATTAGGGTTAGGGGTTAACGCTAATGTTAGGGTTAGGGTCCTTAGGGTGAGGGTTAGGGTTAGTGTTAGAGTTAGATTTAGGGCTAGGGTTAGGGTTAGAGTTAGAGTTAGGGTTTGGGTTAAGATGAGTGTTAGGGATAGTGTTAGGGTTAGAGTTAGGGTTAGAGTTAGGGTTAGGGTTAGAGTTAGGGTTAGAGTTAGGGTTAGGTTTAGAGTTAGGGTTAGAGGGTTAGAGGGTTAGGGTTAGGGTTCAGGTTAGGTGTTAGGGGTTAGGGTTAGGGTTTGGATTAGGGTTAGGGCTAGGGTTAGGGTTAGGGTTACGGGTTAGCGTTAGGGTTAGAGTTAGGATTAGAGTTAGGGTTAGGGTTAGAGTTAGGGTTCGGGTTAGAGTTAGGGTTAGAGTTAGGGTTAGGGTTAGAGTTATGTTTAGAGTTAGGGTTAGGGTTAGAGTTAGGGTTAGAGTTAGGGTTAGAGTTAGGGTTAGAGTTAGGGGTTAGAGGGTTAGGATTAGGGTTAAAGGTTAGGGGTTAGGGTTAGGGGTTAGGGTTAGGGGTTAGCACTAATGTTAGGGTTAGGGTCCTTAGGGTTAGAGTTTGGGTTAGGGTTAGTGTTAGGGTTAGATTTAGGGCTAGGGTTAGAGTTACATTAGGGTTAGGGTTAGGGTAAGAGTTAGGGTAAGAGTTAGGGATAGGGTTATTTTTAGGGTAAGAGTTAGGGTTAGAGTTAATGTTAGGGTTAGTGTTACGGTTAGGGTTAGGGCTAGGGTTAGTGTTAGATTTAGGGTTAGGAGTTAGGGGTTAGGGATCGAGTTAAGGTTAGAGTTAGGGTCAGGGTTAGGGTTAGGGTTAGAGTTAGTTTTAGGGATAGTGTTAGGATTAGGGTTAGGCTTAGGGTTAAGGTCAGGGTTAGGGTTAGAGTTAGGGTTAGCATTAAGGTTAGGGATAGGGTTAGGTTTAAATGGGTTAGGGTTAGAGTTAGGGTTAGGATTAAGGTTAGAGTTAGGGGTTAGGGTTAGATGGGTTAGGGTTAGGGATAGAATTAGGGTTAGAGTTAGGGTTAGGGTTAGTGTTAGGGTTAGGGTTAGGGTTAGAGTTAGGGGTTAGGGTTAGAGGGTGAGGTTGAGGGTTAGGGTTAGGGTTAGAGTTAGGGTTAGAGTTAGGGTTAGGGTTAGAGTTAGCTTTAGTGTTAGAGTTAGGGTTAGGGTTAGTGTTAGAGTTAGGGTTAGGGGTTAGGGTTAGGGGTTAGCACTAATGTTAGGGTTAGGCTTAGGGTTAGAGTTAGGGTTAGGATTAGGGTTAGAGTTAGGGTTAGAGTTAGGGTTAGGGCTTGAGTTAGTGTTAGAGTTAGGGGTTAGGGTTAGAGGGTTAAGGTTAAAGGTTAGGGGTTAAAGGTTAGGGATTAGGGTTAGGGGTTAACGCTAATGTTAGGGTTAGGGTCCTTAGGGTGAGGGTTAGGGTTAGTGTTAGGGTTAGATTTAGGGCTAGGGTTAGGGTTAGAGTTAGAGTTAGGGTTAAGATGAGTGTTAGGGATAGTGTTAGCGTTAGAGTTAGGGTTAGAGTTAGGGTTAGGGTTAGAGTTAGGGTTAGAGTTAGGGTTAGGTTTAGAGTTAGGGTTAGAGGGTTAGAGGGTTAGAGGGTTAGGGTTCGGGTTAGAGTTAGAAGTTAGGGTTAGGGGTTAGGGTTAGGGTTAGGGCTAGGTTTAGGGTTAGGGGTTAGGGTTAGGGGTTAGCATTAGGGTTAGAGTTATGCTAGCCATACACGTATAGATTTTTGGACGGGAATATTCTTTGAACATTCTTTGAAAATTCTTTGAACATTCTTTGAACATTCTTTGAATAGGCAAATGTCGTTCGAAAATTGTCTTTTGCTTTTAACATTTAATTTTAAAATGAATGTAATTTCTGAACGATTACCACATACACTGCCCGAAAATTCGTTGATCGAGAAAAGTTTTCCCTTCTGCCCCTACGAATTTTCCCGTCGCTGCAGTCGAAAAAGGACATCGATTTAACCCCACTAACGATTAGAAAATCAAACGAATTTTCTTGAAACGAAAATTTTCGGACGAAAATCTATACGTGTATGGCCAGCATTAGGATTAGAGTTAGGGTTAGAGTTAGGGTTAGGGTTAGAGTTAGGGTTAGAGTTAGGGTTAGGGTTAGAGTTAGGTTTAGAGTTAGGGTTAGGGTTAGGGTTAGGGTTAGAGTTAGGGTTAGAGTTAGGGTTAGGGATGGAGTTAGGGTTATAGTTAGGGTTAGGGTTAGAGTTAAGGTTAGTGTTAGAGTTAGGGTTAGGGTTAAAGTTAGAGTTAGGGTTAGAGTTAGGGGTTAGCGCTAATGTTAGGGTTAGAGTTAGGGATAGGGTTAGGGTTACAGTTAGGGTTAGGGTTAGAGTTAGGGTTAGAGTTAGGGGTTAGGGTTAGAGGGTTAGGGTTAAAAGTAAGGGGTTAGGGTTAGGGGTTAGTGCTAATGTTAGGGTTAGGCCTCTTGGTTTAGGGTTAGAATTAGAGTTAGGGTTAGTGTTAGTGTTAGAGTTAGGGTTAGTGTTAGGGTAAGGGTTAGGGTTAGACTTAGAGTTAGGGGTTAGGGGTTAGGGTAAGAGGGTTAGGGTTAGAGTTAAAGGTTAGGGGTCAGGGTTAGGGGTTAGGGTTAGGGTTAAGGGTTAGGGATAGGGTTAGTGTTACTTTTAGGGTTAGGGTTTGGGTTAGGGTTTGGGTTAGATTACGGGTTAGAGTTAGAGTTAAAGGTTAGGGGTCAGTGTTAGGGGTTAGGGTTAGGGTTAAGGGTTATGGTTAGGGTTAGAGTTAGAGTTAGGGTTAGGGTTAGGGTTATGGTTAGTGTTGGGGTTAGGGTTAGAGTTAGAGTTAGGGTTAGAGTTAGGGTTAGGGTTAGTGTTAGGGCTAGGGTTAGTGTTAGGGTTTAGGATTAGGATTAGAGTTAGTGTTAGGGTTAGTATTAATGTTAGGGTTAGGGTTAGTGTTAGGGTTAGAGTTAGTTTTAGGGTTAGAGTTAGGGTTAGGGTTATAGTTACGGTTAGTGTTAGGGTTAGGGTTAGTGTTAGGGTTAGAGTTAGGGTTAGAGTTAGGGTTAGATTTAGAGTTAGGGTTAGGGTTAGGGTAAGTGATGGAGTTAGGGTTACAGTTAGGGTTAGAGTTAAGGTTAGTGTTAGAGTTAGGATTAGCGTTAGAGTTAGAGTTAGGGTTAGAGTTAGGGGTTAGGGTTAGGGGTTAGCGCTAATGTTAGGGTTAGGGTTAGAGTAGGGGTTAGGGTTAGGGTTAGGGTTAGAGTTAGGGTTAGAGTTAGGGGTTAGGGTTAGAGATTTAGGGTTAAAAGTTAGGGGTTAGGGTTAGGGGTTAGCGCTAATGTTAGGGTTAGGACCCTTGGGTTAGGGTTAGAGTTAGGGTTAGGGTTAGAGTTAGGGTTAGTGTTAGAGTTAGGGTTAGTGTTAGGGTTAGGGTTAGAGTTAGAGTTAGGGGTTAGGGGTTAGGGTAAGAGGGTTAGGGTTAGAGTTAAAGGATAGGGGTCGGGGTTAGGGGTTAGGGTTAGGGTTAAAGGTTAGGGTTAGAGTTAGGGTTATGGTTAGTGCTAGGGTTAGAGTTAGGGTTAGATTTAATGTTAGGGTTAGGGATAGGGTTATTGTTGGGGTTAGGGTTAGGGGTTGGGTTAGAGTAAGGGTTAGAGTTAGGGATAGAGTTAGAGTTAGGGTTATGGTTAGTGTTGGGGTTAGAGTTAGGGTTAGAGTTAGAGTTAGGGTTAAAGTTAGGGTTAGGGTTAGTGTTAGGACTAGGGTTAGTGTTAGGGTTTAGGATTAGGATTAGAGTTAGTGTTAGGGTTAGTATTAATGTTTGGGTTAGTGTTAGAGTTAGTTTTAGGGTTAGAGTTAGGGTTAGGGTTAGAGTTAGGGTTAGAGTTAGTGTTAGGATTAGAGTTAGAGTTAGGGTTATGGTCCTTCTGGGATGAAGTCCAGAATTCAGGATTAGCAGAAGATATCTGTACATTGTCTCTGCCACACTGCTGTTAGAGTTAGGGTTAGAGTTAGGGTTAGAGTTAGGGTTAGTGTTAGGGGATAGGGTTAGGGTTAGAGTTATGGGTTAGTGTTAGGGTTTAGGGTTAGAGTTAGGGTTAGTGTTAGGGTTAGTGTTAGGGCTAGGGTTAGGGTTAGGGTTAGGTGTAGGGTTAGGGGTAAGGGTTAGAGTTAGGGTTAGAGTTAGAGTTAGGGTTAGTGTTAGGGTTAGAGTTATTGTTAGAATTAGTGTTAGGGATAGTGTTAGGGTTAGAGTTAGGGTTAGGGTTAGGGTCAGGGTCAGGGTTAGGGTTAGGGTTAGAGTTAGGGTGAGGTGTTAGAGGGGTTAGGGTTAGAGTTAGGGTTAGAGTTTGGGTTAGGGTTAGGTTTAGGGTTAGAGTTAGGGTTAAAGTTAGAGTTAGGGTTAGAGTTAGGGTTAGGGTTAGAGTTAGGGTTAGGGGTTAGGGGTTAGGGTAAGAGGGTTAGGGTTAGAGTTAAAGGATAGGGGTCGGGGTTAGGGGTTAGGGTTAGGGTTAAGGGTTAGGGTTAGAGTTAGGGTTATGGTTAGTGTTAGGGTTAGAGTTAGGGTTAGATTTAATGTTAGGGTTAGGGATAGGGTTATTGTTGGGGTTAGGGTTAGGGGTTGGGTTAGAGTAAGGGTTAGAGTTAGAAATAAAGGTTAGGGGTCCGGGTTAGGGGTTAGGGTTAGGGTTAAGGGTTATGGTTAGGGATAGAGTTAGAGTTAGGGTTATGGTTAGTGTTGGGGTTAGAGTTAGGGTTAGAGTTAGAGTTAGGGTTAGAGTTTGGGTTAGGGTTAGTGTTAGGACTAGGGTTAGTGTTAGGGTTTAGGATTAGAGTTAGTGTTAGGGTTAGTATTAATGTTTGGGTTAGTGTTAGGGTTAGAGTAAGTTTTAGGGTTAGAGTTAGGGTTAGGGTTAGAGTTAGGGTTAGAGTTAGTGTTAGGATTAGAGTTAGGGTTAGGGTTATGGTCCTTCTGGGATGAAGTCCAGAATTCAGGATTAGCAGAAGATATCTGTACATTGTCTCTGCCACACTGCTGTTAGAGTTAGGGTTAGAGTTAGGGTTAGTGTTAGGGGATAGGGTTAGGGTTAGAGTTATGGGTTAGTGTTAGGGTTTAGGGTTAGAGTTAGGGTTAGTGTTAGGGTTAGTGTTAGGGCTAGGGTTAGGGTTAGGGTTAGGTGTAGGGTTAGGGGTAAGGGTTAGAGTTAGGGTTAGAGTTAGGGTTAGTGTTAGGGTTAGAGTTATGGTTAGAATTAGTGTTAGGGATAGTGTTAGGGTTAGAGTTAGGGTTAGGGTTAGGGTTAGGGTTAGGGTCAGGGTTAGGGTTAGGGTTAGGGTTAGAGTTAGGGTTAGGGTTAGAGGGGTTAGGGTTAGGGTTAGAGTTAGGGTTAGCATTAAGGTTAGGGATAGGGTTAGGTTTAAATGGGTTAGGGTTAGAGTTAGGGTTAGGATTAAGGTTAGAGTTAGGGGTTAGGGTTAGATGGGTTAGGGTTAGGGATAGAATTAGGGTTAGAGTTAGGGTTAGGGTTAGTGTTAGGGTTAGGGTTAGGGTTAGAGTTAGGGGTTAGGGTTAGAGGGTGAGGTTGAGGGTTAGGGTTAGGGTTAGAGTTAGGGTTAGAGTTAGGGTTAGGGTTAGAGTTAGGTTTAGTGTTAGAGTTAGGGTTAGGGTTAGTGTTAGAGTTAGGGTTAGGGGTTAGGGTTAGGGGTTAGCACTAATGTTAGGGTTAGGCTTAGGGTTAGAGTTAGGGTTAGGATTAGGGTTAGAGTTAGGGTTAGAGTTAGGGTTAGGGCTTGAGTTAGTGTTAGAGTTAGGGGTTAGGGTTAGAGGGTTAAGGTTAAAGGTTAGGGGTTAAAGGTTAGGGATTAGGGTTAGGGGTTAACGCTAATGTTAGGGTTAGGGTCCTTAGGGTGAGGGTTAGGGTTAGTGTTAGGGTTAGATTTAGGGCTAGGGTTAGGGTTAGAGTTAGAGTTAGGGTTAAGATGAGTGTTAGGGATAGTGTTAGCGTTAGAGTTAGGGTTAGAGTTAGGGTTAGGGTTAGAGTTAGGGTTAGAGTTAGGGTTAGGTTTAGAGTTAGGGTTAGAGGGTTAGAGGGTTAGAGGGTTAGGGTTCGGGTTAGAGTTAGAAGTTAGGGTTAGGGGTTAGGGTTAGGGTTAGGGCTAGGTTTAGGGTTAGGGGTTAGGGTTAGGGGTTAGCATTAGGGTTAGAGTTATGCTAGCCATACACGTATAGATTTTTGGACGGGAATATTCTTTGAACATTCTTTGAAAATTCTTTGAACATTCTTTGAACATTCTTTGAATAGGCAAATGTCGTTCGAAAATTGTCTTTTGCTTTTAACATTTAATTTTAAAATGAATGTAATTTCTGAACGATTACCACATACACTGCCCGAAAATTCGTTGATCGAGAAAAGTTTTCCCTTCTGCCCCTACGAATTTTCCCGTCGCTGCAGTCGAAAAAGGACATCGATTTAACCCCACTAACGATTAGAAAATCAAACGAATTTTCTTGAAACGAAAATTTCCGGACGAAAATCTATACGTGTATGGCCAGCATTAGGATTAGAGTTAGGGTTAGAGTTAGGGTTAGGGTTAGAGTTAGGGTTAGAGTTAGGGTTAGGGTTAGAGTTAGGTTTAGAGTTAGGGTTAGGGTTAGGGTTAGGGTTAGGGTTAGAGTTAGGGTTAGAGTTAGGGTTAGGGATGGAGTTAGGGTTATAGTTAGGGTTAGGGTTAGAGTTAAGGTTAGTGTTAGAGTTAGGGTTAGGGTTAAAGTTAGAGTTAGGGTTAGAGTTAGGGGTTAGCGCTAATGTTAGGGTTAGAGTTAGGGATAGGGTTAGGGTTACAGTTAGGGTTAGGGTTAGAGTTAGGGTTAGAGTTAGGGGTTAGGGTTAGAGGGTTAGGGTTAAAAGTAAGGGGTTAGGGTTAGGGGTTAGTGCTAATGTTAGGGTTAGGCCTCTTGGTTTAGGGTTAGAATTAGAGTTAGGGTTAGTGTTAGTGTTAGAGTTAGGGTTAGTGTTAGGGTAAGGGTTAGGGTTAGATTTAGAGTTAGGGGTTAGGGGTTAGGGTAAGAGGGTTAGGGTTAGAGTTAAAGGTTAGGGGTCAGGGTTAGGGGTTAGGGTTAGGGTTAAGGGTTAGGGATAGGGTTAGTGTTACTTTTAGGGTTAGGGTTTGGGTTAGGGTTTGGGTTAGATTACGGGTTAGAGTTAGAGTTAAAGGTTAGGGGTCAGTGTTAGGGGTTAGGGTTAGGGTTAAGGGTTATGGTTAGGGTTAGAGTTAGAGTTAGGGTTAGGATTAGGGTTATGGTTAGTGTTGGGGTTAGGGTTAGAGTTAGAGTTAGGGTTAGAGTTAGGGTTAGGGTTAGTGTTAGGGCTAGGGTTAGTGTTAGGGTTTAGGATTAGGATTAGAGTTAGTGTTAGGGTTAGTATTAATGTTAGGGTTAGGGTTAGTGTTAGGGTTAGAGTTAGTTTTAGGGTTAGAGTTAGGGTTAGGGTTATAGTTACGGTTAGTGTTAGGGTTAGGGTTAGTGTTAGGGTTAGAGTTAGGGTTAGAGTTAGGGTTAGATTTAGAGTTAGGGTTAGGGTTAGGGTAAGTGATGGAGTTAGGGTTACAGTTAGGGTTAGAGTTAAGGTTAGTGTTAGAGTTAGGATTAGCGTTAGAGTTAGAGTTAGGGTTAGAGTTAGGGGTTAGGGTTAGGGGTTAGCGCTAATGTTAGGGTTAGGGTTAGAGTAGGGGTTAGGGTTAGGGTTAGGGTTAGAGTTAGGGTTAGAGTTAGGGGTTAGGGTTAGAGATTTAGGGTTAAAAGTTAGGGGTTAGGGTTAGGGGTTAGCGCTAATGTTAGGGTTAGGACCCTTGGGTTAGGGTTAGAGTTAGGGTTAGGGTTAGAGTTAGGGTTAGTGTTAGAGTTAGGGTTAGTGTTAGGGTTAGGGTTAGAGTTAGAGTTAGGGGTTAGGGGTTAGGGTAAGAGGGTTAGGGTTAGAGTTAAAGGATAGGGGTCGGGGTTAGGGGTTAGGGTTAGGGTTAAAGGTTAGGGTTAGAGTTAGGGTTATGGTTAGTGTTAGGGTTAGAGTTAGGGTTAGATTTAATGTTAGGGTTAGGGATAGGGTTATTGTTGGGGTTAGGGTTAGGGGTTGGGTTAGAGTAAGGGTTAGGGTTAGAGTTAGGGATAGAGTTAGAGTTAGGGTTATGGTTAGTGTTGGGGTTAGAGTTAGGGTTAGAGTTAGAGTTAGGGTTAAAGTTAGGGTTAGGGTTAGTGTTAGGACTAGGGTTAGTGTTAGGGTTTAGGATTAGGATTAGAGTTAGTGTTAGGGTTAGTATTAATGTTTGGGTTAGTGTTAGAGTTAGTATTAGGGTTAGAGTTAGGGTTAGGGTTAGAGTTAGGGTTAGAGTTAGTGTTAGGATTAGGGTTAGGGTTAGAGTTAGAGTTAGGGGTTAGGGGTTAGGGTAAGAGGGTTAGGGTTAGAGTTAAAGGATAGGGGTCGGGGTTAGGGGTTAGGGTTAGGGTTAAAGGTTAGGGTTAGAGTTAGGGTTATGGTTAGTGTTAGGGTTAGAGTTAGGGTTAGATTTAATGTTAGGGTTAGGGATAGGGTTATTGTTGGGGTTAGGGTTAGGGGTTGGGTTAGAGTAAGGGTTAGGGTTAGAGTTAGGGATAGAGTTAGAGTTAGGGTTATGGTTAGTGTTGGGGTTAGAGTTAGGGTTAGAGTTAGAGTTAGGGTTAAAGTTAGGGTTAGGGTTAGTGTTAGGACTAGGGTTAGTGTTAGGGTTTAGGATTAGGATTAGAGTTAGTGTTAGGGTTAGTATTAATGTTAGGGTTAGGGTTAGTGTTAGGGTTAGAGTTAGTTTTAGGGTTAGAGTTAGGGTTAGGGTTATAGTTACGGTTAGTGTTAGGGTTAGGGTTAGTGTTAGGGTTAGAGTTAGGGTTAGAGTTAGGGTTAGATTTAGAGTTAGGGTTAGGGTTAGGGTAAGTGATGGAGTTAGGGTTACAGTTAGGGTTAGAGTTAAGGTTAGTGTTAGAGTTAGGATTAGCGTTAGAGTTAGAGTTAGGGTTAGAGTTAGGGGTTAGGGTTAGGGGTTAGCGCTAATGTTAGGGTTAGGGTTAGAGTAGGGGTTAGGGTTAGGGTTAGAGTTAGGGTTAGAGTTAGGGGTTAGGGTTAGAGATTTAGGGTTAAAAGTTAGGGGTTAGGGTTAGGGGTTAGCGCTAATGTTAGGGTTAGGACCCTTGGGTTAGGGTTAGAGTTAGGGTTAGGGTTAGAGTTAGGGTTAGTGTTAGAGTTAGGGTTAGTGTTAGGGTTAGGGTTAGAGTTAGAGTTAGGGGTTAGGGGTTAGGGTAAGAGGGTTAGGGTTAGAGTTAAAGGATAGGGGTCGGGGTTAGGGGTTAGGGTTAGGGTTAAAGGTTAGGGTTAGAGTTAGGGTTATGGTTAGTGTTAGGGTTAGAGTTAGGGTTAGATTTAATGTTAGGGTTAGGGATAGGGTTATTGTTGGGGTTAGGGTTAGGGGTTGGGTTAGAGTAAGGGTTAGGGTTAGAGTTAGGGATAGAGTTAGAGTTAGGGTTATGGTTAGTGTTGGGGTTAGAGTTAGGGTTAGAGTTAGAGTTAGGGTTAAAGTTAGGGTTAGGGTTAGTGTTAGGACTAGGGTTAGTGTTAGGGTTTAGGATTAGGATTAGAGTTAGTGTTAGGGTTAGTATTAATGTTTGGGTTAGTGTTAGAGTTAGTTTTAGGGTTAGAGTTAGGGTTAGGGTTAGAGTTAGGGTTAGAGTTAGTGTTAGGATTAGAGTTAGGGTTAGGGTTATGGTCCTTCTGGGATGAAGTCCAGAATTCAGGATTAGCAGAAGATATCTGTACATTGTCTCTGCCACACTGCTGTTAGAGTTAGGGTTAGAGTTAGGGTTAGAGTTAGGGTTAGTGTTAGGGGATAGGGTTAGGGTTAGAGTTATGGGTTAGTGTTAGGGTTTAGGGTTAGAGTTAGGGTTAGTGTTAGGGTTAGTGTTAGGGCTAGGGTTAGGGTTAGGGTTAGATGTAGGGTTAGGGGTAAGGGTTAGAGTTAGGGTTAGAGTTAGGGTTAGTGTTAGGGTTAGAGTTATGGTTAGAATTAGTGTTAGGGATAGTGTTAGGGTTAGAGTTAGGGTTAGGGTTAGGGTTAGGGTCAGGGTTAGGGTTAGGGTTAGGGTTAGAGTTAGGGTTAGGGTTAGAGGGGTTAGGGTTAGGGTTAGAGTTAGGGTTAGGGTTAGAGGGGTTAGGGTTAGGGTTAGAGTTAGGGTTAGAGTTTGGGTTAGGGTTAGGTTTAGAGGGCTAGGGTTAAAAGTTAGGGTTAGGGGTTAGCACTAATGTTAGGGTTAGGCCCCTTGGGTTACGGTTAAAGGTTAGGGGTTAGAGTTAGGGTTAGAGTTAGGGTTAGGGTTAGGATTAGGGTTAGGGTTAGAGTTAGGGTTAGAGTTAGGGGTTAGGGGTTAGGGTTAGGGGTTAGTGCTAATGTTAGGGTTAGAGTTAAGGTTCGGGTTACAGTTAGGGGTTAGGGTTAGAGGGTTAGGGTTAAAAGTTAGGGTTAGGGGTTAGCGCAAATGTTAGGGTTAGGCCCCTTGGGTTAGGGTTAGGGTTAGAGTTAGGGTTAGGGTTAGAGTAAGGGTTAGTGTTAGGGTTAGGGTTAGGGTTAGTGTTAGGGTTAGGGTTAGAGTTAGAGTTAGGGTTAGGGGTTAGGGTAGGAGGGTTAGGGTTAGAGTTAAAGGTTAGGGGTCAGGGTTAGGGGTTAGGGTTAGGGTTAAGGGTTAGGGTTAGGGTTAGAGTTAGAGTTAGGGTTATGGTTAGTGTTAGGGTAAGAGTTAGGGTTAGAGTTAATGTTATTGTTAGGGGTAGGGTTATGGTTGGGGTTAGGGTTAGGGTTAGAGTTAGAGTTAGGGTTAGAGTTAGGCTTAGAGTTAATATTAGGGATAGTGTTAGGGTTAGAGTTAGGGTTAGGGTTATAGTTGGGGTTAGGGTTAGGGTCAGTGTTAGGGTTAGGGTTAGGGTTAGGATTAGAGTTAGGGTCAGGGTTAGGGTTAGATAGGTTAGGGTTAGGGTTAGAGTTAGGGTTAGGGTTAAAGTTAGGGGTTAGGGGTTAGGGTAAGAGGGTTAGGGTTAGAGTTAAAGGATAGGGGTCGGGGTTAGGGGTTAGGGTTAGGGTTAAGGGTTAGGGTTAGAGTTAGGGTTATGGTTAGTGTTAGGGTTAGAGTTAGGGTTAGATTTAATGTTAGGGTTAGGGATAGGGTTATTGTTGGGGTTAGGGGTTGGGTTAGAGTAAGGGTTAGAGTTAGAGTTAAAGGTTAGGGGTCCGGGTTAGGGGTTAGGGTTAGGGTTAAGGGTTATGGTTAGGGATAGAGTTAGAGTTAGGGTTATGGTTAGTGTTGGGGTTAGAGTTAGGGTTAGAGTTAGAGTTAGGGTTAGAGTTAGGGTTAGGGTTAGTGTTAGGACTAGGGTTAGTGTTAGGGTTTAGGATTAGGATTAGAGTTAGTGTTAGGGTTAGTATTAATGTTTGGGTTAGTGTTAGGGTTAGAGTAAGTTTTAGGGTTAGAGTTAGGGTTAGGGTTAGAGTTAGGGTTAGAGTTAGTGTTAGGATTAGAGTTAGGGTTAGGGTTATGGTCCTTCTGGGATGAAGTCCAGAATTCAGGATTAGCAGAAGATATCTGTACATTGTCTCTGCCACACTGCTGTTAGAGTTAGGGTTAGAGTTAGGGTTAGAGTTAGGGTTAGTGTTAGGGGATAGGGTTAGGGTTAGAGTTATGGGTTAGTGTTAGGGTTTAGGGTTAGAGTTAGGGTTAGTGTTAGGGTTAGTGTTAGGGCTAGGGTTAGGGTTAGGGTTAGGTGTAGGGTTAGGGGTAAGGGTTAGAGTTAGGGTTAGAGTTAGGGTTAGTGTTAGGGTTAGAGTTATGGTTAGAATTAGTGTTAGGGATAGTGTTAGGGTTAGAGTTAGGGTTAGGGTTAGGGTTAGGGTCAGGGTTAGGGTTAGGGTTAGAGTTAGGGTTAGGGTTAGAGGGGTTAGGGTTAGGGTTAGGGTTAGGGTTAGAGGGGTTAGGGTTAGGGTTAGAGTTAGGGTTAGAGTTTGGGTTAGGGTTAGGTTTAGGGTTAGAGTTAGGGTTAGGGTTAGAGTTAGAGTTAGAGTTAGAGTTAGAGTTAGAGTTAGAGTTAGGGTTAGAGTTAGGGTTAGGGTTAGGGCTAGGGTTAGAGTTAGGGTTATAGTTAGGGTTAGAGGGTTAAGGTTAGGGTTAAAGTTAGGGTTAGAGTTAGGGTTAGGGTTAGGGATGGAGTTAGGGTTAGAGTTAGGGTTAGGGTTAGAGTTAGGGTTAGGGTTAGGGTTAGAGTTAGGGTTAGAATTAGGGGTTAGGGGTTAGGGTTAGGGGTTAGCGCTAATGTTAGGGTTAGAGTTAGGGTTAGGGTTACAGTTAGGGTTAGAGTTAGGGTTAGAGTTAGGGGTTAGGGTTAGAGGGCTAGGGTTAAAAGTTAGGGTTAGGGGTTAGCACTAATGTTAGGGTTAGGCCCCTTGGGTTACGGTTAAAGGTTAGGGGTTAGAGTTAGGGTTAGAGTTAGGGTTAGGGTTAGGATTAGGGTTAGGGTTAGAGTTAGGGTTAGAGTTAGGGGTTAGGGGTTAGGGTTAGGGGTTAGTGCTAATGTTAGGGTTAGAGTTAGGGTTAGGGTTACAGTTAGGGGTTAGGGTTAGAGGGTTAGGGTTAAAAGTTAGGGTTAGGGGTTAGCGCAAATGTTAGGGTTAGGCCCCTTGGGTTAGGGTTAGGGTTAGAGTTAGGGTTAGGGTTAGGGTTAGAGTTAGGGTTAGTGTTAGGGTTAGTGTTAGGGTTAGGGTTAGAGTTAGAGTTAGGGTTAAGGTTAGGGTTAGGGTTAAGGGTTAGGGTTAGGGTTAGGGTTAGAGTTAGAGTTAGGGTTATGGTTAGTGTTAGGGTAAGAGTTAGGGTTAGAGTTAATGTTATTGTTAGGGGTAGGGTTATGGTTGGGGTTAGGGTTAGGGTTAGAGTTAGAGTTAGGGTTAGAGTTAGGCTTAGAGTTAATATTAGGGATAGTGTTAGGGTTAGAGTTAGGGTTAGGGTTATAGTTGGGGTTAGGGTTAGGGTCAGTGTTAGGGTTAGGGTTAGGGTTAGGATTAGAGTTAGGGTCAGGGTTAGGGTTAGATAGGTTAGGGTTAGGGTTAGAGTTAGGGTTAGGGTTAAAGTTAGGGTTAGGGTTAGTGTTAGGGTTAGAGTTAGGGTTAGTGTCAGGGTTAGAATTAGGGTTAGAGTTAGGGTTAGTGCTAGGGTTAGAGTTAGGTTTAGAGGGTTAGATGGTTAGGGTTATGGTTCGGGTTAGGGGTTAGGGGTTAGGGTTAGGGTTAGGGTTAGGGTTAGGGGTTAGGGTTAGGGGTCAGCGCTAATGTTAGGGTTAGAGTTAGGGTTAGGGTTAAAGTTAGGGTTAGGGTTAGAGGGGTTAGGGTTAGGGTTAGGGGTTAGGGTTAGGGGTCAGCGCTAATGTTAGGGTTAGGGTTAGGGTCAGGGTTAGGGTTAGAGTTAGGGTTAGGGTTAGAGGGGTTAGGGTTAGGGTTAGAGTTAGGGTTAGAGTTTGGGTTAGGGTTAGGTTTAGGGTTAGAGTTAGGGTTAGAGTTAGAGTTAGAGTTAGGGTTAGAGTTAGGGTTAGGGTTAGGGCTAGGGTTAGAGTTAGGGTTATAGTTAGGGTTAGAGGGTTAAGGTTAGGGTTAAAGTTAGGGTTAGAGTTAGGGTTAGGGTTAGGGATGGAGTTAGGGTTAGAGTTAGGGTTATGGTTAGAGTTAGGGTTAGGGTTAGGGTTAGAGTTAGGGTTAGAGTTAGGGGTTAGGGGTTAGGGTTAGGGGTTAGCGCTAATGTTAGGGTTAGAGTTAGGGTTAGGGTTACAGTTAGGGTTAGAGTTAGTGTTAGAGTTAGGTGTTAGGGTTAGAGGGCTAGGGTTAAAAGTTAGGGTTAGGGGTCAGCACTAATGTTAGGGTTAGGCCCCTTGGGTTAGGGTTAGGGTTAGAGTTAGGGTTAGGGTTAGAGTTAGGGTTAGTGTTAGAGTTAGGGTTAGTGTTAGGGTTAGGGTTAGGGTTAGAGTTAGAGTTTGGGTTAGGGGTTAGGGTTAGGGTTAGGGTTAGAGTTAGAGTTTGGGTTAGGGGTTAGGGTAGGAGGGTTAGGGTTAGAGTTAAAGGTTAGGGGTCAGGGTTAGGGTTAGGGTTAAGGGTTAGGGTTAGAGTTTGAGTTAGGGTTATGGTTAGTGTTAGGTTTAGAGTTAGGGTTAGAGGGTTAGGGGTTGGGGTTGGAGGGTTTCGGTTAAAGGTTAGGGGTTAGAGTTAGGGTTAGAGTTAGGGTTAGGGTTAGGGTTAGGGTTAGGGTTAGAGTTAGAGTTAGGGTTAGAGTTAGGGGTTAGGGTTAGGGGTTAGCGCTAATGTTAGGGTTAGAGTTAGGGTTAGGTTTACAGTTAGGGTTAGGGATAGAGTTAGGGTTAGAGTTAGGGGTTAGGGTTAGAGGGTTAGGGTTAAAAGTTAGGGTTAGGGGTTAGTGCAAATGTTAGGGTTAGGCCCCTTGGGTTAGGGTTAGGGTTAGAGTTAGGGTTAGGGTTAGAGTTAGGGTTAGTGTTAGGGTTAGGGTTAGTGTTAGGGTTAGGGTTAGAGTTAGAGTTAGGGTTAGGGGTTAGGGGTTAGGGTAGGAGGGTTAGGGTTAGAGTTAAAGTTTAGGGGTCAGGGTTAGGGGTTAGGGTTACGTTTAAGGGTTAGGGTTAGGGTTAGAGTTAGAGTTAGGGTTATGGTTAGTGTTAGAGTAAGAGTTAATGTTATTGTTAGGGGTAGGGTTATGGTTGGGGTTAGGGTTAGAGTTAGAGTTAGGGTTAGAGTTAGGCTTAGAGTTAATATTAGGGATAGTGTTAGGGTTAGAGTTAGGATTAGGGTTATAGTTGGGGTTAGGGTTAGGGTCAGTGTTAGGGTTAGTTTTAGGATTAGAGTTAGGGTCAGGGTTAGGGTTAGATAGGTTAGGGTTAGGGTTAGAGTTAGGGTAAGGGTTAAAGTCAGGGTTAGGGTTAGTGTTAGGGTTAGAGTAAGGGTTAGTGTCAGGGTTAGAGTTAGGGTTGGAGTTAGAGTTAGAGTTAGGGTTAGGGTTAGAGGGTTAGGGTTAGGGGTTAGCACTAATGTTAAGGTTAGAGTAAAGGTTAGAGGTAGGGTTAGAGTTAGGGTTAGAGTTATGGTTAGAATTAGGGGTTAGGGGTTAGGGTTAGAGGGTTAGGGTTAAAGGTTAGGGGTTAGGGTTAGGGGTTAGGGTAAGGGTTTAGGGTTAGGGGTTAGGGTTAGGGTCCTTAGGGTTAGGGTTAGTGTTAGGGTCAGATTTAGGGCTAGGGTTAGGTTTATGGTTAGGAGTTAGGGTTAAGGTGAGTGTTAGGGATAGTGTTAGGGTTAGGATTAGGGTTAGAGTTAGGGTTAGGTTTAGAGTTAGGGTTAGAGTTAGGGTCAGGGTTAGGGTTAGGGTTAGGATTAGAGTTAGGGTCAGGGTTAGGGTTAGATAGGTTAGGGTTAGGGTTAGAGTTAGGGTTAGGGTTAGGGTTGGAGTTAGGGTTAGTGTTAGGGTTAGAGTTAGGGTTAGGGTTAGGGTTAGAGTTAGAGTTAAGGTTAGAGGGTTAGGGTTAGGGTTAGGGGTTAGCACTAATGTTAGGGTTAGAGTAAGTGTTAGAGTTAAGGTTAGAGTTAGGGGTTAGAGGTTAGGGGTTAGGGTTGGAGGGTTACGGTTAAAGGTTAGGGGTTAGGGTTAGGGGTTAGGGTTAGGAGTTAGTACTAATGTTAGGGTTAGGGTCCTTAGGGTTAGGGTTAGTGTTAGGGTCACATTTAGTGCAAGGGTTAGGGTTAGGGATAGTGTTAGGGTTAGAGTTAGGGTTTGAGTTTGGATTAGAGTTAGGGTTAGAGTTAGGGTTAGTGCTAGGGTTAAAGTTAGGGTTAGGTTTAGAGTTAGGGTTAGGGTTAGAGTTAGGGGTTAGGGTTAGGGCTAGGGCTAGGGTTAGGGTTAGGGTTAGGGTTAAAGTTAGGGTTAGAGTTAGGATTAGAGGGTTAGATGGTTAGGGTTAGGGGTTAGGGGTTAGGGTTAGGGTTAGGGTTAGGGGTTAGGGTTAGGGGTCAGCGCTAATGTTAGGGTTAGGGTTAGGGTTAGAGTTAGGGTTAGGGTTAGAGTTTGGGTTAGAGTTAGGGTTAGGGTTAGGGTTAGAGTTAGGGGTTAGGGGTTAGGGTTAGAGGGTTAGGGTTAAAGGTTAGGGGTTAGGGTTAGGGGTTAGCACTAATGTTAGGGTTAGGGTCCTTAGGGTTAGGGTTAGTGTTAGGGTTAGATTTAGGGCTAGGGTTAGAGTTAGGTTTAGGGTTAGGAGTTAGGATTAGAGTTAGGGTTAGAGTTAGAGTTAGGGTTAGTGTTAGGGTTAGAGTTAGAGTTAGAGTTAGGGTTAGGGTTATAGTTAGGGTTGGGGTTAGGGTTAGAGTTAGGGTTAGACGGTTAGGGTTAGGGATAAAGGTTAGGGGTTAGGATTAGGGGTTAGCCCTAATGTTAGTGTTAGGGTCCTTCTTGGATGAAGCCCAGAATTCAGGATTAGCAGAAGATTTCTGTACATTGTCTCCGCCACACTGCTATTAGGATTAGAGTTAGGGTTAGTGTTAGGGGTTAGGGTTAGAGTTAGGGTTAGAGGGTTAGGGTTAGGGTTAAAGGTTAGGGGTTAGGGTTAGGGGCTAGGGGTTAGCACTAATGTTAGGGTCCTTAGGGTTAGAGTTAGGGTTAGGGTTAGTTTTAGGGTTAGATTTAGGGCTATGGTTAGAGTTAGGTTAGGGTTAGGGTTAGGGGTTAGGGTTAGAGTTAGGGTTAGAGTTATTGTTAGGGTTAGGGTCAGTGTTAGGATTAGAGTTAGGGTTAGGGTTAGTTTTAGGGTTAGAGTTAATGTTAGGGTTAGTGTTACGGTTAGGGTTGGGGTTAGGGTTATAGTTAGGGTTAGAGTTAGGGTTAGAGGGTTTGGGTTAGTCTTAAAGGTTAGGGGTTAGCAGTTAGGGTTAGGGGTTAGCGCTAATGTTAGTGTTAGGGTCCTTCTGGGATGAAGTCCAGAATTCAGGATTAGCAGAAGATATCTGTACATTGTCTCCGCCACACTGCTAGTAGGGTTAGTGTTAGGGGTTAGGGTTAGAGTTAGGGTTAGTGTTAGGGTTTAGGGTTAGGGTTAGAGTAAGGGTTAGGGTTAGGGTTAGAGGGTTAGAGGGTTAGGGTTAGGGTTCGGGTTAGGTGTTAGGGGTTAGGGTTAGGGTTTGGATTAGGGTTAGGGCTAGGGTTAGGGTTAGGGTTAGGGGTTAGCGTTAGGGTTAGAGTTAGGATTAGAGTTAGGGTTAGGGTTAGAGTTAGGGTTCGGGTTAGAGTTAGGGTTAGAGTCAGGGTTAGGGTTAGAGTTACGTTTAGAGTTAGGGTTAGGGTTAGAGTTAGGGTTAGAGTTAGGGTTAGAGTTAGAGTTAGGGTTAGAGTTAGGGGTTAGAGGGTTAGGATTAGGGTTAAAGGTTAGGGGTTAGGGTTAGGGGTTAGGGTTAGGGGTTAGCACTAATGTTAGGGTTAGGGTCCTTAGGGTTAGAGTTAGGGTTAGGGTTAGTGTTAGGGTTAGATTTAGGGCTAGGGTTAGAGTTAGATTAGGGTTAGGGTTAGGGTAAGAGTTAGGGTTAGAGTTAGGGATAGGGTTATTTTTAGGGTTAGAGTTAGGGTTAGAGTTAATGTTAGGGTTAGTGTTACGGTTAGGGTTAGGGCTAGGGTTAGTGTTAGATTTAGGGTTAGGAGTTAGGGGTTAGGGATAGAGTTAAGGTTAGAGTTAGGGTCAGGGTTAGGGTTAGGGTTAGAGTTAGTTTTAGGAATAGTGTTAGGATTAGGGTTAGGCTTAGGGTTAAGGTCAGGGTTAGGGTTAGAGTTAGGGTTAGCATTAAGGTTAGGGATAGGGTTAGGTTTAAATGGGTTAGGGTTAGAGTTAGGGTTAGGATTAAGGTTAGAGTTAGGGGTTAGGGTTAGATGGGTTAGGGTTAGGGATAGAATTAGGGTTAGAGTTAGGGTTAGGGTTAGTGTTAGGGTTAGGGTTAGGGTTAGAGTTAGGGGTTAGGGTTAGAGGGTGAGGTTGAGGGTTAGGGTTAGGGTTAGAGTTAGGGTTAGAGTTAGGGTTAGGGTTAGAGTTAGGTTTAGTGTTAGAGTTAGGGTTAGGGTTAGCGTTAGAGTTAGGGTTAGGGGTTAGGGTTAGGGGTTAGCACTAATGTTAGGATTAGGCTTAGGGTTAGAGTTAGGGTTAGGATTAGGGTTAGAGTTAGGGTTAGAGTTAGAGTTAGGGCTTGAGTTAGTGTTAGAGTTAGGGGTTAGGGTTAGAGGGTTAAGGTTAAAGGTTAGGGGTTAAAGGTTAGGGATTAGGGTTAGGGGTTAACGCTAATGTTAGGGTTAGGGTCCTTAGGGTGAGGGTTAGGGTTAGTGTTAGAGTTAGATTTAGGGCTAGGGTTAGGGTTAGAGTTAGAGTTAGGGTTAGGGTTAAGATGAGTGTTAGGGATAGTGTTAGGGTTAGAGTTAGGGTTAGAGTTAGGGTTAGGGTTAGAGTTAGGGTTAGTGTTAGGGTTTAGGGTTAGGGTTAGAGTAAGGGTTAGGGTTAGGGTTAGTGTTAAGGTTATGGTTAGGGTTAGAGTTAGAGTTAGGGTTAGAGTTAGGGTTAGAGTTAGGGCTAGGGTTAGGGTTAGTGTTAGATTTAGGGTTAAGGGTTAGGGATAGAGTTAGGGTTAGAGTTAGGGTCAGGGTTAGGGTTAGGGTTAGAGTTAGTGTTAGGGATAGTGTTAGGGTTAGGGTTAGAGTTAGGGTTAGGGTTAGGGTCAGGGTTAGGGTTAGAGTTAGGGTTAGCATTAAGGTTAGGGATAGGGTTAGGGTTAGAGATTTGGTTAGGATTAAGGTTAGAGTTAGGGGTTAGGGTTAGATGGGTTAGGGTTAGGGATTGCGTTAGGGTTATAGTTAGGGGTTATGGTTAGAGGGTTAGTGTTAGGGTTATTGTTTGGGTTAGGGTTAGAGTTAGGGTTAGGTTTAGAGTTAGGGTTAGTTAGAGTTAGGGTTAGGGGTTAGGGTTAGGGGTAAAGGTTAGAGGTTAGGGTTAGGGTTAGGGTCCTTAGGGTGAGGGTTAGGGTTAGTGTTAGAGTTAGGGTTAGGGTTAGAGTTAGGGTTAGAGTTAGGGTTAGAGTTAGGGTTAGTGCTAGTTTTAGAGTTAGGGTTAGGTTTAGAGTTAGGGTTAGAGGGTTAGAGGGTTAGGGTTAGGGTTCGGGTTAGGTGTTAGGGGTTAGGGTTAGGGTTTGGATTAGGGTTAGGGCTAGGGTTAGGGTTAGGGTTTGGGGTTAGCGTTAGGGTTAGAGTTAGGATTAGAGTTAGGGTTAGGGTTAGAGTTAGGGTTTGGGTTAGAGTTAGGGTTAGAGTTAGGGTTAGGGTTAGAGTTACGTTTAGAGTTAGGGTTAGGGTTAGAGTTAGGGTTAGAGTTAGGGTTAGGGTTAGAGTTAGGGTTAGAGTTAGGGGTTAGAGGGTTAGGATTAGGGTTAAAGGTTAGGGGTTAGGGTTAGGGGTTAGGGTTAGGGGTTAGCACTAATGTTAGGGTTAGGGTCCTTAGGGTTAGAGTTAGGGTTAGGGTTAGTGTTAGGGTTAGATTTAGGGCTAGGGTTAGAGTTAGATTAGGGTTAGGGTTAGGGGTTAGGGTAAGAGTTAGGGTTAGAGTTAGGGATAGGGTTAGTGTTAGGGTAAGAGTTAATGTTATTGTTAGGGGTAGGGTTATGGTTGGGGTTAGGGTTAGAGTTAGAGTTAGGGTTAGAGTTAGGCTTAGAGTTAATATTAGGGATAGTGTTAGGGTTAGAGTTAGGGTTAGGGTTATAGTTGGGGTTAGGGTTAGGGTCAGTGTTAGGGTTAGTTTTAGGATTAGAGTTAGGGTCAGGGTTAGGGTTAGATAGGTTAGGGTTAGGGTTAGAGTTAGGGTTAGGGTTAAAGTCAGGGTTAGGGTTAGTGTTAGGGTTAGAGTTAGGGTTAGTGTCAGGGTTAGAGTTAGGGTTGGAGTTAGAGTTAGAGTTAGGGTTAGGGTTAGAGGGTTAGGGTTAGGGGTTAGCACTAATGTTAAGGTTAGAGTAAAGGTTAGAGGTAGGGTTAGAGTTAGGGTTAGAGTTATGGTTAGAATTAGGGGTTAGGGGTTAGGGTTAGAGGGTTAGGGTTAAAGGTTAGGGGTTAGGGTTAGGGGTTAGGGTAAGGGTTTAGGGTTAGGGGTTAGGGTTAGGGTCCTTAGGGTTAGGGTTAGTGTTAGGGTCAGATTTAGGGCTAGGGTTAGGTTTATGGTTAGGAGTTAGGGTTAAGGTGAGTGTTAGGGATAGTGTTAGGGTTAGGATTAGGGTTAGAGTTAGGGTTAGGTTTAGAGTTAGGGTTAGAGTTAGGGTCAGGGTTAGGGTTAGGGTTAGGATTAGAGTTAGGGTCAGGGTTAGGGTTAGATAGGTTAGGGTTAGGGTTAGAGTTAGGGTTAGGGTTGGAGTTAGGGTTAGTGTTAGGGTTAGAGTTAGGGTTAGGGTTAGGGTTAGAGTTAGAGTTAAGGTTAGAGGGTTAGGGTTAGGGTTAGGGGTTAGCACTAATGTTAGGGTTAGAGTAAGTGTTAGAGTTAAGGTTAGAGTTAGGGGTTAGAGGTTAGGGGTTAGGGTTGGAGTGTTACGGTTAAAGGTTAGGGGTTAGGGTTAGGGGTTAGGGTTAGGAGTTAGTACTAATGTTAGGGTTAGGGTCCTTAGGGTTAGGGTTAGTGTTAGGGTCACATTTAGTGCAAGGGTTAGGGTTAGGGATAGTGTTAGGGTTAGGGTTTGAGTTTGGATTAGAGTTAGGGTTAGAGTTAGGGTTAGTGCTAGGGTTAAAGTTAGGGTTAGGTTTAGAGTTAGGGTTAGGGTTAGAGTTAGGGTTTAGGGTTAGGGCTAGGGCTAGGGTTAGGGTTAATGTTAGGGTTATTTTTAGGGTTAGAGTTAGGGTTAGAGTTAATGTTAGGGTTAGTGTTACGGTTAGGGTTAGGGCTAGGGTTAGTGTTAGATTTAGGGTTTGGAGTTAGGGGTTAGGGATAGAGTTAAGGTTAGAGTTAGGGTCAGGGTTAGGGTTAGGGTTAGAGTTAGTTTTAGGGATAGTGTTAGGATTAGGGTTAGGCTTAGGGTTAAGGTCAGGGTTAGGGTTAGAGTTAGGGTTAGCATTAAGGTTAGGGATAGGGTTAGGTTTAAATGGGTTAGGGTTAGAGTTAGGGTTAGGATTAAGGTTAGAGTTAGGGGTTAGGGTTAGATGGGTTAGGGTTAGGGATAGAATTAGGGTTAGAGTTAGGGTTAGGGTTAGTGTTAGGGTTAGGGTTAGGGTTAGAGTTAAGGGTTAGGGTTAGAGGGTGAGGTTGAGGGTTAGGGTTAGGGTTAGAGTTAGGGTTAGAGTTAGGGTTAGGGTTAGGGTTAGAGTTAGGTTTAGTGTTAGAGTTAGGGTTAGGGTTAGCGTTAGAGTTAGGGTTAGGGGTTAGGGTTAGGGGTTAGCACTAATGTTAGGATTAGGCTTAGAGTTAGAGTTAGGGTTAGGATTAGGGTTAGAGTTAGTTTTAGAGTTAGGGTTAGGGCTTGAGTTAGTGTTAGAGTTAGGGGTTAGGGTTAGAGGGTTAAGGTTAAAGGTTAGGGGTTAAAGGTTAGGGATTAGGGTTAGGGGTTAACGCTAATGTTAGGGTTAGGGTCCTTAGGGTGAGGGTTAGGGTTAGTGTTAGAGTTAGATTTAGGGCTAGGGTTAGGGTTAGAGTTAGGGTTTGGGTTAAGATGAGTGTTAGGGATAGTGTTAGGGTTAGAGTTAGGGTTAGAGTTAGGGTTAGGGTTAGAGTTAGGGTTAGAGTTAGGGTTAGGTTTAGAGTTAGGGTTAGAGGGTTAGAGGGTTAGGGTTAGGGTTCGGGTTAGGTGTTAGGGGTTAGGGTTAGGGTTTGGATTAGGGTTAGGGCTAGGGTTAGGGTTAGGGTTAGGGGTTAGCGTTAGGGTTAGAGTTAGGATTAGAGTTAGGGTTAGGGTTAGAGTTAGGGTTCGGGTTAGAGTTAGGGTTAGAGTTAGGGTTAGAGTTAGAGTTAGGGTTAGAGTTAGGGGTTAGAGGGTTAGGATTAGGGTTAAAGGTTAGGGGTTAGGGTTAGGGGTTAGCACTAATGTTAGGGTTAGGGTCCTTAGGGTTAGAGTTAGGGTTAGGGTTAGTGTTAGGGTTAGATTTAGGGCTAGGGTTAGAGTTAGATTAGGGTTAGGGTTAGGGGTTAGGGTAAGAGTTAGGGTTAGAGTTAGGGATAGGGTTATTTTTAGGGTTAGAGTTAGGGTTAGAGTTAATGTTAGGGTTAGTGTTACGGTTAGGGTTAGGGCTAGGGTTAGTGTTAGATTTAGGGTTAGGAGTTAGGGGTTAGGGATAGAGTTAAGGTTAGAGTTAGGGTCAGGGTTAGGGTTAGGGTTAGAGTTAGTTTTAGGGATAGTGTTAGGATTAGGGTTAGGCTTAGGGTTAAGGTCAGGGTTAGGGTTAGAGTTAGGGTTAGCATTAAGGTTAGGGATAGGGTTAGGTTTAAATGGGTTAGGGTTAGAGTTAGGGTTAGGATTAAGGTTAGAGTTAGGGGTTAGGGTTAGATGGGTTAGGGTTAGGGATAGAATTAGGGTTAGAGTTAGGGTTAGGGTTAGTGTTAGGGTTAGGGTTAGGGTTAGAGTTAGGGGTTAGGGTTAGAGGGTGAGGTTGAGGGTTAGGGTTAGGGTTAGAGTTAGGGTTAGAGTTAGGGTTAGGGTTAGAGTTAGGTTTAGTGTTAGAGTTAGGGTTAGGGTTAGCGTTAGAGTTAGGGTTAGGGGTTAGGGTTAGGGGTTAGCACTAATGTTAGGATTAGGCTTAGGGTTAGAGTTAGGGTTAGGATTAGGGTTAGAGTTAGGGTTAGAGTTAGAGTTAGGGCTTGAGTTAGTGTTAGAGTTAGGGGTTAGGGTTAGAGGGTTAAGGTTAAAGGTTAGGGGTTAAAGGTTAGGGATTAGGGTTAGGGGTTAACGCTAATGTTAGGGTTAGGGTCCTTAGGGTGAGGGTTAGGGTTAGTGTTAGAGTTAGATTTAGGGCTAGGGTTAGGGTTAGAGTTAGAGTTAGGGTTAGGGTTAAGATGAGTGTTAGGGATAGTGTTAGGGTTAGAGTTAGGGTTAGAGTTAGGGTTAGGGTTAGAGTTAGGGTTAGAGTTAGGGTTAGGTTTAGAGTTAGGGTTAGAGGGTTAGAGGGTTAGAGGGTTAGAGGGTTAGGGTTCGGGTTAGAGTTAGAGTTAGAAGTTAGGGTTAGGGGTTAGGGTTAGGGCTAGGTTTAGGGTTAGGGGTTAGGGTTAGGGGTTAGCATTAGGGTTAGAGTTATGCTAGCCATACACATATAGATTTTTGGACGGGAATATTCTTTGAACATTCTTTGAACATTCTTTGAATAGACGAATGTCGTTCGAAAATTGTCTTTTGCTTTTAACATTTAATTTTAAAATGAATGTAATTTCTGAACGATTACCACATACACTGCCCGAAAATTCGTTGATCGAGAAAAGTTTTCCCTTCTGCCCCTACGAATTTTCCCGTCGCTGCAGTCGAAAAAGGACATCGATTTAACCCCACTAACGATTAGAAAATCAAACGAATTTTCTTGAAACAAAAATTTCCGGACGAAAATCTATACGTGTATGGCCAGCATTAGGATTAGAGTTAGGGTTAGAGTTAGGGTTAGGGTTAGAGTTAGAGTTAGAGTTAGGGTTAGGGTTAGAGTTAGGTTTAGAGTTAGGGTTAGGGTTAGAGTTAGGGTTAGAGTTAGGGTTAGGGATGGAGTTAGGGTTAGAGTTAGGGTTAGGGTTAGAGTTAAGGTTAGTGTTAGAGTTAGGGTTAGGGTTAGAGTTAGAGTTAGGGTTAGAGTTAGGGGTTAGCGCTAATGTTAGGGTTAGAGTTAGGGATAGGGTTAGGGTTACAGTTAGGGTTAGGGTTAGAGTTAGGGTTAGAGTTAGGGGTTAGGGTTAGAGGGTTAGGGTTAAAAGTTAGGGGTTAGGGTTAGGGGTTAGTGCTAATGTTAGGGTTAGGCCTCTTGGTTTAGGGTTAGAATTAGAGTTAGGGTTAGTGTTAGTGTTAGAGTTAGGGTTAGTGTTAGGGTAAGGGTTAGGGTTAGACTTAGAGTTAGGGGTTAGGGGTTAGGGTAAGAGGGTTAGGGTTAGAGTTAAAGGTTAGGGGTCAGGGTTAGGGGTTAGGGTTAGGGTTAAGGGTTAGGGATAGGGTTAGTGTTACTTTTAGGGTTAGGGTTTGGGTTAGGGTTTGGGTTAGATTACGGGTTAGAGTTAGAGTTAAAGGTTAGGGGTCAGTGTTAGGGGTTAGGGTTAGGGTTAAGGGTTATGGTTAGGGTTAGAGTTAGAGTTAGGGTTAGGGTTATGGTTAGTGTTGGGGTTAGGGTTAGAGTTAGAGTTAGGGTTAGAGTTAGGGTTAGGGTTAGGGTTAGTGTTAGGGCTAGGGTTAGTGTTAGGGTTTAGGATTAGGATTAGAGTTAGTGTTAGGGTTAGTATTAATGTTAGGGTTAGGGTTAGTGTTAGGGTTAGAGTTAGTTTTAGGGTTAGAGTTAGGGTTAGGGTTATAGTTATGGTTAGTGTTAGGGTTAGGGTTAGTGTTAGGGTTAGAGTTAGGGTTAGAGTTAGGGTTAGATTTAGAGTTAGGGTTAGGGTTAGGGTAAGTGATGGAGTTAGGGTTACAGTTAGGGTTAGAGTTAAGGTTAGTGTTAGAGTTAGGATTAGGGTTAGAGTTAGAGTTAGGGTTAGAGTTAGGGGTTAGGGTTAGGGGTTAGCGCTAATGTTAGGGTTAGGGTTAGAGTAGGGGTTAGGGTTAGGGTTAGAGTTAGGGTTAGAGTTAGGGTTAGGGTTAGGGATGGAGTTAGGGTTAGAGTTAGGGTTAGGGTTAGAGTTAGGGTTAGGGTTAGAGTTAGGGTTAGAGTTAGGGGTTAGGGGTTAGGGGTTAGCGCTAATTTTAGGGTTAGAGTTAGGGTTAGGGTTACAGTTAGGGTTAGAGTTAGGGTTAGAGTTAGAGTTAGGGGTTAGGGTTAGAGGGCTAGGGTTAAAAGTTAGGGTTAGGGGTCAGCACTAATGTTAGGGTTAGGCCCCTTGGGTTAGGGTTAGAGTTAGGGTTAGGGTTAGAGTTAGGGTTAGTGTTAGAGTTAGGGTTAGTGTTAGGGTTAGGGTTAGGGTTAGAGTTAGAGTTAGGGTTAGGGGTTAGGGTAGGAGGGTTAGGGTTAGAGTTAAAGGTTAGGGGTCAGGGTTAGGGTTAGGGTTAGGGTTAGAGTTTGAGTTAGGGTTATGGTTAGTGTTAGGGTTAGAGTTAGGGTTAGAGGGTTAGGGGTTAGGGTTGGAGGGTTACGGTTAAAGGTTAGGGGTTAGAGTTAGGGTTAGAGTTAGGGTTAGGGTTAGGGTTAGGGTTAGAGTTAGAGTTAGGGTTAGAGTTAGGGGTTAGGGGTTAGGGTTAGGGGTTAGCGCTAATGTTAGGGTTAGAGTTAGGGTTAGGGTTACAGTTAGGGATACAGTTAGGGTTAGAGTTAGGGGTTAGGGTTAGAGGGTTAGGGTTAAAAGTTAGGGTTAGGGGTTAGCGCAAATGTTAGGGTTAGGCCCCTTGGGTTAGGGTTAGGGTTAGAGTTAGGGTTAGGGTTAGAGTTAGGGTTAGTGTTAGGGTTAGGGTTAGTGTTAGGGTTAGGGTTAGGGTTAGAGTTAGAGTTAGGGTTAGGGGTTAGGGGTTAGGGTAGGAGGGTTAGGGTTAGAGTTAAAGTTTAGGGGTCAGGGTTAGGGGTTAGGGTTAAGGGTTAGGGTTAGGGTTAGAGTTAGAGTTAGGGTTATGGTTAGTGTTAGGGTAAGAGTTAATGTTATTGTTAGGGGTAGGGTTATGGTTGGGGTTAGGGTTAGGGTTAGGGTTAGAGTTAGAGTTAGGGTTAGAGTTAGGCTTAGAGTTAATATTAGGGATAGTGTTAGGGTTAGAGTTAGGGTTATAGTTGGGGTTAGGGTTAGGGTCAGTGTTAGGGTTAGTTTTAGGATTAGAGTTAGGGTCAGGGTTAGGGTTAGATAGGTTAGGGTTAGGGTTAGAGTTAGGGTTAGGGTTAAAGTTAGGGTTAGGGTTAGTGTTAGGGTTAGAGTTAGGGTTAGTGTCAGGGTTAGAGTTAGGGTTGGAGTTAGAGTTAGAGTTAGGGTTAGGGTTAGGTTTAGAGGGTTAGGGTTAGGGGTTAGCACTAATGTTAAGGTTAGAGTAAAGGTTAGAGGTAGGGTTAGAGTTAGGGTTAGAGTTATGGTTAGAATTAGGGGTTAGGGGTTAGGGTTAGAGGGTTAGGGTTAAAGGTTAGGGGTTAGGGTTAGGGGTTAGGGTAAGGGGTTAGTGCTAATGTTAGGGTTAGGGTCCTTAGGGTTAGGGTTAGTGTTAGGGTCAGATTTAGGGCTAGGGTTAGGTTTATGGTTAGGAGTTAGGGTTAAGGTGAGTGTTAGGGATAGTGTTAGGGTTAGGATTAGGGTTAGAGTTAGGGTTAGGTTTAGAGTTAGGGTTAGAGTTAGGGTCAGGGTTAGGGTTAGGGTTAGGATTAGAGTTAGGGTCAGGGTTAGGGTTAGATAGGTTAGGGTTAGGGTTAGAGTTAGGGTTAGGGTTAGGGTTGGAGTTAGGGTTAGTGTTAGGGTTAGAGTTAGGGTTAGGGTTAGGGTTAGAGTTAGAGTTAAGGTTAGAGGGTTAGGGTTAGGGTTAGGGGTTAGCACTAATGTTAGGGTTAGAGTAAGTGTTAGAGTTAAGGTTAGAGTTAGGGGTTAGGGGTTAGGGGTTAGGGTTGGAGGGTTACGGTTAAAGGTTAGGGGTTAGGGTTAGGGGTTAGGGTTAGGAGTTAGTACTAATGTTAGGGTTAGGGTCCTTAGGGTTAGGGTTAGTGTTAGGGTCACATTTAGTGCAAGGGTTAGGGTTAGGGATAGTGTTAGGGTTAGAGTTAGGGTTTGAGTTTGGATTAGAGTTAGGGTTAGAGTTAGGGTTAGTGCTAGGGTTAAAGTTAGGGTTAGGTTTAGAGTTAGGGTTAGGGTTAGAGTTAGGGGTTAGGGTTAGGGTTAGGGGTTAGGGTTAGGGTTAAGGGTTATGGTTAGGGATAGAGTTAGAGTTAGGGTTATGGTTAGTGTTGGGGTTAGAGTTAGGGTTAGAGTTAGAGTTAGGGTTAGAGTTAGGGTTAGTGTTAGGACTAGGGTTAGTGTTAGGGTTTAGGATTAGGATTAGAGTTAGTGTTAGGGTTAGTATTAATTTTTGGGTTAGTGTTAGGGTTAGAGTTAGTTTTAGGGTTAGAGTTAGGGTTAGGGTTAGAGTTAGGGTTAGAGTTAGTGTTAGGATTAGAGTTAGGGTTAGGGTTATGGTCCTTCTGGGATGAAGTCCAGAATTCAGGATTAGCAGAAGATATCTGTACATTGTCTCTGCCACACTGCTGTTAGAGTTAGGGTTAGAGTTAGGGTTAGTGTTAGGGGATAGGGTTAGGGTTAGAGTTAGGGTTAGAGTTTGGGTTAGGGTTAGGTTTAGGGTTAGAGTTAGGGTTAGAGTTAGAGTTAGAGTTAGGGTTAGAGTTAGGGTTAGGGTTAGGGCTAGGGTTAGAGTTAGGGTTATAGTTAGGGTTAGAGGGTTAAGGTTAGGGTTAAAGTTAGGGTTAGAGTTAGGGTTAGGGTTAGGGATGGAGTTAGGATTAGAGTTAGGGTTAGGGTTAGAGTTAGGGTTAGGGTTAGGGTTAGAGTTAGGGTTAGAGTTAGGGGTTAGGGGTTAGCGCTAATGTTAGGGTTAGAGTTAGGGTTAGGGTTACAGTTAGGGTTAGAGTTAGGGTTAGAGTTAGGGGTTAGGGTTAGAGGGCTAGGGTTAAAAGTTAGGGTTAGGGGTCAGCACTAATGTTAGGGTTAGGCCCCTTGGGTTAGGGTTAGGGTTAGAGTTAGGGTTAGGGTTAGGGTTAGAGTTAGGGTTAGTGTTAGAGTTAGGGTTAGTGTTAGGGTTAGGGTTAGGGTTAGGGTTAGAGTTAGAGTTAGGGTTAGGGGTTAGGGTAGGAGGGTTAGGGTTAGAGTTAAAGGTTAGGGGTCAGGGTTAGGGTTAGGGTTAGGGTTAGAGTTTGAGTTAGGGTTATGGTTAGTGTTAGGGTTAGAGATAGGGTTAGAGGGTTGGGGTTAGGGTTGGAGGGTTACGGTTAAAGGATAGGGGTTAAAATTAGGGTTAGAGTTAGGGTTAGGGTTAGGGTTAGGGTTAGGGTTAGAGTTAGGGTTAGAGTTAGGGGTTAGGGGTTAGGGTTAGGGGTTAGCGCTAATGTTAGGGTTAGAGTTAGGGTTAGGGTTACAGTTAGGGATAGAGTTAGGGTTAGAGTTAGGGGTTAGGGTTAGAGGGTTAGGTTTAAAAGTTAGGGTTAGGGGTTAGCGCAAATGTTAGGGTTAGGCCCCTTGGGTTAGGGTTAGGGTTAGAGTTAGGGTTAGGATTAGAGTTAGGGTTAGTGTTAGGGTTAGGGTTAGTGTTAGGGTTAGGGTTAGGGTTAGAGTTAGAGTTAGGGTTAGGGGTTAGGGGTTAGGGTAGGAGGGTTAGGGTTAGAGTTAAAGTTTAGGGGTCAGGGTTAGGGGTTAGGGTTAGGGTTAAGGGTTAGGGTTAGAGTTAGAGTTAGGGTTATGGTTAGTGTTAGGGTAAGAGTTAATGTTATTGTTAGGGGTAGGGTTATAGTTGGGGTTAGGGTTAAGGTTAGGGTTAGAGTTAGAGTTAGGGTTAGAGTTAGGCTTAGAGTTAATATTAGGGATAGTGTTAGGGTTAGAGTTAGGGGTAGGGTTATAGTTGGGGTTAGGGTTAGGGTCAGTGTTAGGGTTAGTTTTAGGATTAGAGTTAGGGTCAGGGTTAGGGTTAGATAGGTTAGGGTTAGGGTTAGAGTTAGGGTTAGGGTTAAAGTTAGGGTTAGGGTTAGTGTTAGGGTTAGAGTTAGGGTTAGTGTCAGGGTTAGAGTTAGGGTTGGAGTTAGAGTTAGAGTTAGGGTTAGGGTTAGGGTTAGAGGGTTAGGGTTAGGGGTTAGCACTAATGTTAAGGTTAGAGTAAAGGTTAGAGGTAGGGTTAGAGTTAGGGTTAGAGTTATGGTTAGAATTAGGGGTTAGGGGTTAGGGTTAGAGGGTTAGGGATAAAGGTTAGGGGTTAGGGTTAGGGGTTAGGGTAAGGGGTTAGTGCTAATGTTAGGGTTAGGGTCCTTAGGGTTAGGGTTAGTGTTAGGGTCAGATTTAGGGCTAGGGTTAGGTTTATGGTTAGGAGTTAGGGTTAAGGTGAGTGTTAGGGATAGTGTTAGGGTTAGGGTTAGAGTTAGGGTTAGGTTTAGAGTTAGGGTTAGAGTTAGGGTCAGGGTTAGGGTTAGCGTTAGGATTAGAGTTAGGGTCAGGGTTAGGGTTAGATAGGTTAGGGTTAGGGTTAGAGTTAGGGTTAGGGTTAGGGTTGGAGTTAGGGTTAGTGTTAGGGTTAGAGTTAGGGTTAGGGTTAGGGTTAGAGTTAGAGTTAAGGTTAGAGGGTTAGGGTTAGGGTTAGGGTTAGGGGTTAGCACTAATGTTAGGGTTAGAGTAAGTGTTAGAGTTAAGGTTAGAGTTAGGGGTTAGGGGTTAGGGGTTAGGGGTTAGGGTTGGAGGGTTACGGTTAAAGGTTAGGGGTTAGGGTTAGGGGTTAGGGTTAGGAGTTAGTACTAATGTTAGGGTTAGGGTCCTTAGGGTTAGGGTTAGTGTTAGGGTCACATTTAGTGCAAGGGTTAGGGTTAGGGATAGTGTTAGGGTTAGAGTTAGGGTTTGAGTTTGGATTAGAGTTAGGGTTAGAGTTAGGGTTAGTGCTAGGGTTAAAGTTAGGGTTAGGTTTAGAGTTAGGGTTAGGGTTAGAGTTAGGGGTTAGGGTTAGGGTTAGGGCTAGGGCTAGGGCTAGGGCTAGGGTTAGGGTTAGGGTTAGGGTTAGGGTTAAAGTTAGGGTTAGAGTTAGGATTAGAGGGTTAGATGGTTAGGGTTAGGGGTTAGGGGTTAGGGGTTAGGGTTAGGGATAGGGGTTAGGGTTAGGGGTCAGCGCTAATGTTAGGGTTAGGGTTAGAGTTAGGGTTAGGGTTAGAGTTAGGGTTAGGGTTAGAGTTTGGGTTAGAGTTAGGGTTAGGGTTAGAGTTAGGGGTTAGGGGTTAGGGTTAGAGGGTTAGGGTTAAAGGTTAGGGGTTAGGGTTAGGGGTTAGCACTAATGTTAGGGTTAGGGTCCTTAGGGTTAGGGTTAGTGTTAGGGTTAGATTTAGGGCTAGGGTTAGAGTTTGGTTTAGGGTTAGGAGTTAGGATTAGAGTTAGGGTTAGAGTTAGAGTTAGGGTTAGTGTTAGGGTTAGAGTTAGAGTTAGAGTTAGGGTTAGGGTTAGGGTTATAGTTAGGCTTAGAGTTAGGGTTAGAATTAATGTTAGGGTTAGTGTTAGGGTTAAAGTTAGGGTTGGGGTTAGGGTTAGAGTTAGGGTTAGACGGTTAGGGTTAGGGATAAAGGTTAGGGTTTAGGATTAGGGGTTAGCCCTAATGTTAGTGTTAGGGTCCTTCTTGGATGAAGCCCAGAATTCAGGATTAGCAGAAGATTTCTGTACATTGTCTCCGCCACACTGCTATTAGGATTAGAGTTAGGGTTAGTGTTAGGGGTTAGGGTTAGAGTTAGGGTTAGAGGGTTAGGGTTAGGGTTAAAGGTTAGGGGTTAGGGTTAGGGGTTAGGGGTTAGCACTAATGTTAGGGTCCTTAGGGTTAGAGTTAGGGTTAGGGTTAGTTTTAGGGTTAGATTTAGGGCTATGGTTAGAGTTAGGTTAGGGTTAGGGTTAGGGGTTAGGGTTAGAGTTAGGGTTAGAGTTATTGTTAGGGTTAGGGTCAGTGTTAGGATTAGAGTTAGGGTTAGGTTTAGTTTTAGGGTTAGAGTTAATGTTAGGGTTAGTGTTACGGTTAGGGTTGGGGTTAGGGTTATGGTTAGGGTTAGAGTTAGGGTTAGAGGGTTTGGGTTAGTCTTAAAGGTTAGGGGTTAGCAGTTAGGGTTAGGGGTTAGCGCTAATGTTAGTGTTAGGGTCCTTCTGGGATGAAGTCCAGAATTCAGGATTAGCAGAAGATATCTGTACATTGTCTCCGCCACACTGCTAGTAGGGTTAGTGTTAGGGGTTAGGGTTAGAGTTAGGGTTAGTGTCAGGGTTTAGGGTTAGGGTTAGAGTAAGGGTTAGGGTTAGGGTTAGTGTTAAGGTTATGGTTAGGGTTAGAGTTAGAGTTAGGGTTAGAGTTAGGGTTAGAGTTAGGGCTAGGGTTAGGGTTAGTGTTATATTTAGGGTTAGGGGTTAGGGATAGAGTTAGGGTTAGAGTTAGGGTCAGTGTTAGGGTTAGAGTTAGTGTTAGGGATAGTGTTAGGGTTAGAGTTAGGGTTAGGGTTAGGGTCAGGGTTAGGGTTAGAGTTAGGGTTAGAGTTAGGGTTAGCATTAAGGTTAGGGATAGGGTTAGGGTTAGAGATTTGGTTAGGATTAAGGTTAGAGTTAGGGGTTAGGGTTAGATGGGTTAGTGTTAGGGATAGCGTTAGGGTTATAGTTAGGGGTTATGGTTAGAGGGTTAGTGTTAGGGTTATTGTTTGGGTTAGGGTTAGAGTTAGGGTTAGGTTTAGAGTTAGGGTTAGTTAGAGTTAGGGTTAGGGTTAGGGGTTAGGGTTAGGGGTAAAGGTTAGAGGTTAGGGTTAGGGTTAGGGTCCTTAGGGTGAGGGTTAGGGTTAGTGTTAGAGTTAGGGTTAGGGTTAGAGTTAGAGTTAGGGTTTGGGTTAAGATGAGTGTTAGGGATAGTGTTAGGGTTAGAGTTAGGGTTAGAGTTAGGGTTAGGGTTAGAGTTAGGGTTAGAGTTAGGGTTAGGTTTAGAGTTAGGGTTAGAGGGTTAGAGGGTTAGGGTTAGGGTTCGGCTTAGGTGTTAGGGGTTAGGGTTAGGGTTTGGATTAGGGTTAGGGCTAGGGTTAGGGTTAGGGTTAGGGGTTAGCGTTAGCGTTAGGGTTAGAGTTAGGATTAGAGTTAGGGTTAGGGTTAGAGTTAGGGTTCGGGTTAGAGTTAGGGTTAGAGTTAAGGTTAGGGTTTGAGTTACGTTTAGAGTTAGGGTTAGGGTTAGAGTTAGGGTTAGAGTTAGGGTTAGAGTGAGAGTTAGGGTTAGAGTTAGGGGTTAGAGGGTTAGGATTAGGGTTAAAGGTTAGGGGTTAGGGTTAGGGGTTAGGGTTAGGGGTTAGCACTAATGTTAAGGTTAGGGTCCTTAGGGTTAGAGTTAGGGTTAGGGTTAGTGTTAGGGTTAGGGTTAGGGTTAGGGATAGGGTTAGGTTTAAATGGGTTAGGGTTAGAGTTAGGGTTAGGATTAAGGTTAGAGTTAGAGTTAGGGTTAGAGTTAGGGTTAGAGTGAGAGTTAGGGTTAGAGTTAGGGGTTAGAGGGTTAGGATTAGGGTTAAAGGTTAGGGGTTAGGGTTAGGGGTTAGGGTTAGGGGTTAGCACTAATGTTAGGGTTAGGGTCCTTAGGGTTAGAGTTAGGGTTAGGGTTAGAGTTAGGGTTAGCATTAAGGTTAGGGATAGGGTTAGGTTTAAATGGGTTAGGGTTAGAGTTAGGGTTAGGATTAAGGTTAGAGTTAGGGGTTAGGGTTAGATGGGTTCGGGTTAGGGATAGAATTAGGGTTAGAGTTAGGGTTAGGGTTAGTGTTAGGGTTAGGGTTAGAGTTAGGGGTTAGGGTTAGAGGGTGAGGTTGAGGGTTAGGGTTAGGGTTAGAGTTAGGGTTAGAGTTAGGGTTAGGGTTAGAGTTAGGTTTAGTGTTAGAGTTAGGGTTAGGGTTAGCGTTAGAGTTAGGGTTAGGGGCTAGCACTAATGTTAGGATTAGGCTTAGGGTTAGAGTTAGGGTTAGGATTAGGGTTAGAGTTAGGGTTAGAGTTAGAGTTAGGGCTTGAGTTAGTGTTAGAGTTAGGGGTTAGGGTTAGAGGGTTAAGGTTAAAGGTTAGGGGTTAAAGGTTAGGGATTAGGGTTAGGGGTTAACGCTAATGTTAGGGTTAGGGTCCTTAGGGTGAGGGTTAGGGTTAGTGTTAGAGTTAGATTTAGGGCTAGGGTTAGGGTTAGAGTTAGAGTTAGGGTTAGGGTTAAGATGAGTGTTAGGGATAGTGTTAGGGTTAGAGTTAGGGTTAGAGTTAGGGTTAGGGTTAGAGTTAGGGTTAGAGTTAGGGTTAGGTTTAGAGTTAGGGTTAGAGGGTTAGAGGGTTAGAGGGTTAGGGTTCGGGTTAGAGTTAGAAGTTAGGCTTAGGGGTTAGGGTTAGGGTTAGGGCTAGGTTTAGGGTTAGGGGTTAGGGTTAGGGGTTAGCATTAGGGTTAGAGTTATGCTAGCCATACACGTATAGATTTTTGGACGGGAATATTCTTTGAACATTCTTTGAAAATTCTTTGAACATTCTTTGAACATTCTTTGAATAGACGAATGTCGTTCGAAAATTGTCTTTTGCTTTTAACATTTAATTTTAAAATGAATGTAATTTCTGAACGATTACCACATACACTGCCCGAAAATTCGTTGATCGAGAAAAGTTTTCCCTTCTGCCCCTACGAATTTTCCCGTCGCTGCAGTCGAAAAAGGACATCGATTTAACCCCACTAACGATTAGAAAATCAAACGAATTTTCTTGAAACGAAAATTTCCGGACGAAAATCTATACGTGTATGGCCAGCATTAGGATTAGAGTTAGGGTTAGAGTTAGGGTTAGAGTTAGGGTTAGAGTTAGGGTTAGGGTTAGAGTTAGGTTTAGAGTTAGGGTTAGGGTTAGGGTTAGAGTTAGGGTTAGAGTTAGGGTTAGGGATGGAGTTAGGGTTAGAGTTAGGGTTAGGGTTAGAGTTAAGGTTAGTGTTAGAGTTAGGGTTAGGGTTAGAGTTAGAGTTAGGGTTAGAGTTAGGGGTTAGCGCTAATGTTAAGGTTAGAGTTAGGGATAGGGTTAGGGTTACAGTTAGGGTTAGGGTTAGAGTTAGGGGTTAGGGTTAGAGGGTTAGGGTTAAAAGTTAGGGGTTAGGGTTAGGGGTTAGTGCTAATGTTAGGGTTAGGCCTCTTGGTTTAGGGTTAGAATTAGAGTTAGGGTTAGTGTTAGTGTTAGAGTTAGGGTTAGTGTTAGGGTAGGGGTTAGGGTTAGACTTAGAGTTAGGGGTTAGGGGTTAGGGTAAGATTGTTAGGGTTAGAGTTAAAGGTTAGGGGTCAGGGTTAGGGGTTAGGGTTAGGGTTAAGGGTTAGGGATAGGGTTAGTGTTACTTTTAGGGTTAGGGTTTGGGTTAGGGTTTGGGTTAGATTACGGGTTAGAGTTAGAGTTAAAGGTTAGGGGTCAGTGTTAGGGGTTAGGGTTAGGGTTAAGGGTTATGGTTAGGGTTAGAGTTAGAGTTAGGGTTAGGGTTATGGTTAGTGTTGGGGTTAGGGTTAGAGTTAGAGTTAGGGTTAGAGTTAGGGTTAGGGTTAGTGTTAGGGCTAGGGTTAGTGTTAGGGTTTAGGATTAGGATTAGAGTTAGTGTTAGGGTTAGTATTAATGTTAGGGTTAGGGTTAGTGTTAGGGTTAGAGTTAGTTTTAGGGTTAGAGTTAGGGTTAGGGTTATAGTTTTGGTTAGTGTTAGGGTTAGGGTTAGTGTTAGGGTTAGAGTTAGGGTTAGAGTTAGGGTTAGATTTAGAGTTAGGGTTAGGGTTAGGGTAAGTGATGGAGTTAGGGTTACAGTTAGGGTTAGAGTTAAGGTTAGTGTTAGAGTTAGGATTAGGGTTAGAGTTAGAGTTAGGGTTAGAGTTAGGGGTTAGGGTTAGGGGTTAGCGCTAATGTTAGGGTTAGGGTTAGAGTAGGGGTTAGGGTTAGGGTTAGAGTTAGAGTTAGGGCTAGAGTTAGGGGTTAGGGTTAGAGGGTTAGGGTTAAAAGTTAGGGGTTAGGGTTAGGGGTTAGCGCTAATGTTAGGGTTAGGACCCTTGGGTTAGGGTTAGAGTTAGGGTTAGGGTTAGAGTTAGGGTTAGTGTTAGAGTTAGGGTTAGTGTTAGGGTTAGAGTTAGAGTTAGGGGTTAGGGGTTAGGGTAAGAGGGTTAGGGTTAGAGTTAAAGGATAGGGGTTGGGGTTAGGGGTTAGGGTTAGGGTTAAGGGTTAGGGTTAGAGTTAGGGTTATGGTTAGTGTTAGGGTTAGAGTTAGGGTTAGATTTAATGTTAGGGTTAGGGATAGGGTTATTGTTGGGGTTAGGGTTAAGGGTTGGGTTAGAGTAAGGGTTAGAGTTAGAGTTAAAGGTTAGGGGTCCGGGTTAGGGGTTAGGGCTAGGGTTAAGGGTTATGGTTAGGGATAGAGTTAGAGTTAGGGTTAGTGTTGGGGTTAGAGTTAGGGTTAGAGTTAGAGTTAGGGTTAGAGTTAGGGTTAGGGTTAGTGTTAGGACTAGGGTTAGTGTTAGGGTTTAGGATTAGGATTAGAGTTAGTGTTAGGGTTAGTATTAATTTTTGGGTTAGTGTTAGGGTTAGAGTTAGTTTTAGGGTTAGAGTTAGGGTTAGGGTTAGAGTTAGGGTTAGAGTTAGTGTTAGGATTAGAGTTAGGGTTAGGGTTATGGTCCTTCTGGGATGAAGTCCAGAATTCAGGATTAGCAGAAGATATCTGTACATTGTCTCTGCCACACTGCTGTTAGAGTTAGGGTTAGAGTTAGGGTTAGAGTTAGGGTTAGTGTTAGGGCATAGGGTTAGGGTTAGAGTTATGGGTTAGTGTTAGGGTTTAGGGTTAGAGTTATTGTTAGGGTTAGTGTTAGGGCTAGGGTTAGGGTTAGGGTTAGGTGTAGGGTTAGGGGTAAGGGTTAGAGTTAGGGTTAGAGTTAGAGTTAGGGTTAGTGTTAGGGTTAGAGTTATGGTTAGAATTAGTGTTAGGGATAGTGTTAGGGTTAGGGTTAGAGTTAGGGTTAGGGTTAGGGTTAGGGTCAGGGTTAGGGTTAGGGTTAGGGTTAGAGGGGTTAGGGTTAGGGTTAGAGTTAGGGTTAGAGTTAGAGTTAGAGTTAGGGTTAGAGTTAGGGTTAGGGTTAGAGTTAGAGTTAGGGGTTAGGGGTTATTGTAAGAGGGTTAGGGTTAGAGTTAAAGGATAGGGGTCGGGGATAGGGGTTAGGGTTAGGGTTAAGGGTTAGGGTTAGAGTTAGGGTTATGGTTAGTGTTAGGGTTAGAGTTAGGGTTAGATTTAATGTTAGGGTTAGGGATAGGGTTATTGTTGGGGTTAGGGTTAGGGGTTGGGTTAGAGTAAGGGTTAGAGTTAGAGCTAAAGGTTGGGGTCCGGGTTAGGGGTTAGGGTTAGGGTTAAGGGTTATGGTTAGGGATAGAGTTAGAGTTAGGGTTATGGTTAGTGTTGGGGTTAGAGTTAGGGTTAGAGTTAGAGTTAGGGTTAGAGTTAGGGTTAGGGTTAGTGTTAGGACTAGGGTTAGTGTTAGGGTTTAGGATTAGGATTAGAGTTATTGTTAGGGTTAGTATTAATGTTAGGGTTAGTGTTAGGGTTAGAGTTAGTTTTAGGGTTAGAGTTAGGGTTAGGGTTAGAGTTAGGGTTAGAGTTAGTGTTAGGATTAGAGTTAGGGTTAGGGTTATGGTCCTTCTGGGATGAAGTCCAGAATTCAGGATTAGCAGAAGATATCTGTACATTGTCTCTGCCACACTGCTGTTAGAGTTAGGGTTAGAGCTAGGGTTAGAGTTAGGGTTAGTGTTAGGGGATAGGGTTAGGGTTGGAGTTATGGGTTAGTGTTAGGGTTTAGGGTTAGAGTTAGGGTTAGTGTTAGGGTTAGTGTTAGGGCTAGGGTTAGGGTTAGGGTTAGGTGTAGGGTTAGGGGTAAGGGTTAGAGTTAGGTTTAGAGTTAGAGTTAGGGTTAGTGTTAGGGTTAGAGTTATGGTTAGAATTAGTGTTAGGGATAGTGTTAGGGCTAGGGTTAGAGTTAGGGTTAGGGTTAGGGTTAGGGTTAGAGTTAGGGTTAGGGTTAGAGGGGTTAGGGTTAGGGTTAGAGTTAGGGTTAGAGTTTGGGTTAGGGTTAGGTTTAGGGTTAGAATTAGGGTTAGAGTTAGAGTTAGGGTTAGAGTTAGGGTTAGGGTTAGGGCTAGGGTTAGAGTTAGGGTTAAAGTTAGGGTTAGAGGGTTAAGGTTAGGGTTAAAGTTAGGGTTAGAGTTAGGGTTAGGGTTTGGGATGGAGTTAGGGTTAGAGTTAGGGTTAGGGTTAGAGTTAGGGTTAGGGTTAGGGTTAGGGTTAGGGTTAGAGTTAGGGTTAGAATTAGGGGTTAGGGGTTAGGGTTAGGGGTTAGCGCTAATGTTAGGGTTAGAGTTAGGGTTAGGGTTACAGTTAGGGTTAGAGATAGGGGTTAGGGTTAGAGGGCTAGGGTTAAAAGTTAGGGTTAGGGGTTAGCACTAATGTTAGGGTTAGGCCCCTTGGGTTAGGGTTAGGGTTAGAGTTAGGGTTAGGGTTAGAGTTAGGGTTAGTGTTAGAGTTAGGGTTAGGGTTAGGGTTAGGGTTAGAGTTAGAGTTAGGGCTAGGGGTTAGGGTAGGAGGGTTAGGGTTAGAGTTAAAGGTTAGGGGTCAGGGTTAGGGTTAGGGTTAAGGGTTAGGGTTAGGGTTAGAGTTAGAGTTAGGGTTATGGTTAGTGTTAGGGTTAGAGTTAGGGTTAGAGGGTTAGGGGTTAGGATTGGAGGGTTACGGTTAAAGGTTAGGGGTTAGAGTTAGGGTTAGGGTTAGGGTTAGAGTTAGGGTTAGAGTTAGGGGTTAGGGTTAGGGGTTAGCGCTAATGTTAGGGTTAAAGTTAGGGTTAGGGTTACAGTTAGGGTTAGGGTTAGAGTTAGGGTTAGAGTTAGGGGTTAGGGTTAGAGGGTTAGGGTTAAAAGTTAGGGTTAGGGGTTAGCGCAAATGTTAGGGTTAGGCCCCTTGGGTTAGGGTTAGAGTTAGGGTTAGAGTTAGGGTTAGTGTTAGGGTTAGGGTTAGTGTTAGGGTTAGGTTTAGAGTTAGAGTTAGGGTTAGGGTTAGGGGTTAGGGGTTAGGGTAGGAGGGTTAGGGTTAGAGTTAAAGGTTAGGGGTCAGGGTTAGGGGTTAGGGTTAGGGTTAAGGGTTAGGGTTAGAGTTAGGGTTAGGGTTAGAGTTAGGGTTAGTGTTAGGGTTAGGGTTAGTGTTAGGGTTAGGTTTAGAGTTAGAGTTAGGGTTAGGGTTAGGGGTTAGGGTAGGAGGGTTAGGGTTAGAGTTAAAGGTTAGGGGTCAGGGTTAGGGGTTAGGGTTAAGGGTTAGGGTTAGGGTTAGAGTTAGAGTTAGGGTTATGGTTAGTGTTAGGGTAAAAGTTAGGGTTAGAGTTAATATTATTGTTAGGGGTAGGGTTATGGTTGGGGTTAGGGTTAGGGTTAGAGTTAGAGTTAGGGTTAGAGTTAGGCTTAGAGTTAATATTAGGGATAGTGTTAGGGTTAGAGTTAGGGTTAGGGTTATAGTTGGGGTTAGGGTTAGGGTCAGTGTTAGGGTTAGGATTAGAGTTAGGGTCAGGGTTAGGGTTAGATAGGTTAGGGTTAGAGTTAGGGTTAGGGTTAAAGTTAGGGTTAGGGTTAGTGTTAGGGTTAGAGTTAGGGTTAGTGTCAGGGTTAGAATTAGGGTTAGAGTTAGGGTTAGAGTTAGGGTTAGTGCTAGGGTTAGAGTTAAGTTTAGAGGGTTAGATGGTTAGGGTTATGGTTGGGGTTCGGGTTAGGGGTTAGGGTTAGGGTTAGGGGTTAGGGTTAGGGGTCAGCGCTAATGTTAGGGTTAGAGTTAGGGTTAGGGTTAGAGTTAGGGTTAGGGTTAGGGTTAGAGTTAGGGTTAGGGTTAGAGGGGTTAGGGTTAGGGTTAGGGGTTAGGGTTAGGGGTCAGCGCTAATGTTAGGGTTAGGGTCAGGGTTAGAGTTAGGGTTAGGGTTAGAGGGGTTAGGGTTAGGGTTAGAGTTAGGTTTAGAGTTTGGGTTAGGGTTAGGTTTAGGGTTAGAGTTAGGGTTAGAGTTAGAGTTAGAGTTAGGGTTAGAGTTAGGGTTAGAGTTAGGGTTAGAGGGTTAAGGTTAGGGTTAAAGTTAGGGTTAGAGTTAGGGTTAGGGTTAGGGATGGAGTTAGGGTTAGAGTTAGGGTTAGGGTTAGAGTTAGGGTTAGGGTTAGGGTTAGAGTTAGGGTTAGAGTTAGGGGTTAGGGGTTAGGGTTAGGGGTTAGCGATAATGTTAGGGTTAGAGTTAGGGTTAGGGTTACAGTTAGGGTTAGAGTTAGGGTTAGAGTTAGGGGTTAGGGTTAGAGGGCTAGGGTTAAAAGTTAGGGTTAGGGGTCAGCACTAATGTTAGGGTTAGGCCCCTTGGGTTAGGGTTAGGGTTAGAGTTAGGGTTAGGGTTAGAGTTAGGGTTAGTGTTAGAGTTAGGGTTAGTGTTAGGGTTAGAGTTAGGGTTAGGGGTTAGGGTAGGAGGGTTAGGGTTAGAGTTAAAGGTTAGGGGTCAGGGTTAGGGTTAAGGGTTAGGGTTAGAGTTTGAGTTAGGGTTATGGTTAGTGTTAGGGTTAGAGTTAGGGTTTGAGGGTTAGGGGTTAGGGTTGGAGGGTTACGGTTAAAGGTTAGGGGTTAGAGTTAGGGTTAGGGTTAGGGTTAGATTTAGAGTTAGGGTTAGAGTTAGGGGTTAGGGGTTAGGGTTAGGGGTTAGCGCTAATGTTAGGGTTAGAGTTAGGGTTAGGGTTACAGTTAGGGTTAGGGATAGAGTTAGGGTTAGAGTTAGGGGTTAGGGTTAGAGGGTTAGGGTTAAAAGTTAGGGTTAGGGGTTAGCGCAAATGTTAGGGTTAGGCCCCTTGGGTTAGGGTTAGGGTTAGAGTTAGGGTTAGAGTTAGGGTTAGTGTTAGGGTTAGGGTTAGTGTTAGTGTTAGGGTTAGGGTTAGGGTTAGAGTTAGGGTTAGGGGTTAGGGTAGGATTGTTAGGGTTAGAGTTAAAGGTTAGGGGTCAGGGTTAGGGGTTAGGGTTAGGGTTAAGGGTTAGGGTTAGGGTTAGGGTTAGAGTTAGAGTTAGGGTTATGGTTAGTGTTAGGGTAAGAGTTAGGGTTAGAGTTAATGTTATTGTTAGGGATAGGGTTATGGTTGGGGTTAGGGTTAGGGTTAGAGCTAGAGTTAGGGTTAGAGTTAGGCTTAGAAATAATATTAGGGATAGTGTTAGGGTTAGGGTTATAGTTGGGGTTAGGGTTAGGGTCAGTGTTAGGGTTAGGGTTAGGATTAGAGTTAGGGTCAGGGTTAGGGTTAGATAGGTTAGGGTTAGGGTTAGAGTTAGGGTTAGGGTTAAAGTTAGGGTTAGGGTTAGTGTTAGGGTTAGGGTTAGAGTTAGGGTTAGGGTTAGGGTTAGGGTTAGGGTTAGAGGGTTATGGTTAGGGGTTTGCACTAATGTTAAGGTTAGAGTAAAGGTTAGAGGTAGGGTTAGAGTTAGGGTTAGAGTTATGGTTAGAATTAGGGGTTAGGGGTTAGGGTTAGAGGGTTAGGGTTAAAGGTTAGGGGTTAGGGTTAGGGGTTAGGGTAAGGGGTTAGTGCTAATGTTAGGGTTAGGGTCCTTAGGGTTAGGGTTAGTGTTAGGGTCAGATTTAGGGCTAGGGTTAGGTTTAGGGTTAGGAGTTAGGGTTAAGGTGAGTGTTAGGGATAGTGTTAGGGTTAGGATTAGGGTTAGAGTTAGGGTTAGGTTTAGTGTTAGGGTAAAAGTTAGGGTTAGAGTTAATATTATTGTTAGGGGTAGGGTTATGGTTGGGGTTAGGGTTAGGGTTAGAGTTAGAGTTAGGGTTAGAGTTAGGCTTAGAGTTAATATTAGGGATAGTGTTAGGGTTAGAGTTAGGGTTAGGGTTATAGTTGGGGTTAGGGTTAGGGTCAGTGTTAGGGTTAGGATTAGAGTTAGGGTTAGAGTTATTGTTAGGGTTAGGGTCAGTGTTAGGATTAGAGTTAGGGTTAGGGTTAGTTTTAGGGTTAGAGTTAATGTTAGGGTTAGTGTTACGGTTAGGGTTGGGGTTAGGGTTATGGTTAGGGTTAGAGTTAGGGTTAGAGGGTTTGGGTTAGTCTTAAAGGTTAGGGGTTAGCAGTTAGGGTTAGGGGTTAGCGCTAATGTTAGTGTTAGGGTCCTTCTGGGATGAAGTCCAGAATTCAGGATTAGCAGAAGATATCTGTACATTGTCTCCGCCACACTGCTAGTAGGGTTAGAGTTAGGGTTAGGGTTAGTGTTAGGGGTTAGGGTTAGAGTTAGGGTTAGTGTTAGGGTTTAGGGTTAGGGTTAGAGTAAGGGTTAGGGTTAGTGTTAAGGTTATGGTTAGGGTTAGAGTTAGAGTTAGGGTTAGAGTTAGGGTTAGAGTTAGGGCTAGGGTTAGGGTTAGTGTTAGATTTAGGGTTAGGGGTTAGGGATAGAGTAAGGGTTAGAGTTAGGGTCAGGGTTAGGGTTAGGGTTAGAGTTAGTTTTAGGGATAGTGTTAGGGTTAGGGTTAGAGTTAGGGTTAGGGTTAGGGTCAGGGTTAGGGTTAGAGTTAGAGTTAGCATTAAGGTTAGGGATAGGGTTAGGGTTAGAGATTTGGTTAGGATTAAGGTTAGAGTTAGGGGTTAGGGTTAGATGGGTTAGGGTTAGGGATAGCGCTAGGGTTATAGTTAGGGGTTATGGTTAGAGGGTTAGTGTTAGGGTTATTGTTTGGGTTAGGGTTAGAGTTAGGGTTAGGTTTAGAGTTAGGGTTAGTTAGAGTTAGGGTTAGGGTTAGGGGTTAGGGTTAGGGGTAAAGGTTACAGGTTAGGGTTAGGGTCCTTAGGGTGAGGGTTTGGGTTAGTGTTAGAGTTAGGGTTAGGGTTAGAGTTAGGGTTAGAGTTAGGGTTAGAGTTAGGGTTAGTGCTAGTTTTAGAGTTAGGGTTAGGTTTAGAGTTAGGGTTAGAGGGTTAGAGGGTTAGGGTTAGGGTTCGGGTTAGGTGTTAGGGGTTAGGGTTAGGGTTTGGATTAAGGTTAGGGCTAGGGTAAGGGTTAGGGGTTAGGGGTTAGCGTTAGGGTTAGAGTTAGGATTAGAGTTAGGGTTAGGGTTAGAGTTAGGGTTCGGGTTAGAGTTAGGGTTAGAGTTAGGGTTAGGGTTAGAGTTACGTTTAGAGTTAGGGTTAGGGTTAGGGTTAGAGTTAGGGTTAGAGTTAGGGTTAGGGTTAGAGTTAGGGTTAGAGTTAGGGGTTAGAGGGTTAGGATTAGGGTTAAAGGTTAGGGGTTAGGGTTAGGGGTTAGGGTTAGGGGTTAGCACTAATGTTAGGGTTAGGGTCCTTAGGGTTAGAGTTAGGGTTAGTGTTAGGGTTAGGGTTAGAGTTAGGGTTAGGGCTTGAGTTAGTGTTAGAGTTAGGGGTTAGGGTTAGAGGGTTAAGGTTAAAGGTTAGGGGTTAAAGGTTAGGGTTAGGGGTTAACGCTAATGTTAGGGTTAGGGTCCTTAGGGTGAGGGTTAGGGTTAGTGTTAGAGTTAGATTTAGGGATAGGGTTATTTTTAGGGTTAGAGTTAGGGTTAGAGTTAATGTTAGGGTTAGTGTTACGGTTAGGGTTAGGGCTAGGGTTAGTGTTAGATTTAGGGTTAGGAGTTAGGGGTTAGGGATAGAGTTAAGGTTAGAGTTAGGGTCAGGGTTAGGGTTAGGGTTAGAGTTAGTTTTAGGGATAGTGTTAGGATTAGGGTTAGGCTTAGGGTTAAGGTCAGGGTTAGGGTTAGAGTTAGGGTTAGCATTAAGGTTAGGGATAGGGTTAGGTTTAAATGGGTTAGGGTTAGAGTTAGGGTTAGGATTAAGGTTAGAGTTAGGGGTTAGGGTTAGATGGGTTAGGGATAGAATTAGGGTTAGAGTTAGGGTTAGGGTTAGTGTTAGGGTTAGGGTTAGGGTTAGGGTTAGGGTTAGGGTTAGGGTTAGAGTTAGGGGTTAGGGTTAGGGTTAGGGTTAGAGTTAGGGTTAGAGTTAGGGTTAGGGTTAGAGTTAGGTTTAGTGTAAGAGTTAGGGTTAGGGTTAGCGTTAGAGTTAGGGTTAGGGGTTAGGGTTAGGGGTTAGCAATAATGTTAGGGTTAGGCTTAGGGTTAGAGTTAGGGTTAGGATTAGGGTTAGAGTTAGGGTTAGGGCTTGAGTTAGTGTTAGAGTTAGGGGTTAGGGTTAGAGGGTTAAGGTTAAAGGTTAGGGGTTAAAGGTTAGGGATTAGGGTTAGGGGTTAACGCTAATGTTAGGGTTAGGGTCCTTAGGGTGAGGGTTAGGGTTAGTGTTAGAGTTAGATTTAGGGCTAGGGTTAGGGTTAGAGTTAGAGTTAGGGTTAGGGTTAAGATGTGTGTTAGGGATAGTGTTAGGGTTAGAGTTAGGGTTAGAGTTAGGGTTAGGTTTAGAGTTAGGGTTAGAGGGTTAGAGGGTTAGGGTTCGGGTTAGAGTTAGAAGTTAGGGTTAGGGGTTAGGGTTAGGGTTAGGGCTAGGTTTAGGGTTAGGGGTTAGCATTAGGGTTAGAGTTATGCTAGCCATACACGTATAGATTTTAGGACGGGAATATTCTTTGAACATTCTTTGAAAATTCTTTGAACATTCTTTGAACATTCTTTGAATAGGCAAATGTCGTTCGAAAATTGTCTTTTGCTTTTAACATTTAATTTTAAAATGAATGTAATTTCTGAACGATTACCACATACACTGCCCGAAAATTCGTTGATCGAGAAAAGTTTTCCCTTCTGCCCCTACGAATTTTCCCGTCGCTGCAGTCGAAAAAGGACATCGATTTAACCCCACTAACGATTAGAAAAACAAACGAATTTTCTTGAAACGAAAATTTCCCGACGAAAATATATACGTGTATGGCCAGCATTAGGATTAGAGTTAGGGTTAGAGTTAGGGTTAGGGTTAGAGTTAGGGTTAGAGGTAGGGTTAGGGTTAGAGTTAGGTTTAGAGTTAGGGTTAGGGTTAGGGTTAGAGTTAGGGTTAGAGTTAGGGTTAGGGTTAGAGTTTGGGTTAGAGTTAAGGGTTAGGGGTTAGGGTTAGAGGGTTAGGGTTAGGTTTAAAGGTTAGGGGTTATCACTAATGTTAGGGTTAGGGTCCTTAGGGTTAGAGGTAGGTTTAGGGTTAGGGTTAGATTTAGGACTACGGTTAGTGTTAGGTTAGGGTTAGGGTTAGAGTTAGGTTTTAGGGTTAGGGTTAGTTTTAGGGTTAGTTTTAGGGTTAGAGTTAGGGTTAGAGTTAATGTTAGGGTTAGTGTTACGGTTAGGGTTGGGGTTAGGGTTAGGGTTAGGGTTAGAGTTAGGGTTAGAGGGTTAGGGTTAGGGTTAAAGGTTAGGGGTTAGCAGTTAGGGTTAGGGGTTAGCACTAATGTTAGTGTTAGGGTCCTTCTGGGATGAAGTCCAGAATTCAGGATTAGCAGAAGATATCTGTACATTGTCTCCGCCACACTGCTATTACGGTTAGAGTTAGGGTAAGGGTTAGTGTTAGGGGTTAGGGTGAGAGTTAGGGTTAGTATTAGGGTTTAGGTTTAGGGTTAGGGTTAGGGTTAGAGTTAGGGTTAGTGTTAGGGTTAGGGTTAGAGTTAGAGTTAGGGTTAGAGTTAGGGTTAGGGTTAGGGCTAGGGTTAGGGTTAGTGTTAGATTTAGGGTTAGGGGTTAGGGATAGAGTTAGGGTTAGAGTTAGGATTAGGGTTAGAGTTTGGGTTAGAGTTAGGGTTAGGGTTAGAGTTAGGGGTTAGGGTTAGAGGGTTAGGGTTAAAGGTTAGGGGTTAGAGTTAGGGGTTAGCACTAATGTTAGGGTTAGGGTCCTTAGGGTTAGGGTTAGTGTTAGGGCTAGGGTTAGAGTTAGGTTTAGGGTTAGGAGTTAGGATTAGAGTTAGGTTTAGAGTTAGGGTTAGGGTTAGTGTTAGGGTTAGAGTTAGAGTTAGGGTTAGGGTTAGGGTTAGGGTTATAGTTAGGCTTAGAGTTAGGGTTAGAATTAATGTTAGGGTTAGTGTTAGGGTTAAAGTTAGGGTTGGGGTTAGGGTTAGAGTTAGGGTTAGACGGTTAGGGTTAGGGATAAAGGTTAGGGGTTAGGGTTAGGGGTTAGCCCTAATGTTAGTGTTAGGGTCCTTCTTGGATGAAGTCCAGAATTCAGAATTAGCAGAAGATTTCTGTACATTGTCTCCGCCACACTGCTAGTAGGATTAGAGTTAGGGTTAGTGTTAGGGGTTAGGGTTAGAGTTAGGGTTAGAGGGTTAGGGTTAGGGTTAAAGGTTAGGGGTTAGGGTTAGGGGTTAGGGGTTAGCACTAATGTTAGGGTCCTTAGGGTTAGAGTTAGGGTTAGGGTTAGTTTTAGGGTTAGATTTAGGGCTATGGTTAGAGTTAGTTTAGGGTTAGGGTTAGGGGTTAGGGTTAGAGTTAGGGTTAGAGTTATTGTTAGGGTTAGGGTCAGTGTTAGGATTAGAGTTAGGGTTAGGGTTAGTTTTAGGGTTAGAGTTAATGTTAGGGTTAGTGTTACGGTTAGGGTTGGGGTTAGGGTTATGGTTAGGGTTAGAGTTAGGGTTAGAGGGTTTGGGTTAGTCTTAAAGGTTAGGGGTTAGCAGTTAGGGTTAGGGGTTAGCGCTAATGTTAGTGTTAGGGTCCTTCTGGGATGAAGTCCAGAATTCAGGATTAGCAGAAGATATCTGTACATTGTCTCCGCCACACTGCTAGTAGGGTTAGAGTTAGGGTTAGGGTTAGTATTAGGGGTTAGGGTTAGAGTTAGGGTTAGTGTTAGGGTTTAGGGTTAGGGTTAGAGTAAGGGTTAGGGTTAGGGTTAGGGTTAGTGTTAAGGTTATGGTTAGGGTTAGAGTTAGAGTTAGAGTTAGAGTTAGGGTTAGAGTTAGGGTTAGAGTTAGGGCTAGGGTTAGGGTTAGTGTTAGATTTAGGGTTAGGGGTTAGGGATAGAGTTAGGGTTAGAGTTAGGGTCAGGGTTAGGGTTAGGGTTAGAGTTAGTTTTAGGGATAGTGTTAGGGTTAGGGTTAGAGTTAGGGTTAGGGTTAGGGTCAGGGTTAGGGTTAGAGTTAGGGTTAGCATTAAGGTTAGGGATAGGGTTAGGGTTAAATGGGAAAGAGTTAGAGATTTGGTTAGGATTAAGGTTAGAGTTAGGGGTTAGGGTTAGATGGGTTAGGGTTAGGGATAGCGTTAGGGTTATAGTTAGGGGTTATGGTTAGAGGGTTAGTGTTAGGGTTATTGTTTGGGTTAGGGTTAGAGTTAGGGTTAGGTTTAGAGTTAGGGTTAGTTAGAGTTAGGGTTAGGGTTAGGGGTTAGGGTTAGGGGTAAAGGTTAGAGGTTAGAGTTAGGGTTAGGGTCCTTAGGGTGAGGGTTAGGGTTAGTGTTAGAGTTAGGGTTAGGGTTAGTGCTAGTTTTAGAGTTAGGGTTAGGTTTAGAGTTAGGGTTAGAGGGTTAGGGTTCGGGTTAGGTGTTAGGGGTTAGGGTTAGGGTTTGGATTAGGGTTAGGGCTAGGGTTAGGGTTAGGGTTAGGGGTTAGCGTTAGGGTTAGAGTTAGGATTAGAGTTAGGGTTAGGGTTAGAGTTAGGGTTCGGGTTAGAGTTAGGGTTAGAGTTAGGGTTAGGGTTAGAGTTACGTTTAGAGTTAGGGTTAGGGTTAGGGTTAGAGTTAGGGTTAGAGTTAGGGTTAGGGTTAGAGTTAGGGTTAGAGTTAGGGGTTAGAGTTTAGAGTTAGGGTTAGGGTTAGAGTTAGAGTTAGAGTTAGGGTTAGAGTTAGGGTTAGGGTTAGGGCTAGGTTTAGGGTTAGTGTTAGATTTAGGGTTAGGGGTTAGGGATAGAGTTAGGGTTAGAGTTAGGATTAGGGTTAGAGTTTGGGTTAGAGTTAGGGTTAGGGTTAGAGTTAGGGGTTAGGGGTTAGGGTTAGAGGGTTAGGGTTAAAGGTTAGGGGTTAGGGTTAGGGGTTAGCACTAATGTTAGGGTTAGGGTCCTTAGGGTTAGGGTTAGTGTTAGGGCTAGGGTTAGAGTTAGGTTTAGGGTTAGGAGTTAGGATTAGAGTTAGGTTTAGAGTTAGGGTTAGGGTTAGTGTTAGGGTTAGAGTTAGAGTTAGAGTTAGGGTTAGGGTTAGGGTTATAGTTAGGCTTAGAGTTAGGGTTAGAATTAATGTTAGGGTTAGTGTTAGGGTTAAAGTTAGGGTTGGGGTTAGGGTTAGAGTTAGGGTTAGACGGTTAGGGTTAGGGATAAAGGTTAGGGGTTTGGGGTTAGGGTTAGGGGTTAGCCCTAATGTTAGTGTTAGGGTCCTTCTTGGATGAAGTCCAGAATTCAGAATTAGCAGAAGATTTCTGTACATTGTCTCCGCCACACTGCTAGTAGGATTAGAGTTAGGGTTAGTGTTAGGGGTTAGGGTTAGAGTTAGGGTTAGAGGGTTAGGGTTAGGGTTAAAGGTTAGGGGTTAGGGTTAGGGGTTAGGGGTTAGCACTAATGTTAGGGTCCTTAGGGTTAGAGTTAGGGTTAGGGTTAGTTTTAGGGTTAGATTTAGGGCTATGGTTAGAGTTAGGTTAGGGTTAGGGTTAGGGGTTAGGGTTAGAGTTAGGGTTAGAGTTATTGTTAGGGTTAGGGTCAGTGTTAGGATTAGAGTTAGGGTTAGGGTTAGTTTTAGGGTTAGAGTTAATGTTAGGGTTAGTGTTACGGTTAGGGTTGGGGTTAGGGTTATGGTTAGGGTTAGAGTTAGGGTTAGAGGGTTTGGGTTAGTCTTAAAGGTTAGGGGTTAGCAGTTAGGGTTAGGGGTTAGCGCTAATGTTAGTGTTAGGGTCCTTCTGGGATGAAGTCCAGAATTCAGGATTAGCAGAAGATATCTGTACATTGTCTCCGCCACACTGCTAGTAGGGTTAGAGTTAGGGTTAGGGTTAGTATTAGGGGTTAGGGTTAGAGTTAGGGTTAGTGTTAGGGTTTAGGGTTAGGGTTAGAGTAAGGGTTAGGGTTAGGGTTAGGGTTAGTGTTAAGGTTATGGTTAGGGTTAGAGTTAGAGTTAGAGTTAGGGTTAGAGTTAGGGTTAGAGTTAGGGCTAGGGTTAGGGTTAGTGTTAGATTTAGGGTTAGGGGTTAGGGATAGAGTTAGGGTTAGAGTTAGGGTCAGGGTTAGGGTTAGGGTTAGAGTTAGTTTTAGGGATAGTGTTAGGGTTAGGGTTAGAGTTAGGGTTAGGGTTAGGGTCAGGGTTAGGGTTAGAGTTAGGGTTAGCATTAAGGTTAGGGATAGGGTTAGGGTTAAATGGGTTAGAGTTAGAGATTTGGTTAGGATTAAGGTTAGAGTTAGGGGTTAGGGTTAGATGGGTTAGGGTTAGGGATAGCGTTAGAGTTATAGTTAGGGGTTATGGTTAGAGGGTTAGTGTTAGGGTTATTGTTTGGGTTAGGGTTAGAGTTAGGGTTAGGTTTAGAGTTAGGGTTAGTTAGAGTTAGGGTTAGGGTTAGGGGTTAGGGTTAGGGGTAAAGGTTAGAGGTTAGAGTTAGGGTTAGGGTCCTTAGGGTGAGGGTTAGGGTTAGTGTTAGAGTTAGGGTTAGGGTTAGTGCTAGTTTTAGAGTTAGGGTTAGGTTTAGAGTTAGGGTTAGAGGGTTAGGGTTCGGGTTAGGTGTTAGGGGTTAGGGTTAGGGTTTGGATTAGGGTTAGGGCTAGGGTTAGGGTTAGGGGTTAGCGTTAGGGTTAGAGTTAGGATTAGAGTTAGGGTTAGGGTTAGAGTTAGGGTTCGGGTTAGAGTTAGGGTTAGAGTTAGGGTTAGGGTTAGAGTTACGTTTAGAGTTAGGGTTAGGGTTAGGGTTAGAGTTAGGGTTAGAGTTAGGGTTAGGGTTAGAGTTAGGGGTTAGAGTTTAGAGTTAGGGTTAGGGTTAGGGTTAGAGTTAGAGTTAGGGTTAGAGTTAGGGTTAGGGTTAGGGCTAGGTTTAGGGTTAGTGTTAGATTTAGGGTTAGGGGTTAGGGATAGAGTTAGGGTTAGAGTGAGGATTAGGGTTAGAGTTTGGGTTAGAGTTAGGGTTAGGGTTAGAGTTAGGGGTTAGGGGTTAGGGTTAGAGGGTTAGGGTTAAAGGTTAGGGGTTAGGGTTAGGGGTTAGCACTAATGTTAGGGTTAGGGTCCTTAGGGTTAGGGTTAGTGTTAGGGCTAGGGTTAGAGTTAGGTTTAGGGTTAGGAGTTAGGATTAGAGTTAGGTTTAGAGTTAGGGTTAGGGTTAGTGTTAGGGTTAGAGTTAGAGTTAGGGTTAGGGTTAGGGTTATAGTTAGGCTTAGAGTTAGGTTTAGAATTAATGTTAGGGTTAGTGTTAGGGTTAAAGTTAGGGTTGGGGTTAGGGTTAGAGTTAGGGTTAGACGGTTAGGGTTAGGGATAAAGGTTAGGGGTTTGGGGTTAGGGTTAGGGGTTAGCCCTAATGTTAGTGTTAGGGTCCTTCTTGGATGAAGTCCAGAATTCAGAATTAGCAGAAGATTTCTGTACATTGTCTCCGCCACACTGCTAGTAGGATTAGAGTTAGGGTTAGTGTTAGGGGTTAGGGTTAGAGTTAGGGTTAGAGGGTTAGGGTTAGGGTTAAAGGTTAGGGGTTAGGGTTAGGGGTTAGGGGTTAGCACTAATGTTAGGGTCCTTAGGGTTAGAGTTAGGGTTAGGGTTAGGGTTAGTTTTAGGGTTAGATTTAGGGCTATGGTTAGAGTTAGGTTAGGGTTAGGGTTAGGGGTTAGGGTTAGAGTTAGGGTTAGAGTTATTGTTAGGGTTAGGGTCAGTGTTTGGATTAGAGTTAGGGTTAGGGTTAGTTTTAGGGTTAGAGTTAATGTTAGGGTTAGTGTTACGGTTAGGGTTGGGGTTAGGGTTATGGTTAGGGTTAGAGTTAGGGTTAGAGGGTTTGGGTTAGTCTTAAAGGTTAGGGGTTAGCAGTTAGGGTTAGGGGTTAGCGCTAATGTTAGTGTTAGGGTCCTTCTGGGATGAAGTCCAGAATTCAGGATTAGCAGAAGATATCTGTACATTGTCTCCGCCACACTGCTAGTAGGGTTAGAGTTAGGGTTAGGGTTAGTATTAGGGGTTAGGGTTAGAGTTAGGGTTAGTGTTAGGGTTTAGGGTTAGGGTTAGAGTAAGGGTTAGGGTTAGGGTTAGTGTTAAGGTTATGGTTAGGGTTAGAGTTAGAGTTAGGGTTAGAGTTAGGGTTAGAGTTAGGGCTAGGGTTAGGGTTAGTGTTAGATTTAGGGTTAGGGGTTAGGGATAGAGTTAGGGTTAGAGTTAGGGTCAGGGTTAGGGTTAGGGTTAGAGTTAGTTTTAGGGATAGTGTTAGGGTTAGAGTTAGGGTTAGGGTTAGGGTTAGGGTCAGGGTTAGGGTTAGAGTTAGGGTTAGCATTAAGGTTAGGGATAGGGTTAGGGTTAAATGGGTTAGAGTTAGAGATTTGGTTAGGATTAAGGTTAGAGTTAGGGGTTAGGGTTAGATGGGTTAGGGTTAGGGATAGCGTTAGGGTTATAGTTAGGGGTTATGGTTAGAGGGTTAGTGTTAGGGTTATTGTTTGGGTTAGGGTTAGAGTTAGGGTTAGGTTTAGAGTTAGGGTTAGTTAGAGTTAGGGTTAGGGTTAGGGGTTAGGGTTAGGGGTAAAGGTTAGAGGTTAGAGTTAGGGTTAGGGTCCTTAGGGTGAGGGTTAGGGTTAGTGTTAGAGTTAGGGTTAGTGCTAGTTTTAGAGTTAGGGTTAGGTTTAGAGTTAGGGTTAGAGGGTTAGGGTTCGGGTTAGGTGTTAGGGGTTAGGGTTAGGGTTTGGATTAGGGTTAGGGCTAGGGTTAGGGTTAGGGGTTAGCGTTAGGGTTAGAGTTAGGATTAGAGTTAGGGTTAGGGTTAGAGTTAGGGTTCGGGTTAGAGTTAGGGTTAGAGTTAGGGTTAGGGTTAGAGTTACGTTTAGAGTTAGGGTTAGGGTTAGGGTTAGAGTTAGGGTTAGAGTTAGGGTTAGGGTTAGAGTTAGGGGTTAGAGTTTAGAGTTAGGGTTAGGGTTAGGGTTAGAGTTAGAGTTAGGGTTAGAGTTAGGGTTAGGGTTAGGGCTAGGTTTAGGGTTAGTGTTAGATTTAGGGTTAGGGGTTAGGGATAGAGTTAGGGTTAGAGTGAGGATTAGGGTTAGAGTTTGGGTTAGAGTTAGGGTTAGGGTTAGAGTTAGGGGTTAGGGGTTAGGGTTAGAGGGTTAGGGTTAAAGGTTAGGGGTTAGGGTTAGGGGTTAGCACTAATGTTAGGGTTAGGGTCCTTAGGGTTAGGGTTAGTGTTAGGGCTAGGGTTAGAGTTAGGTTTAGGGTTAGGAGTTAGGATTAGAGTTAGGTTTAGAGTTAGGGTTAGGGTTAGTGTTAGGGTTAGAGTTAGAGTTAGAGTTAGGGTTAGGGTTAGGGTTATAGTTAGGCTTAGAGTTAGGTTTAGAATTAATGTTAGGGTTAGTGTTAGGGTTAAAGTTAGGGTTGGGGTTAGGGTTAGAGTTAGGGTTAGACGGTTAGGGTTAGGGATAAAGGTTAGGGGTTTGGGGTTAGGGTTAGGGGTTAGCCCTAATGTTAGTGTTAGGGTCCTTCTTGGATGAAGTCCAGAATTCAGAATTAGCAGAAGATTTCTGTACATTGTCTCCGCCACACTGCTAGTAGGATTAGAGTTAGGGTTAGTGTTAGGGGTTAGGGTTAGAGTTAGGGTTAGAGGGTTAGGGTTAGGGTTAAAGGTTAGGGGTTAGGGTTAGGGGTTAGGGGTTAGCACTAATGTTAGGGTCCTTAGGGTTAGAGTTAGGGTTAGGGTTAGGGTTAGTTTTAGGGTTAGATTTAGGGCTATGGTTAGAGTTAGGTTAGGGTTAGGGTTAGGGGTTAGGGTTAGAGTTAGGGTTAGAGTTATTGTTAGGGTTAGGGTCAGTGTTTGGATTAGAGTTAGGGTTAGGGTTAGTTTTAGGGTTAGAGTTAATGTTAGGGTTAGTGTTACGGTTAGGGTTGGGGTTAGGGTTATGGTTAGGGTTAGAGTTAGGGTTAGAGGGTTTGGGTTAGTCTTAAAGGTTAGGGGTTAGCAGTTAGGGTTAGGGGTTAGCGCTAATGTTAGTGTTAGGGTCCTTCTGGGATGAAGTCCAGAATTCAGGATTAGCAGAAGATATCTGTACATTGTCTCCGCCACACTGCTAGTAGGGTTAGAGTTAGGGTTAGGGTTAGTATTAGGGGTTAGGGTTAGAGTTAGGGTTAGTGTTAGGGTTTAGGGTTAGGGTTAGAGTAAGGGTTAGGGTTAGGGTTAGTGTTAAGGTTATGGTTAGGGTTAGAGTTAGAGTTAGGGTTAGAGTTAGGGTTAGAGTTAGGGCTAGGGTTAGGGTTAGTGTTAGATTTAGGGTTAGGGGTTAGGGATAGAGTTAGGGTTAGAGTTAGGGTCAGGGTTAGGGTTAGGGTTAGAGTTAGTTTTAGGGATAGTGTTAGGGTTAGAGTTAGGGTTAGGGTTAGGGTTAGGGTCAGGGTTAGGGTTAGAGTTAGGGTTAGCATTAAGGTTAGGGATAGGGTTAGGGTTAAATGGGTTAGAGTTAGAGATTTGGTTAGGATTAAGGTTAGAGTTAGGGGTTAGGGTTAGATGGGTTAGGGTTAGGGATAGCGTTAGGGTTATAGTTAGGGGTTATGGTTAGAGGGTTAGTGTTAGGGTTATTGTTTGGGTTAGGGTTAGAGTTAGGGTTAGGTTTAGAGTTAGGGTTAGTTAGAGTTAGGGTTAGGGTTAGGGGTTAGGGTTAGGGGTAAAGGTTAGAGGTTAGAGTTAGGGTTATGGTCCTTAGGGTGAGGGTTAGGGTTAGTGTTAGAGTTAGGGTTAGGGTTAGTGCTAGTTTTAGAGTTAGGGTTAGGTTTAGAGTTAGGGTTAGAGGGTTAGGGTTAGGGTTCGGGTTAGGTGTTATGGGTTAGGGTTAGGGTTTGGATTAGGGTTAGGGCTAGGGTTAGGGTTAGGGTTAGGGGTTAGCGTTAGGGTTAGAGTTAGGATTAGAGTTAGGGTTAGGGTAAGAGTTAGGGTTCGGGTTAGAGTTAGGGTTAGAGTTAGGGTTAGGGTTAGAGTTACGTTTAGAGTTAGGGTTAGGGTTAGGGTTAGGGTTAGAGTTAGGGTTAGAGTTAGGGTTAGGGTTAGAGTTAGGGTTAGAGTTAGGGGTTAGAGGGTTAGGATTAGGGTTAAAGGTTAGGGGTTAGGGTTAGGGGTTAGGGTTAGGGGTTAGCACTAATGTTAGGGTTAGGGTCCTTAGGGTTAGAGTTAGGGTTAGGGTTAGTGTTAGGGTTAGATTTAGGGCTAGGGTTAGAGTTAGATTAGGGTTAGGGTTAGGGGTTAGGGTAAGAGTTAGGGTTAAAGTTAGGGATAGGGTTATTTTTAGGGTTAGAGTTAGGGTTAGAGTTAATGTTAGGGTTAGTGTTACGGTTAGGGTTAGGGCTAGGGTTAGTGTTAGATTTAGGGTTAGGAGTTAGGGGTTAGGGATAGAGTTAAGGTTAGAGTTAGGGTCAGGGTTAGGGTTAGGGTTAGAGTTAGTTTTAGGGATAGTGTTAGGATTAGGGTTAGGCTTAGGGTTATGGTCAGGGTTAGGGTTAGAGTTAGGGTTAGCATTAAGGTTAGGGATAGGGTTAGGTTTAAATGGGTTAGGGTTAGTGTTAGGGTTAGGGTTAGGGTTAGAGTTAGGGGTTAGGGTTAGAGGGTGAGGTTGAGGGTTAGGGTTAGGGTTAGAGTTAGGGTTAGAGTTAGGGTTAGGGTTAGAGTTAGGTTTAGTGTTAGAGTTAGGGTTAGGGTTAGCGTTAGGGTTAGGGGTTAGGGTTAGGGGTTAGCACTAATGTTAGGGTTAGGCTTAGGGTTAGAGTTAGGGTTAGGATTAGGGTTAGAGTTAGGGTTAGAGTTAGGGCTTGAGTTAGTGTTAGAGTTAGGGGTTAGGGTTAGAGGGTTAAGGTTAAAGGTTAGGGGTTAAAGGTTAGGGATTAGGGTTAGGGGTTAATGCTAATGTTAGGGTTAGGGTCCTTAGGGTGAGGGTTAGGGTTAGTGTTAGAGTTAGATTTAGGGCTAGGGTTAGGGTTAGAGTTAGAGTTAGGGTTAGGGTTAAGATGAGTGTTAGGGATAGTGTTAGGGTTAGGGTTAGAGTTAGGGTTAGGGTTAGAGTTAGGGTTAGAGTTAGGGTTAGGTTTAGAGTTAGGGTTAGAGGGTTAGAGGGTTAGGGTTCGGGTTAGAGTTAGAAGTTAGGGTTAGGGGTTAGGGTTAGGGTTAGGGCTAGGTTTAGGGTTAGGGGTTAGGGCTAGGGGTTAGCATTAGGGTTAGAGTTATGCTAGCCATACACATATAGATTTTTGGACGGGAATATTCTTTGAACATTCTTTGAACATTCTTTGAACATTCTTTGAACATTCTTTGAACATTCTTTGAATAGACGAATGTCGTTCGAAAATTGTCTTTTGCTTTTAACATTTAATTTTAAAATGAATGTAATTTCTGAACGATTACCACATACACTGCCCGAACATTCGTTGATCGAGAAAAGTTTTCCCTTCTGCCCCTACGAATTTTCCCGTCGCTGCAGTCGAAAAAGGACATCAATTTAACCCCACTAACGATTAGAAAATCAAACGAATTTTCTTGAAACGAAAATTTCCGGACGAAAATCTATACGTGTATGGCCAGCATTAGGATTAGAGTTAGGGTTAGAGTTAGGGTTAGGGTTAGAGTTAGGGTTAGGGTTAGGGTTAGAGTTAGGGTTAGAGTTAGGGTTAGGGTTAGAGTTTGGGTTAGAGTTAAGGGTTAGGGGTTAGGGTTAGGGGTTATCACTAATGTTAGGGTTAGGGTCCTTAGGGTTAGAGGTAGGGTTAGGGTTAGGGTTAGATTTAGGACTAGGGTTAGTGTTAGGTTAGGGTTAGGGTTAGAGTTAGAGTTAGGGTTAGGGTTAGTTTTAGGGTTAGAGTTAGGGTTAGAGTTAGGGTTAGAGTTAATGTTAGGGTTAGTGTTACGGTTAGGGTTGGGGTTAGGGTTAGAGTTAGGGTTAGAGGGTTAGGGTTAGGGTTAAAGGTTAGGGGTTAGCAGTTAGGGGTTAGGGTTAGGGGTTAGCACTAATGTTAGTGTTAGGGTCCTTCTGGGATGCAGTCCAGAATTCAGGATTAGCAGAAGATATCTGTACATTGTCTCCGCCACACTGCTATTACGGTTAGACTTAGGGTAAGGGTTAGTGTTAGGGTTAGAGTTAGGGTTAGTATTAGGGTTTAGGTTTAGGGTTAGGGTTAGAGTTAGGGTTAGTGTTAGGGTTAGGGTTAGGGTTAGAGTTAGAGTTAGGGTTAGAGTTAGGGTTAGGGCTAGGGTTAGGGTTAGTGTTAGATTTAGGGTTAGGGGTTAGGGATAGAGTTAGGGTTAAAGTTAGGGTTAGGGTCAGGGTTAGGGTTAGGGTTAGAGTTCGTTTTAGGGATAGTGTTAGGGTTAGAGTTAGGGTTCGGGTTAGGGTCAGGGTTAGGGTTAGAGTTAGGGTTAGCATTAAGGTTAGGGATAGGGTTAGGGTTAAATGGGTTAGGGTTAGAGTTAGGGTTAGGATTAAGGTTAGAGTTAGGGGTTAGGGTTAGATGGGTTATGGTTAGGGATAGAGTTAGGGTTAAAGTTAGGGTTAGGGTTAGTGTTAGGGTTAGAGTTAGTGTTAGAGTTAGGGGTTAGGGTTGTAGGGTGAGGGTTAGGGTTAGGGTGAGGATTAGTGTTAGGGTTATTGTTAGGGTTAGGGTTAGAGTTAGGGATAGGTTTAGAGTTAGGGTTAGTCAGAGTTAGGGTTCGGGTTAGGGGTAAAGGTTAGCGGTTAGTGCTAATGTTAGGGTTAGAGTTAGGGTTAGGGTTAGAGCTAGGGTTAGTGTTAGAGTTAGGGTTAAAGTTAATGTTAGGGTTAGGGTTAGGGTTAGGGCTAGGTTTAGGGTTGGGGTTGGGGTTAGGGATAGGGTTAAGGTGAGTGTTAGGGATAGTGTTAGGGTTAGAGTTAGGGTTAGAATTAGGGTTAGGGTTAGAGTTATTGTTAGAGTTAGGGTTAGTGCTAGGGTTAGAGTTAGGTTTAGAGTTAGAGGCTTAGAGGGATATGGTTAGGGTTAGGGTTAGGGTTCAGGTTAGCGGTTAGGGTTAGGGGTTAGGGTTAGGGGTCAGCGCTAATGTTAGGGTTAGGTTTAGGGTTAGAGTTAGGGTTAGGGTTAGAGTTAGGGTTAGGGTTAGAGTAAGGGTAAGAGTTAGGGTTATGGTTAGAGTTAGGGTTAGAGTTAGGGTTAGGGTTAGGTTTAGAGTTAGGGGTTAGGGTAAGAGGGTTAGGGTTAGGGTTAAAGGTCAGGGGTTAGGTTTAGGGTAAGAGAGAGTTTGGGTTAGTGTTAGAGTTAGGGTTAAAGATAGGTTTAGAGTTAATGTTAGGGTTAGTGTTAGGGTTAGAGTTAGGGTTGGGGTTAGGGTTAGAGCTAGGGTTAGAGGGTTAGGGTTAAAGGTTAGGGGTTAGCAGTTAGGGGTTAGGGTTAGGGGTTAGCACTAATGTTAGGGTTAGGGTCCTTCTGGGTTGGGTTAGGGAATAGGGGTTAGGTTTAGGGGTTAGGGGTCAGCGCTAGGGGTGAGGGTTAGAGTTAGTGTTAGGGATAGTGTTAGGGTTAGGGTTAGGGTTAGGGTCAGGGTTAGGGTTAGAGTTAGGGTCAGCATTAAGGTTAGGGTTAGGGTTTGGGTAAGATGGGTTAGGTTTAGAGTTAGGGTTAGGATTAAGGTTAGGGATAGATGGGTTAGGGTTAGAATTAGGGTTAGGGATAGAGTTAGGGTTAGAGTTAGGGTTAGGATTAGTGTTAGTGTTAGAGTTATTGTTAGAGTTAGGGTTAGGGTTAGGGTTAGGGTTAGAGTTATGGTTAGAGTTAGGGTTAGAGTTAGATTTTGGGGTTAGAGTTAGGGTTAGTGTTAGAGTTAGGGTTAGGGTTAGAGTTAGAGTTAGGGTTAGGGGTTAGGGTTAGGGGTTAGCACTAATGTTAGGGTTAGGGTTAGAGTTAGGGTTAGGGTTAGATTTTGGGTTAGAGTTAAGGTTAGGGCTTGAGTAAGGTTTAGAGTTAGGGGTAGAGGGTTAGGGTTAAAGGTTAGGGGTTAAAGGTTAGGGGTTAGGGTTAGGGGTTAACGCTAATGTTAGGGTCCTTAGGGTTAGGGATAGTGTTAGGGTTAGAGTTAGGGTTAGAGTTAGGGTTAGGGTTAGAGTTAGGGTTAGAGTTAGGGTTAGTGCTAGGGTTAGAGTTAGGGCTAGGTTTAGAGTTATGGTTAGAGGGTTAGAGGGTTAAGGTTAGGGTTCGGGTTAGGGTTAGGGGTTAAGGTTAGGGTTAGGGTAAGGGGTTAGGGTTAGGGCTAGGGTTAGGGTTAGGGTTAGGGGTTAGGGTTAGGGGTTAGCGTTAGGGTTAGAGATAGGATTAGAGTTAGGGTTAGGGTTAGAGTTAGGGTTAGGGTTAGAGTTAGGGTTAGGGTTAGGGTTAGAGTTAGGTTTAGAGTTAGGGTTAGGGTTAGAGTTAGGGTTAGAGTTAGGGTTAGAGGGTTAGGGTTAGGGTTAAAGGTTAGGGGTTAGGGGTTAGGGTTAGGGATTAGCACTAATGTTAGGGTCCTTAGGGTTAGAGTTAGGGTTAGGGTTAGGGTTAGATATAGGGCTCGGGTTAGAGTTAGGTTAGGGTTAGAGTTAGAGATAGGGTTAGGGTTAGTGTTAGGGTTAGAGTTAGGGTTAGAGTTAGGGTTAGAGTTAATGTTAGGGTTAGTGTTACGGTTAGGGTTGGGGTTAGGGTTAGGGTTGGGGTTAGAGTTAGGGTTAGAGGGTTAGGGTTAGGGTTAAAGGTTAGGGGTTAGCAGTTAGTGGTTAGGGTTAGGGGTTAGGGTTAGGGTCCTTAGATTTAGGGCTAGGGTTAGGGTTAGAGTTAGGGTTAGGGTTAAGGTGAGTGTTAGTGATAGTGTTAGGGTTAGAGTTAGGGTTAGAGTTAGGGTTAGGGTTAGAGTTAGGGTTAGATTTAGGGCTAGGGTTAGAGTTAGGGTTAGAGGTTAGGGTTAGAGTTAGGGTTAGGGTTAGTGTTAGAGTTAGGGTTAGGGTTAGTGTTAGAGTTAGGGTTAGAGTTAGGGTTAGGGTTAGAGGTAGGTTTAGAGTTAGGGTTAGAGTTAGGGTTAGGGTTAGAGTTAGGGTTAGGGTTAGGTTTAGGGTTAGAGTTAGTGTTAGAGTTAGGGGTTAGGGTTAGGGTTAAAGGTTAGGGGTTAGGGTTAGGGGTTAGAGTTAGGGGTTAGCACTAATGTTAGGGTTAGGGTCCTTAGGGTTAGAGTTAGAGTTAAGGTTAGTGTTAGGGTTAGATTTAGGGCTAGGGTTAGAGTTAAGTTAGGGTTAGGGTAAGGGGTTAGGGTTAGAGTTAGGATTAGAGATAAAGTTAGGGTTAGTGTTAGGGTTAGAGTTGGGGTTAGAGTTAGGAATAGAGTTGTTGTTAGGGTTAGTGTTACGGTTAGGGTTGGGGTTAGGGTTAGAGTTAGGGTTAGAGGGTTAGGGTTAAAGGTTAGGGGTTAGCAGTTAGGGGATAGGGTTAGGGGTTAGCGCTAATGTTAGTGTTAGGGTCCTTCTGGGATGAAGTCCAGAATTCAGGATTATCAGAAGATATCTGTAAATTGTCTCCACCACACTGCTCTTAGGGTTAGAGTTAGGGTTAGGGTTAGTGTTAGGGGTTAGGGTTAGAGTTCGGGTTAGTGTTAGGGTTAGAGTTAGAGTTAGGGTTAGGGTTAGAGATAGGGCTAGGGTTAGTGTTATATTTAGGGTTAGGGGTTAGGGATAGAGTTAGGGTTAGAGTTAGAGTCAGGGTTAGGGTTAGGGTTAGGGTTAGAGTTGGTTTTAGGGATAGTGTTAGGGTTAGAGTTAGGGTTATGGTTAGGGTCAGGGTTAGGGTTAGAGTTAGGGTTAGCATTAAGGTTAGGGATAGGGTTAGGGTTACATGGGTTAGGGTTAGAGTTAGGGTTAGGATTAAGGTTAGAGTTAGGGGTTAGGAATAGATGGGTTAGGGTTAGGGATAGAATTAGGGTTAGAGTTAGGGTTAGGGTTAGTGTTAGGGTTAGGGTTAGGGTTAGGGGTTAGGGTTAGAGGGTGAGGTTGAGGGTTAGGGTTAGGGTTAGAGTTAGGGTTAGAGTTAGGGTTAGGGATAGAGTTAGGTTTAGTGTTAGATTAAGGGTTAGGGTTAGCGTTAGAGTTAGGGTTAGGGGTTAGGGTTAGGGGTTAGCACTAATGTTAGGGTTAGGCTTAGGGTTAGAGTTAGGGTTAGGATTAGGGTTAGAGTTAGGGTTAGAGTTAGGGTTAGGGCTTGAGTTAGTGTTAGAGTTAGGGGTTAGGGTTAGAGGGTTAAGGTTAAAGGTTAGGGGTTAAAGGTTAGGGGTTAATGCTAATGTTAGGGTTAGGGTCCTTAGGGTGAGGGTTAGGGTTAGTGTTAGAGTTAGATTTAGGGCTAGGGTTAGAGTTAGGGTTAGGGTTAAGATGAGTGTTAGGGATAGTGTTAGGGTTAGAGTTAGGGTTAGAGTTAGGGTTATGGTTAGAGTTAGGGTTAGGGTTAGAGTTAGGTTTAGAGTTAGGGTTAGGGTTAGAGTTAGGGTTAGAGTTAGGGTTAGGGTTAGAGTTTGGGTTATAGATAAGGGTTAGGGGTTAGGGTTAGAGGGTTAGGGTTAGGGTTAAATGTTAGGGGTTAGGTTAGGGGTTATCACTAATGTTAGGGTTAGGGTCCTTAGGGTTAGAGGTAGGGTTAGGGTTAGATTTAGGATTAGGGTTAGTGTTAGGTTAGGGTTAGGGTTAGAGTTAGAGTTAGGGTTAGGGTTAGTTTTAGGGTCAGAGTTAGGGTTAGAGTTAGGGTTAGAGTTAATGTTAGGGTTAGTGTTACGGTTAGGGTTGGGTTTAGAGTTAGGGTTAGGGTTAAAGGTTAGGGGTTAGCAGTTAGGGGTTAGGGTTAGGGGTTACCACTAATGTTAGTGTTAGGGTCCTTCTGGGATGCAGTCCAGAATTCAGGATTAGCAGAAGATATCTGTACATTGTCTCCGCCACACTGCTATTAGGGTTAGAGTTAGGGTAAGGGTTAGTGTTAGGGGTTAGGGTTAGAGTTAGGGTTAGTGTTAGGGTTAGGGTTAGAGTTAAAGTTAGGGTTAGAGTTAGGGTTAGGGTTAGGGCTAGGGTTAGGGTTAGTGTTAGATTTAGGGTTAGGGGTTAGGGATAGAATTAGGGTTAAAGTTAGGGTTAGGGTCAGGGTTAGGGTTAGGGTTAGAGTTCGTTTTAGGGATAGTGTTAGGGTTAGAGTTAGGGTTAGGGTTAGGGTCAGGGTTAGGGTTAGAGTTAGGGTTAGCATTAAGGTTAGGGATAGGGTTAGGGTTAAATGGGTTAGGGTTAGAGTTAGGGTTAGGATTAAGGTTAGAGTTAGGGGTTAGGGTTAGATGGGTTAGGGTTAGGGATAGAGTTAGGGTTAAAGTTAGGGTTAGGGTTAGTGTTAGGGTTAGGGTTAGAGTTAGGGGTTAGGGGTTAGGGTTAGAGGGTGAGGGTTAGGGTTAGGGTGAGGATTAGTGTTAGGGTTATTGTTAGGGTTAGGGTTAGGTTTAGAGTTTGGGTTAGTTAGAGTTAGGGTTAGGGTTAGAGTTAGGGTTAGGGTTAGGGGTTAGGGTTAGGGGTAAAGGTTAGAGGTTAGTGCTAATGTTAGGGTTAGAGTTAGAGTTAGGGTTAGGGTTAGAGCTAGGGTTAGTGTTAGAGTTAGGGTTAGAGTTAATGTTAGGGTTAGGGTTAGGTTTAGGGTTGGGGTTAGGGTTAGGGATAGGGTTAAGGTGAGTGTTAGGGATAGTGTTAGGGTTAGAGTTAGGGTTAGAATTAGGGTTAGGGTTATAGTTAGGGTTAGAGTTAGGGTTAGTGCTAGGGTTAGAGTTAGGTTTAGAGTTAGTGGCTTAGAGGGATATGGTTAGGGTTAGGGTTAGGGTTAGGGTTCAGGTTAGCGGTTAGGGTTAGGGGTTAGGGTTAGGGGTCAGCGCTAATGTTAGCGTTAGGTTTAGGGTTAGAGTTAGGGTTAGAGTTAGGGGTTAGAGGGTTAGGATTAGGGTTAAAGGTTAGGGGTTAGGGTTAGGGGATAGCTCTAATGTTAATGTTAGGGTCCTTAGGGTTAGAATTAGGGTTAGTGTTAGGGTTAGATTTAGGGCTAGGGTTAGGGTTGGATTAGGGTTAGGGTTAGGGGTTAGGGTAAGAGTTAGGGTTAGAGTTAGGGATAGGGTTATTTTTAGGGTTAGAGTTAATGTTAGGGTTAGTGTTACGATTAGGGTTGGGGTTAGGGTTAGGGTTAGAGTTAGAGTTAGGGTTAGGGTTAGGGTTAGGGCTAGGGTTAGTGTTAGATTTAGGGTTAGGGGTTAGGGGTTAGGGACAGAGTTAGGGTTAGAGTTAGAGTTAGGGTCAGGGTTAGGGTTAGGGTTAGAGTTAGTTTTAGGGATAGTGTTAGGATTAGGGTTAGGCTTAGGGTTAGGGTCAGGGTTAGAGTTAGAGTTAGGGTAAGCATTAAGGTTAGGGATAGGGTTAGGTTTAAATGGGTTAGGGTTAGAGTTAGGGTTAGGATTAAGGTTAGAGTTAGGGGTTAGGGTTAGATGGGTTAGGGTTAGGGATAGAATTAGGGTTAGAGTTAGGGTTAGGGTTAGTGTTAGGGTTAGGGTTAGGGTTAGAGTTAGGGGTTAGGGTTAGAGGGTGAGGTTGAGGGTTAGGGTTAGGGTTAGAGTTAGGGTTAGAGTTAGGTTTAGGGTTAGAGTTAGGTTTAGTGTTAGAGTTAGGGTTAGGGTTAGCGTTAGAGTTAGGGTTAGGGGTTAGGGTTAGGGGTTAGCACTAATGTTAGGGTTAGGCTTAGGGTTAGAGTTAGGGTTAGGATTAGGGTTAGAGTTAGGGTTAGAGTTAGGGTTAGGGTTTGAGTTAGTGTTAGAGTTAGGGGTTAGGGTTAGAGGGTTAAGGTTAAAGGTTAGGGGTTAAAGGTTAGGGGTTAGGGGTTAATGCAAATGTTAGGGTTAGGGTCCTTAGGGTGAGGGTTAGGGTTAGTGTTAGAGTTAGATTTAGGGCTAGGGTTAGGGTTAGAGTTAGAGTTAGGGTTAGGGTTAAGATGAGTGTTAGGGATAGTGTTAGGGTTAGAGTTAGGGTTAGAGTTAGGGTTAGGGTTAGAGTTAGGGTTAGGGTTAGAGTTAGGTTTAGAGTTAGGGTTAGGGTTAGGGTTAGAGTTAAGGTTAGAGTTAGGGTTAGGGTTAGAGTTTGGGTTAGAGATAAGGGTTAGGGGTTAGGGTTAGAGGGTTAGGGTTAGGGTTAAATGTTAGGGGTTAGGGTTAGGGGTTATCACTAATGTTAGGGTTAGGGTCCTTAGGGTTAGAGGTGGGGTTAGGGTTAGGGTTAGATTTAGGACTAGGGTTAGTGTTAGGTTAGGGTTAGGGTTAGAGTTAGAGTTAGGATTAGGGTTAGTTTTAGGGTCAGAGTTAGGGTTAGAGTTAGGGTTAGAGTTAATGTTAGGGTTAGTGTTACGGTTAGGGTTGGGTTTAGGGTTAGGGTTAGGGTTAGAGTTAGGGTTAGAGGGTTAGGGTTAGGGTTAAAGGTTAGGGGTTAGCAGTTAGGGGTTAGGGTTAGGGGTTACCACTAATGTTAGTGTTAGGGTCCTTCTGGGATGCAGTCCAGAATTCAGGATTAGCAGAAGATATCTGTACATTGTCTCCGCCACACTGCTATTAGGGTTAGAGTTAAAGTAAGGGTTAGTGTTAGGGGTTAGGGTTAGAGTTAGGGTTAGTATTAGGGTTTAGGTTTAGGGTTAGGGTTAGAGTTAGGGTTAGTGTTAGGGTTAGAGTTAGAGTTAGGGTTAGAGTTAGGGTTAGGTTTAGGGCTAGGGTTAGGGTTAGTGTTAGATTTAGGGTTAGGGGTTAGGGATAGAGTTAGGGTTAAAGTTAGGGTTAGGGTCAGGGTTAGGGTTAGGGTTAGAGTTCGTTTTAGGGATAGTGTTAGGGTTAGAGTTAGGGTTAGAGTTAGGGTCAGGGTTAGAGTTAGTGTTAGCATTAAGGTTAGGGATAGGGTTAGGGTTAAATGGGTTAGGGTTAGAGTTAGGGTTAGGATTAAGGTGAGAGTTAGGGGTTAGGGTTAGATGGGTTAGGGTTAGGGATAGAGTTAGGGTTAAAGTTAGGCTTAGGGTTAGTGTTAGGGTTAGGGCTAGAGTTAGGGTTAGAGTTAGGGGTTATGGTTAGAGGGTGAGGGTTAGGGTTAGGGTGAGGATTAGTGTTAGGGTTATTGTTAGGGTTAGGGTTAGAGTTAGGGTTAGGTTTAGAGTTTGGGTTAGTTAGAGTTAGGGTTAGGGTTAGAGTTAGGGTTAAGGTTAGGGGTTAGGGTTAGGGGTAAAGGTTAGAGGTTAGTGCTAATGTTAGGGTTAGAGTTAGGGTTAGGGTTAGAGCTAGGGTTAGTGTTAGAGTTAGGGTTAAAGTTAATGTTAGGGTTAGGGTTAGGGTTAGGTTTAGGGTTGGGGTTAGGGTTAGGGATAGGGTTAAGGTGAGTGTTAGGGATAGTGTTAGGGTTAGGGTTAGAATTAGGGTTAGGGTTAGAGTTAGGGTTAGAGTTAGGGTTAGTGCTAGGGTTAGAGTTAGGTTTAGAGTTAGAGGCTTAGAGGGATATGGTTAGGGTTAGGGTTCAGGTTAGCGGATAGGGTTAGGGGTTAGGGTTAGGGGTCAGCGCTAATGTTAGGGTTAGGTTTAGGGTTAGAGTTAGGGTTAGGGTTAGAGTTAGGGTTAGGGTTAGATTTAGGGTAAGAGTTAGGGTTAGAGTTAGGGTTAGAGTTAGGGTTAGGGTTAGGTTTAGAGTTAGGGGTTAGGGTAAGAGGGTTAGGGTTAGGGTTAGGGTTAAAGGTTAGGGGTTAGGTTTAGGGTTAGAGAGAGTTTGGGTTAGTGTTAGAGTTAGGGTTAGAGATAGGTTTAGAGTTAATGTTAGGGTTAGTGTTAGGGTTAGAGTTAGGGTTGGGGTTAGGGTTAGAGTTAGGGTTAGAGGGTTAGGGTTAAAGGTTAGGGGTTAGCAGTTAGGGGTTAGGGTTAGGGGTTAGCACTAATGTTAGGGTTAGGGTCCTTCTGGGTTAGGGTTAGGGAATAGGGGTTAGGTTTAGGGGTTAGGGGTCAGCGCTAGGGGTGAGGGTTAGAGTTAGTGTTAGGGATAGTGTTAGGGTTAGAGTTAGGGTTAGGGTTAGGGTCAGGGTTAGGGTTAGAGTTAGGGTCAGCATTAAGGTTAGGGTTAGGGTTTGGGTAAGATGGGTTAGGGTTAGAGTTAGGGTTAGGATTAAGGTTAGGGTTAGGGTTAGATGGGTTAGGGTTAGAGTTAGGGTTAGGGATAGAGTTAGGGTTAGAGTTAGGGTTAGGATTAGTGTTAGGGTTAGAGTTATTGTTAGAGTTAGGGGTTAGGGTTAGGGTTAGGGTGAGGGTTAGTGTTAGGGTTATTGTTAGGGTTAGTGTTAGAGTTTGGGTTAGGGTTAGGGTTAGAGTTAGGGTTAGAGTTAGGGTTAGAGTTAGATTTAGGGTTAGAGTTAGGGTTAGTTTTAGAGTTAGGGTTAGGGTTAGAGTTAGAGTTAGGGTTAGGGGTTAGGGTTAGGGGTTAGCACTAATGTTAGGGTTAGGGTTAGGGTTAGAGTTAGGGTTAGGGTTAGAGTTAGGGTTAGAGTTAAGGTTAGGGCTTGAGTTAGGGTTAGAGTTAGGGGTAGAGGGTTAGGGTTAAAGGTTAGGGGTTAAAGGTTAGGGGTTAGGGTTAGGGGTTAACGCTAATGTTAGGGTTAGGGTCCTTAGGGTGAGGGTTAGGGATAGTGTTAGGGTTAGAGTTAGGGTTAGAGTTAGGGTTAGGGTTAGAGTTAGGGTTAGAGTTAGGGTTTGTGCTAGGGTTAGAGTTAGGGTTAGGTTTAGAGTTATGGTTAGCGGGTTAAGGTTAGGGTTAGGGTTCGGGTTAGGGTTAGGGTTAGGGGTTAAGGTTAGGGTAAGGGGTTAGGGTTAGGGCTAGGGTTAGGGTTAGGGTTAGGGGTTAGGGGTTAGGGTTAGGGGTTAGCGTTAGGGTTAGAGATAGGATTAGAGTTAGGGTTAGGATTAGAGTTAGGGTTAGGGTTAGAGTTAGGGTTAGAGTTAGGGTTAGGGTTAGAGTTAGGTTTAGAGTTAGGGTTAGGGTTAGAGTTAGGGTTAGAGTTAGGGTTAGAGGGTTAGGGTTAGGGTTAAAGGTTAGGGGTTAGGGTTAGGGGTTAGCACTAATGTTAGGGTTAGGGTCCTTCTGGGTTAGGGTTAGGGAATAGGGGTTAGGTTTAGGGGTTAGGGGTCAGCGCTAGGGTTGAGGGTTAGAGTTAGTGTTAGGGATAGTGTTAGGGTTAGAGTTAGGGTTAGGGTTAGGGTCAGGGTTAGGGTTAGAGTTAGGGTCAGCATTAAGGTTAGGGTTAGGGTTTGGGTAAGATGGGTTAAGGTTAGAGTTAGGGTTAGGATTAAGGTTAGGGTTAGGGTTAGATGGGTTAGGGTTAGAGTTAGGGTTAGGGATAGAGTTAGGGTTAGAGTTAGGGTTAGGATTAGTGTTAGGTTAGAGTTATTGTTAGAGTTAGGGGTTAGGGTTAGAGGGTTAGGGGGTTAGGGTTAGGGTTAGGGTTAGGGTGAGGGTTAGTGTTAGGGTTATTGTTAGGGTTAGTGTTAGAGTTAGGGTTAGGGTTAGGGTTAGGGTTAGAGTTAGGGTTAGAGTTAGATTTAGGGTTAGAGTTAGGGTTAGTGTTAGAGTTAGGGTTAGGGTTAGAGTTAGAGTTAGGGTTAGGGGTTAGGGTTAGGGGTTAGCACTAATGTTAGGGTTAGGGTTAGGGTTAGAGTTAGGGTTAGGGTTAGAGTTAGGGTTAGAGTTAAGATTAGGGCTTGAGTTAGGGTTAGAGTTAGGGGTAGAGGGTTAGGGTTAAAGGTTAGGGGTTAAAGGTTAGGGGTTAGCTTTAGGGGTTAACGCTAATGTTAGGGTTAGGGTCCTTAGGGTGAGGGTTAGGGATAGTGTTAGGGTTAGGGTTAGAGTTAGGGTTAGAGTTAGGGTTAGTGCTAGGGTTAGAGTTAGGGTTAGGTTTAGAGTTATGGTTAGAGGGTTAGAGGGTTAAGGTTAGGGTTAGGGTTCTGGTTAGGGTTAGGGTTAGGGTTAGGGTTAGGGGTTAAGGTTAGGGTTAGGGTAAGGGGTTAGGGTTAGGGCTAGGGTTAGGGTTAGGGTTAGGGTTAGGGGTTAGGGGTTAGGGTTAGGGGTTAGCGTTAGGGTTAGAGATAGGATTAGAGTTAGGGTTAGGGTTAGAGTTAGGGTTAGGGTTAGAGTTTGGGTTAGAGTTAGGGTTAGGGTTAGAGTTAGGTTTAGAGTTAGGGTTAGGGTTAGAGTTAGGGTTAGAGGGTTAGGGTTAAAGGTTAGGGGTTAGGGGTTAGGGTTAGGGATTAGCACTAATGTTAGGGTTAGGGTCCTTAGGGTTAGAGTTAGGGTTAGGGTTAGTGTTAGGGTTAGATATAGGGCTCGGGTTAGAGTTAGGTTAGGGTTAGAGTTAGAGTTAGGGTTAGGGTTAGTGTTAGGGTTAGAGTTAGGGTTAGAGTTAGGGTTAGGGTTAGTGTTAGGGTTAGAGTTAGGGTTAGAGTTAATGTTAGGGTTAGTGTTACGGTTGGGGTTAGGGTTAGGGTTGGGGTTAGAGTTAGGGTTAGAGGGTTAGGTTTAAAGGTTAGGGGTTAGCAGTTAGGGGTTAGGGTTAGGGGTTAACGCTAATGTTAGTGTTAGGGTCCTTAGGGTTAGGGTTAGAGTTAGGGTTAGATTTAGGGCTAGGGTTAGGGTTAGAGTTAGGGTTAGGGTTAAGGTGAGTGTTAGTGATAGTGTTAGGGTTAGAGTTAGGTTAGAGTTAGGGTTAGGGTTAGAGTTAGGGTTAGAGTTAGGGTTCTTAGGGTTAGAGTTAGGGTTAGGGTTAGTGTTAGGGTTAGATTTAGGGCTAGGGTTAGAGTTAGGGTTAGGGGTTAGGGTTAGAGTTAGGGTTAGGGTTAGTCTTAGAGTTAGGGTTAGGGTTAGTGTTAGAGTTAGGGTTAGAGTTAGGATTAGAGTTAATGTTAGTCTTAGTGTTACGGTTAGGGTTGGGGTTAGGGTTAGAGTTAGGGTTAGAGGGTTAGGGTTAGGGTTAGGGGTTAGCGCTAATGTTAGTGTTAGGGTCCTTCTGGGATGAAGTCCAGAATTCAGGATTAACAGAAGATTTCTGTACATTGTCTCCGCCATACTGCTATTAGGGTTAGGGTTAGGGGTTAGGGTTAGGGTTAGGGTTAGTGTTAGGGTTAGTGTTAGGGTTAGGGTTAGTGTTAGGGTTAGGGTTAATGTTAGGGTTAGTGTTAGGGTTAGGGTTAGGGGTTAGAGTTAGAGTTAGGGTTAGTGTTAGTGTTAGCATTAGGGTTAGGGGTTAGAGTTAATGTTAGTGTTAGGGTTAGAGTTAGGGTTGGGGTTAGGGTTAGGGGTTAGCATTAATGTTAGTTTTAGGGTCCTTCTGGAATGATGTCCAGAATTCAGGATTAGCAGAAGATATCTGTACATTGTCTCCGCCACACTGCTATTAGGGTTAGGGTTAGAGTTAGGATTAGTGTTAGGGGATAAGGATAGAGTTAGGGTTAGGGGTTAGGGTTAGAGGGTTAGGGTTAGGGTTAAAGGTTAGGGGTTAGGGGTTAGGGTCCTTAGTGTTAGTGTTAGGGTTAGAGCAAGGGTTAGGTTTAGGGTTAGAGTTAGGATTAGTGTTAGGGGATAGGGATAGAGTTAGGGGTTAGGGTTAGAGGGTTAGGGTTAGGGTCCTTAGGGTTAGGGTTAGTGTTTGGGTTAGAGCAAGGGTTAGGGTTAGGTTTAGGGTTAGAGTTAGGGTTAGGGTTAGGTTTTGGGTTAGGGTTAGGGTTAGAGTTAGGGTTAGTGTTGGAGTTAGGGGTTAGGGTTAGAGGGTTAGGGTTAAAGGTTAGGGGTTAGGGTTAGGGGTTAGGGGATAGCGCTAATGTTAGGGTTAGGGGTTAGCACTAATGTTAGGGTTAGTTTCCTTAGGGTTAGGGGTTAGGGTTAGTGTGAGGGTTAGTGTTAGGGTTAGTGTTAGGGCTAGTGTTAGGTTTAGGGGTTAGGGTTAGAGTTAGGGTTATAGTTAGAGTTTGGGTTGGGGTTAGTGTTAGTGTTAGGGTTAGAATTAGGGGTTAGAGTTAGGGTTAGAGTTAATGTTAGAGTTAGTGTTAGTGTTAGGGTTGGGGTTAGGGTTAGGGTTAAGGTGAGTGTTGGGGATAGTGTTAGGGTTAGGGTTAGGGGGTTAGGGTAGGAGTTAGGGTTAGAGTTAGGATTAGTGCTAGGGTTAGAGTTAGGGTTAGGTTTAGAGTTATGGTTAGAGGGTTAGAGGGTTAGGGTTTGTGTAGGGTTAGGGGTTATGGTTAGGGTTAGGGTTAGGGGTTAGGGTTAGAGTTAGGGTTAGAGTTTGGGTTAGGGTTAGGGTTAGAGTTAGGTTTAGAGTTAGGGTAAGAGTTAATGTTAGGGTTAGTGTTGGGTTTAGAGTTATGGTGGGGGTTAGGGTTAGGGTTAGGGTTAGAATTAGGGTTAGAGGGTTAAAGGTTAGGGGTTAGGGGATAGGGTTAGGGGTTAGCGCTAATGTTAGTGTTAGGGTTCTTCTAGGATGAAGTCCAGAATTCAGGATTAGCAGAAGATATCTGTACATTGTCTCTGCCACCCTGCTATTAGGGTTAGGGTTAGGGGTTAGGGTTAGAGTTAGGGGTTAGGGTTAGTCTTAGGGTTAGAGTTAGAGTAAGGGTTAGATTTAGAGTTAGGGTTAGAGTTAGTGTTAGGGTTAGTATTAGGGCTAGGGTTAGGGTTAGTGTTAGGTTTAGGGTTAGGGGTTAGGGTTAGAGTTGGGCTTAGGGTTAGAGTCAGGGTTAGTTAGTGTTTGGGTTAGGGTTGGGGTTAGGGTTAGAGTTAGTGTTAGGTTTAGAGTTAGGGTTAGGGTAAGGGTTAGGGTTAGGGTTAGAGTTAGGATTAAGGTTAGGGTTAGGGTTAGATGGGTTAGGGATAGAGAAAGAGTTATGATTAAGGTTAGGGGTTATGGTTAGATGGGTTAGGGTTAGATGTAGGTTTAGGGATAGAGTTAGGGTTAGAGTAAGGGTTAGGGTTAGTGTTAGGGGTAGGGTTAGGGTTAGAGTTTGGCTTAGATTTAGGGTTAGTGTTAGGGGTTAGGTTTAGGGTTAGAGTTAGGGTTAGTGTTAGGGTTAGAGTTATGGTTAGAGTTAGTGTTAGGGATAGTGTTAGGGTTAGGGTTAGAGTTAGGGTTAAAGTTAGGGTTAGTTTTAGAGTTAGGATTAGGGTTAGAGTTAGAGGGTTAGGGTTAGGGTTAAAAGTTAGGGGTTAGGGTTAGGGCTTAGCGCTAATGTTAGGGTTAGGCCCCTTGGGTTAGGGTTAGTGTTAGAGTTTGGGTTAGTGTTAGAGTTAGGGTTAGTGTTAGGGTTAGAGTTCGAGTTAGGGTTAGGGGTTAGCGCTAATGTTAGGTTTAGGGATAGGGTTAGAGTTAGGATTAGGGTTAGGGTTAGGGTTAGAGTTAGAGGTTAGGGTTAGAGGGTTAGGGTTAAAGGTTAGGGGACAGGTTTAGGGGTTAGGGTTAGGGGTCAGCGCTAATGTTAGGGTTAGGGTTCTTAGGGTTAGGGTTAGAGTTAGGGTTAGAGTTAGAGTTAGGGTTAATGTAAGGGTTAGAGTTAGGGTTAGTGCTAAAGTTAGGGTTAGTGTCCTTAGGGTTAGGGGTTAGGGTTAGAGTTAGGGTTAGAGTTAGAGTTAGGGTTAGTGCTAGGGTTAGAGTTAGGGTTAGGTTTAGAGTTAGAGGGTTAGGGTTAGGTTTAGGGTTAGGGGTTAGCGCTAATGTTAGGGTTATGGTTAGGGTTAGAGTAAGGGTTAGGGTTAGAGTTAGGGTTAGAGTTAGAGTTAGAGTTAGGGTTAGTGTAAGAGTTAGAGTTAGGTTTAGAGTTAGGGTTAGTGTCCTTAGGGTTAGGGTTAGAGTTAGGGTTAGAGTTAGAGTTAGAGTTAGAGTTAGGATTAGTGCTAGGGTTAGAGTTAGGGTTAGGTTTAGAGTTAGGCTTAGAGGGTTAGGGTTCAGGTAGGGTTAGGGGTTATAGTTAGGGTTAGGGCTAGGGTTAGGAGATAGGGTTAGGGGTTAGGGTTAGGGGTTAGCGCTAATGTTAGGGTTAGGGTTAGGGTTAGAGTTAGGGTTAGAGTAAGTGTTAGAGTTAGGGTAAGAGTTAATGTTAGGGTTAGTGTTAGAGTTAGGGTGGGGGTTAGGGTTAGAGTTAGGGTTAGAGGGTTAGGGGTTAGCACTTAGGGGTTAGGGATAGGGGTTAGCGCTAATGTTAGTGTTAGGGTTCTTCTGGGATGAAGTCCAGAATTCAGGAGTAGCAGAAGATATCTGTACATTGTCTCCGCCACCCTAACATTAGGGTTAGGGTTAGTGTTAGGGGTTAGGGTTAGGGTTTGAGTTAGGGTTAGGGTTAGGGTTAGTGTTAGGGTTTGGGTTTGGGTTTGGGTTTGTGTTAGGGTTAGAGTTAGAGTAAGGGTTAGATTTAGAGTTATGGTTAGAGTTAGGGTTAGTGTTAGGGCTCGGGTTAGTTTTAGGGTTAGAGTTAGGGTTAGAGTTGGGGTTAGGGTTAGGGTTAGAGTTAGGGTTAGGGTTGGGGTTAGGGTTAGGGATAGGGTTAGGGGTTTGGTTTAGGGTTAGGGTTAGGGGTTAGCGCTAATGTTAGGGTTATGGTTAGGGTTAGAGTAAGGGTTAGAGTTAGGGTTAGAGTTAGGGTTAGAGTTAGGGCTAGTGTAAGGGTTAGAGTTAGGGTTAGAGTTAGGGTTAGCGCTAATGTTAGGGTTAGTGTCCTTAGGGTTAGAGGTTGGGTTAGAGTTAAGGTTAGAGTTAGTTTTAGGGTTAAGGTTAGAGTTAGGGTTAGGTTTAGGGTTAAGGGTTAGCGTTAGGGGTTAGCGCTAAAGTTTGGGTTAGAGTTAGAGTTAGAGTTAGGGTTAGGGTTAGGGTTAGAGTTAGGGTTAGGGTTAGAGTTAGGGTTAGAGTTAGGGTTAGAGATAATGTTAGGGCGAGGGTTAGGGTTAGTGTTAGGGTTAGAGTTAGGGGTTAGGGTTAGAGGGTTAGGGTTAGGGGTAAGGGTTAGGGTTAAGGGTTAGGGATTAGAGTTAGGGGTTAGAGGTTAGGAGTTAGCATTAATGTCAGGGTTAGGGTCCTTAGGGTTAGGGGTTAGGGTTAGAGGGTTAGGGTTAAAGGTTAGGGGTCAGGGTTAGGGTTAGGAGTTAGAACTAATGTTAGGGTTAGGGTCATTGGGGTTAGGGTTAGAGTTAGGGTTAGAGTTAGAGTTAGAATTAGGGTTAGTGTTAGGGTTAGAGTTAATGTTAGGGTTAGAGTTAGGGGTTGGGTTAGAGTTAGGGTTAGGGTTATGGTTAGTGTTAGGGTTAGAATTTGGGTTAGAGTTAATGTTTGGGTTAGGGGTAGGGTTATGGTTGTGGTTAGGGTTACAGTTAGATTTTGAGTTAGGGTTAAAGTTAATGTTAGGGATAGTGTTAGGGTCAGGGTTAGGGTTAGGATTAAAGTTAGGGATAGGGTTAGGGTTAGATAGGTTAGGGTTAGAGTTAGGGTTAGGGTTAACGTTAGGGTTAGAGTTAGGGTTAGAGCTAGGGTTAGGGTTAGAGTTAGGGTTAGGGTTGGGGTTAGAGTTAGGGTTAGAGTTAGGGTTAGAGTTAGTGTTCGGTTTAGGGTTAGGGTTAGGGTTAGGTTTAAGGTTAGGGTTAGGGTTAGATGGGTTAGGGTTAGAGTTAGGGTTAGGGTTAGGATTAAGGTTAGGGTTAGAGTTAGGGTTAGTGTCAGGGTTATGGTTAGAGTTAGGGGTTAGGAATAGTGATGTCGCGAACCTAAAATTCGCCGTTCGCGAACGGCGAACGCGAACATCGGCAAATGTTCGCGAACCGGCGAACCGGGCGAACCGCCATAGACTTCAATAGGCAGGCGAATTTTAAAACACACAGGGACTCTTTCTGGCCACAATAGTGATGGAAAAGTTGTTTCAAGGGGACTAACACCTGGACTGTGGCATGCCGGAGAGGGATCACGCAAAAAAAAGTTCTTAAAAATTATAATTTTTTGATAGAGAGCCAATTATTGGAAAAATTAAAAAAAAATAAAAATAAAAAATTTCTTTGGATTTAGCATCTGGGGGGTCTAAAAAGTGTACCTGTGAAGTTTCAGCTCTGTAGCATGTCCAGAACCCCTAAAAAACAGCATTTGTCTTATATTTTCAGGAATATGGCTTCTCTGCGGCTGGCTTTTTCTCTTGCAGGCATTTATCGGGCATTTTTTTAGGCAGGCATGTCATTTTTTGTATTTAGTGTCTGGGGGGTCTAAAAAGTGTACCTGTCAAGTTTCAGCTCTGTAGCATGTCCAGAACCCCTAAAAAACAGCATTTTTCTTATATTTTCAGGAATATGGCTTCTCTGCGGCTGGCTTTTTCTCTTGCAGGCATTTAGCGGGCATTTTTTTAGGCAGGCATGTCATTTTTTGTATTTAGTGTCTGGGGGGTCTAAAAAGTGTACCTGTCAAGTTTCAGCTCTGTAGCATGTCCAGAACCCCTAAAAAACAGCATTTTTATTATATTTTCAGTAATACGGCTTCTCTGCGGCTGGCTTTTACTCTTGCAGGCATTTATCGGGCATTTTTTTAGGCAGGCATGTCATTTTTTGTATTTAGTGTCTGGGGGGTCTAAAAAGTGTACCTGTCAAGTTTCAGCTCTGTAGCATGTCCAGAACCCCTAAAAAACAGCATTTTTCTTATATTTTCAGGAATACGGCTTCTCTGCGGCTGGCTTTTTCTCTTGCAGGCATTTAGCGGGCATTTTTTTAGGCAGGCATGTCATTTTTTGTATTTAGTGTCTGGGGGGTCTAAAAAGTGTACCTGTCAAGTTTCAGCTCTGTAGCATGTCCAGAACCCCTAAAAAACAGCATTTTTCTTATATTTTCAGGAATACGGCTTCTCTGCGGCTGGCTTTTTTTCTTGCAGGCATTTAGCGGGCATTTTTTTAGGCAGGCATGTCATTTTTTGTATTCAGTGTCTGGGGGGTCTAAAAAGTGTACCTGTCAAGTTTCAGCTCTGTAGCATGTCCAGAACCCCTAAAAAACAGCATTTTTCTTATATTTTCAGGAATACGGCTTCTCTGCGGCTGGCTTTTTCTCTTGCAGGCATTTAGCGGGCATTTTTTTAGGCAGGCATGTAATTTTTTGTATTTAGTGTCTGGGGGGTCTAAAAAGTGTACCTGTCAAGTTTCAGCTCTGTAGCATGTCCAGAACCCCTAAAAAACAGCATTTTTCTTATATTTTCAGGAATACGGCTTCTCTGCGGCTGGCTTTTTTTCTTGCAGGCATTTAGCGGGCATTTTTTTAGGCAGGCATGTCATTTTTTGTATTCAGTGTCTGGGGGGTCTAAAAAGTGTACCTGTCAAGTTTCAGCTCTGTAGCATGTCCAGAACCCCTAAAAAACAGCATTTTTCTTATATTTTCAGGAATACGGCTTCTCTGCGGCTGGCTTTTTCTCTTGCAGGCATTTAGCGGGCATTTTTTTAGGCAGGCATGTAATTTTTTGTATTTAGTGTCTGGGGGGTCTAAAAAGTGTACCTGTCAAGTTTCAGCTCTGTAGCATGTCCAGAACCCCTAAAAAACAGCATTTTTCTTATATTTTCAGGAATACGGCTTCTCTGCGGCTGGCTTTTTTTCTTGCAGGCATTTAGCGGGCATTTTTTTAGGCAGGCATGTCATTTTTTGTATTCAGTGTCTGGGGGGTCTAAAAAGTGTACCTGTCAAGTTTCAGCTCTGTAGCATGTCCAGAACCCCTAAAAAACAGCATTTTTATTATATTTTCAGGAATACGGCTTCTCTGTGGCTGGCTTTTTCTCTTGCAGGCATTTAGCGGGCATTTTTTTAGGCAGGCATGTCATTTTTTGTATTTAGTGTCTGGGGGGTCTAAAAAGTGTACCTGTCAGGTTTCAGCTCTGTAGCATGTCCAGAACCCCTAAAAAACAGCATTTTTCTTATATTTTCAGGAATACGGCTTCTCTGCGGCTGGCTTTTTTTCTTGCAGGCATTTAGCGGGCATTTTTTTAGGCAGGCATGTCATTTTTTGTATTCAGTGTCTGGGGGGTCTAAAAAGTGTACCTGTCAAGTTTCAGCTCTGTAGCATGTCCAGAACCCCTAAAAAACAGCATTTTTCTTATATTTTCAGGAATACGGCTTCTCTGCGGCTGGCTTTTTCTCTTGCAGGCATATATATCAGTGGTGGGTGGGCAGTGGCACAGTACACTCTCTGTGGACCTGACAGCAGTCACTGGCACCCAGGCAACTGCAATTTAAAAAATATATATATATTTTTTTACTTTGCAAGCTGCTGTGCCACCTTATATATCAGTGGTGGGTGGGCAGTGGCACAGTACACTCTCTGTGGACCTGACAGCAGTCACTGGCACCCAGGCAACTGCAATTTTAAAAAAATATATTTTATTTTACTTTGCAAGCTGCTGTGCCACCTTATATATCAGTGGTGGGTGGGCAGTGGCACAGTACACTCTCTGTGGACCTGACAGCAGTCACTGGCACCCAGGCAACTGCAATTAAAAAATATATATATATTTTTTTACTTTGCAAGCTGCTGTGCCACCTTATATATCAGTGGTGGGTGGGCACACAGTGGCACTGCAGTGGGCACAGTACACTCTGTGGACCTGACAGTAACTGGCAGCCCAGGCAACTGCAATAATAAAAAATATTTTTTTTTTTCAATTTATTGCAACAAGATGCTGTGCCACCGTATATATATCAGTGGTGGGCAGTGCACTGCAGTGGGTACAGTGCACTCTGTGGACCTGACACAGCACTCACTGCAATTATGACAGAGGAAAAAAAAAATATTTTTTAAAATGCCAGGTACTGTGCCTGTGCCACCCGAAATGAGTGTGGTGTGCACACAGTACAGTCTGTGGTAGGTCTGTGGCCTCTCACACACAGCGGGCAGGCAACTGCAGTGTACAATAGATATATATAGATATATATATATAAGGAAAAAAATCTATTACCTTACCAGCCCTTAAAAGGGCTTTTGGGGACACTATATATATATATATATATATGTATATATATATAAATAAAAAAAATCCTCAATTACCAGCCCTTAAAAGGGCTTTTGGGGACACTAGATAGATATAGATATATATATATATATAAGAAGAAACAACTCAATTACCAGCCCTTAAAAGGGCTTTTGGGGACGCTAGGTATATATATATATATATATATATATATATATATATATATATATATAAAAAAAAAACCACAAATACCAGCCCTTAGAAGGGCTTTTTGGGGTGCTGATATTACAGCAGTAGTGGACCAAGAACATTGCAAGACCAGGAACACTGACTAACTGGGTTAGTGTTAGGGTTAGAGTTAGGGTTAGGGTTAGTGTTAGGGTTAGGGTTAGTGTAAAGTATAGTGTTAGGGTTAGGGTTAGAGTTAGAGTTAGGGTTAGAGTTAGGGTTAGTGTTAGGGTGAGGGTTAGGGTTAGTGTTAGGTTTAGGGTTAGGGTTAGTGTTAGGTTTAGGGTTAGGGGTTAGGGTTAGAGGTAGAGTTATGGGTTAGGGTTTGTTTTAGAGTTAGTGTTAGGGGTTAGGGTTAGGGTTAGAGTTAGACATAGGTTTAGGGTTGGGGTTAGAGTTTGGGTTAGAGTTAGGGTTAGTGTTAGGGTTAGGGTTAGAGTTAGAGTTAGGGGTTAGGGTTAGGGGTTAACGCTAGGGTTAGGGTTAGAGTTAGGGTTAGGGTTAGAGTTAGGGTTAGAGTTAGGGTTAGGGTTAGTGTTAGAGTTAGTGTTAGGGTTGGGGTTAGGGATAGGGTTAGAGTTAGGGTTAGGGTTAAGGTGAGTGTGAGGGAAAGTGTTAGGGTTAGAGTTAGGGTTAGAACTAGGGTTAGGCTTAGAGTTAGGGTTAGAGTTAGGGTTAGTGCTAGGGTTAGGGTTCGGGTTAGGGGTTAGGGTTAGGGGTTAGCGCTAATGTTAGGGTTACGGTCCGGGTTAGAGTAAAGGTTAGAGTTAGGGTTAGAGTTAGGGTTAGAGTTAGGGTTAGAGTTAAGGTTAGGGTTAGTGTTAGGGTTAGAGTTAGGGTTGGGGTTAGGGTTCGGGTTAGAGTTAGCGTTAGAGGGTTAGGGTTAAAGGTTAGTTGTTAGGGATAGGGGTTAGCGCTAATGTTAGGGTTAGGGTCCTTCTGGGATGAAGTCCAGAATTCAGGAATAGCAGAAGATATCTGTACATTGTCTCCACCACACTGCTATTAAAGTTAGAGTTAGTGTTAGGGGTTAGGATTAGGGTTAGAGTTAGGGTTAGGGTTAGTGTTAGAGTTAGTGTTAGGGTTAGAGTTAGAGTTAGGGTTAGATTTATTGTTAGAGTTAGGGTTAGGGTTAGGGTTAGGGTCAGGGTTAGGGTTAGGGTAAGATAGGTTAGGGTTAGAATTAGGGTTAGGGTTAAGGTTAGAGTTAGGGTTAAATTAGGGTTAGGGTTAAGGTTAGAGTTAGGGTTAGAGCAAGGGTTAGGGTTAGAGTTAGGGTTAGGGTTGGAGTTAGGGGTTAGGGTTAGAGCGTTAGGGTTAGAGGGTTAGGGTTAAAGGTTAGGGTTAGGGGCTAGGGTTAGGGGTTAGCGCTAATGTTAGGGTTAGGGGTTAGCGCTAATATTAGGGTTAGGGTCCTTAGGGTTAGGGGTTAGGGTTAGGGTTAGTGTGAGGGTTAGTGTTAGGATTAGTGTTAGGGCTAGGGTTAGGTTTAGGGTTTGGGGTTAGGGATAGAGTTAGGGTTATAGTTAGAGTTTGGGTTGGGGTTAGTGTTATGGTTAGAGTTAGGGTTAGAGTTAATGTTAGGATTAGGGTTAGTGTTAGGGTTGGGGTTAGGGTTAGGATTAGAGTTAGGGTTAAGGTGAGTGTTAGGGATAGTGTTAGAGTTAGAGTTAGGGTTAGGGTAGGAGTTAGGGTTAGAGTTAGGATAAGTGCTACAGTTAGAGTTAGGGTTCGGTAGGGTTAGGGTTCGGCGTTATGGTTAGGGTTAGGGTTAGGGCTAGGGTCAGGGCTAGGGGTTAGGGTTAGGGTTCGGGGTTAGCGCTAATGTTAGGGTTAGGGTTAGAGTTAGGGTTAGGGTTAGAATTAGGGTTAGAGTTAAGGTTAGGGTTAGGGTTAGAGTTAGGGTTAGAGTAAATGTTAGGGTTAGTGTTAGGGTTAGAGTTAGGGTTGGGGTTAGGGTTAGGGTTAAAGGTTAGGGGTTAGGGGTTAGGGATAGGGGTTAGCGCTAATGTTAGAGTTAGGGTTAGGGTTAGAGTTAGGGTCCTTCTGGGATGAAGTCCAGAATTCAGGATTAGCAGAAGATATCTGTACATTGTCTCTGCCACACTGCTATTAGAGTTAGGGTTAGCGTTAGGGTTAGTGTTAGGGTTAGAGTTATGGTTAGAGTTAGGGTCAGGGTTAGGGTTAGAGTTAGGGTTAGGGTAAGGGTCAGGGTTAGGGTTAGAGTTAGGGTTAGGGCTTAAGTTAGGGTTAGAGTTAGGGGTTAGGGTTAGAGGGTTAGGTTTAAAGGTTAGGGGTTAAAGGTTAGGGGTTAGGGTTAGGGGTTAACGCTAATGTTAGGGTTAGGGTCCTTAGGGTGAGGGTTAGGGTTAGGGTTACGGTTTGAGTTAGATTTAGGGCTAGGGTTAGGGTTAGAGTTAGAGTTAGGGTTAGGGTTAAGATGAGTGTTAGGGATAGTGTTAGGGTTAGAGTTAGGGTTAGAGTTAGGGTTAGGGTTAGAGTTAGGGTTAGAGTTAGGGTTAGTGCTAGGGTTAGAGTTAGGGTTAGGTTTAGCGTTAGGGTTAGAGGGTTAGAGGGTTAGGGTTAGGGTTCGGGTTAGGGTTAGAGTTAGAAGTTAGGGTTAGGGGTTAGGGTGAGGGCTAGGGTTAGGGTTAGGGTTAGGGGTTAGGGTTAGGGGTTAGCGTTAGGTTTAGAGTTAGGATTAGAGTTAGGGTTAGGGTTAGAGTTAGGGTTAGGGTTAGGGTTAGGGTTAGGGTTAGGGTTAGGTTTAGAGTTTGGGTTAGGGTTAGGGTTAGAGTTATGGTTAGAGTTAGGGTTAGAGTTAGGGTTAGAGTTAAGGGTTAGGGGTTAGGGTTAGAGGGTTAGGGTTAGGGTTAAAGGTTTGGGGTTAGGGGTTATCACTAATGTTAGGGTTAGGGTCCTTAGGGTTAGAGTTAGGGTTAGGGTTAGATTTAGGGCTAGGGTTAGTGTTAGGTTAGGGTTAGGGTTAGGGGTTAGGGTTAGGGTTAGAGTTAGAGTTAGGGTTAGTTTTAGGGTTAGAGTTAGGGTTAGAGTTAGGGTTAGAGTTAATGTTAGGGTTAGAGTTACGGTTAGGGTTGGGGTTAGGGTTTGGGTTAGGGTTAGGGTTAGAGTTAGGGTTAGAGGGTTAGGGTTAGGGTTAAAGGTTAGGGGTTAGCAGTTAGGGGTTAGGGTTAGGGGTTAGCACTAATGTTAGTGTTAGGGTCCTTCTGGGATGCAGTCCAGAATTCAGGATTAGCAGAAGATATCTGTACATTGTCTCCACCACACTGCTATTAGGGTTAGAGTTAGGGTTAGGGTTAGTGTTAGGGTAAGTGTTAGGGGTTAGGGTTAGAGTTAGGGTTAGTATTAGGGTTTAGGTTTAGGGTTAGGGTTAGGGTTAGAGTTAGGGTTAGTGTTAGGGTTAGGGTTAGAGTTAGAGTTAGGGTTAGGGCTAGGGTTAGAGTTAGTGTTAGATTTAGGGTTAGGGGTTAGGGATAGAGTTAGGGTTAAAGTTAGGGTTAGGTTCAGGGTTAGGGTTAGGGTTAGAGTTCGTTTTAGGGATAGTGTTAGGGTTAGAGTTAGGGTTAGGGTTAGGGTCAGGGTTAGGGTTAGAGTTAGGGTTAGCATTAAGGTTAGGGATAGGGTTAGGGTTAAATGGGTTAGGGTTAGAGTTAGGGTTAGGGTTAAGGTTAGAGTTAGGTGTTAGGGTTAGATGGGTTTGGGTTAGGGATAGAGTAAAGGTTAGAGTTAGGGTTAGGGTTAGTGTTAGTGTTAGTGTTAGGGTTAGGGTTAGGGTTAGAGTTAGGGTTAGAGTTAGGGGTTAGGGTTAGAGGGTGAGGGTTAGGGTTAGGGTGAGGGTTAGTGTAAGGGTTATTGTTAGGGTTAGAGTTAGGGTTAGTTAGAGTTAGGGTTAGGGTTAGAGTAAAGGTTAGGGTTAGGGGTTAGGGTTAGGGGTAAAGGTTAGGGTTAGGGTTAGGGTTAGTGTTAGGGTTGGGGTTAGGGTTGGGGATAGGGTTAAGGTGAGTGTTAGGGATAGTGTTAGGGTTAGAGTTAGGGTTAGAATTAGGGTTAGGGTTAGAGTTAGGGTTAGAGTTAGGGTTAGTGCTAGGGTTAGAGTTAGGTTAAGAGTTAGAGGCTTAGAGGGATATGGTTAGGGTTAGGGTTAGGGTTCAGGTTAGGGGTTAGGGGTCAGCGCTAATGTTAGGGTTAGGTTTAGGGTTAGAGTTAGAGTTAGGGTTAGAGTTAGGGTTAGAGTTTGGGTTAGAGTTAGGGTTAGAGTTAGGGTTAGAGTTAGGGGTTAGGGTAAGAGGGTTAGGGTTAAAGGTTAGGGGTTAGGTTTAGGGGTTAGGATTAGGGGTTAGCACTAATGTTAGGGTTAGGGTCCTTAGGGTTAGGGTTAGTGTTAGGGATAGATTTAGGGCTAGGGTTAGAGTTAGGTATAGGGTTAGGGGTTAGGGTCAGAGTTAGGGTTAGAGTTAGAGTTTGGGTTAGTGTTAGGGTTAGAGTTAGGGTTAGAGATAGGTTTAGAGTTAATGGTAGGGTTAGTGTTAGGGTTAGAGTTAGGGTTGGGGTTAGGGTTAGAGTTAGGGTTAGGGTTAGGGTTAAAGGTTAGGGGTTAGCAGTAAGGGGTTAGGGTAAGGGGTTAGCGCTAATGTTAGGGTTAGGGTCCTTTTTGTTTAGGGTTAGGGAATAGGGGTTAGGTTTAGGGGTTAGGGGTCAGCGCTAGGGGTGAGGGTTAGAGTTAGTGTTAGGGATAGTGTTAGGGTTAGAGTTAGGGTTAGGGTTAGGGTTAGGGTCAGGGTTAGGGTTAGAGTTAGGGTCAGCATTAAGGTTAGGGTTAGGGTTTGGGTAAGATGGGTTAGGGTTAGAGTTAGGGTTAGGATTAAGGTTAGGGATAGGGTTAGATGGGTTAGGGTTAGAGTTAGGGTTAGGGATAGAGTTAGGGTTAGAGTTAGGGTTAGGATTAGTGTTAGGGTTAGAGTTATTGTTAGAGTTAGGGGTTAGGGTTAGAGGGTTAGGGGGTTGGGGTTAGGGTTAGGGTGAGGTTTAGTGTTAGGGTTATTGTTAGGGTTAGTGTTAGAGTTAGGGTTAGGGTTAGGGTTAGAGTTAGGGTTAGAGTTAGGGTTAGAGTTAGATTTAGGGTTAGAGTTAGGGTTAGTGTTAGAGTTAGGGTTAGGGTTAGGGTTAGAGTTAGGGTTAGGGGTTAGGGTTAGGGGTTAGCACTAATGTTAGGGTTAGGGTTAGAGTTAGGGTTAGGGTTAGAGTTAGGGTTAGAGTTTGGGTTAGTGCTTGAGTTAGGGTTAGAGTTAGGGGTAGAGGGTTAGGGTTAAAGGTTAGGGGTTAAAGGTTAGGGGTTAGGGTTTAACGCTAATGTTAGGGTTAGGGTCCTTAGGGTGAGGGTTAGGGATAGTGTTAGGGTTAGAGTTAGGGTTAGAGTTAGGGTTAGGGTTAGAGTTAGGGTTAGAGTTAGGGTTAGTGCAAGGGTTAGAGTTAGGGTTAGGTTTAAAGTTATGGTTAGAGGGTTAGAGGGTTAAGGTTAGGGTTAGGGTTAGGGTTAGGGGTTAAGGTTAGGGTTAGGGTTAGGGTTAGGGTAAGGGGTTAGGGTTAGGGTTAGGGTTAGGGGTTAGGGTTAGGGGTTAGCGTTAGGGTTAGAGTTAGGTTTAGAGTTAGGGTTAGGGTTAGAGTTAGGGTTAGAGTTAGGGTTGGAGTTAGGGTTAGAGGGTTAGGGTTAGGGTTAAAGGTTAGGGGTTAGGGGTTAGGGTTAGGGATTAGCACTAATGTTAGGGTTAGGGTCCTTAGTGTTAGAGTTAGGGTTAGGGTTAGTGTTAGGGTTAGATATAGGGCTCGGGTTAGAGTTAGGTTAGGGTTAGAGTTAGAGTTAGAGTTAGGGTTAGTGTTAGGGTTAGAGTTAGGGTTAGAGTTAATGTTAGGGTTAGTGTTATGGTTATGGTTGGGGTTAGGGTTAGGGTTGGGGTTAGAGTTAGGGTTAGAGGGTTAGGGTTAGGGTTAAAGGTTAGGGGTTAGCAGTTAGGGGTTAGGGTTAGGGGTTAACGCTAATGTTAGGGTTAGGGTCCTTAGGGTTAGGGTTAGTGTTAGGGTTAGATTTAGGGCTAGGGTTAGGGTTAGAGTTAGGGTTAGGGTTGAGGTGAGTGTTAGTGATAGTGTTAGGGTTAGAGTTAGGGTTAGAGTTAGGGTTTTTGTTAGAGTTAGGGTTAGAGTTAGGGTTCTTAGGGTTAGAGTAAGGGTTAGGGTTAGTGTTAGGGTTAGATTTAGGGCTAGGGTTAGAGTTAGGGTTAGGGTTAGGGGTTAGGGTTAGAGTTAGGGTTAGAGTTAGAGATAGGGTTAGGGTTAGTGTTAGAGTTAGGGTTAGAGTTAGGATTAGAGTTAATGTTAGGGTTAGTGTTACGGTTAGGGTTGGGGTTAGGGTTAGAGTTAGGGTTAGAGGGTTACGGTTAGGGTTAGGGATAGGGGTTTGCACTAATGTTAAAGGGTTAGAGTTAGGGTTAGGGTTAGGGTTAAAGGTTAGGGGTTAGCAGTTAGGGGTTAGGGTTAGGGGTTAGGGATAGGGGTTAGCACTAATGTTAGTGTTAGGGTCCTTCTGGGATCAAGTCCAGAATTCAGGATTAGCAGAAGATATCTGTACATTGTCTCCGCCACACTGCTTTTAGGGTTAGAGTTAGGGTCAGGGTTAGTGTTAGGGGTTAGGGTTAGAGTTAGGGTTAGTGTTAGGGTTTAGGGTTAGGGTTAGAGTTAGGGTTAGGGTTAGGGTTACAGTTAGGGTTAGGGCTTAAGTTAGGGTTAGAGTTCGGGGTTAGGGTTAGAGGGTTAGGGTTAAAAGTTAGGGGTTAAAGGTTAGGGGTTAGGGGTTAACGCTAATGTTAGGGTTAGGGTCCTTAGGGTTAGGGTTTGTGTTAGGGTTAGATTTAGGGCTAGGGTTAGGGTTAGGGTTACAGTTAAGGTTAGGGTTAAGGTGAGTGTTAGTGATAGTGTTAGGTTTAGAGTTAGAATTAGGGTTAGGGTTAGAGTTAGGGTTAGGGTTACGGTTAGGGTTAGGGCTAGGGTTAGGGTTAGGGGTTAGATTTAGGGGTTAGCGCTAGGGTTAGAGTTAGGATTAGAGTTGGGGTTAGAGTTAGGGTTAGGGTTAGGGTTAGAGTTAGGGTTAGGGTTAGAGTTAGGGTTAGAGTTAGGGGTTAGGGTTAGAGGGTTAGGGTTAAAGGTTAGGGGTTAGGGTTAGGGTCCTTAGGGTTAGAGTTAGGGTTAGTGTTAGGGTTAGATTTAGGGCTAGGGTTAGAGTTAGGTTAGGGTTAGGGGTTAGGGTTAGGGTTAGAGTTAGGGTTAGAGTTAGGGTTAGGGTTATTGTTAGGGTTAGAGTTAGGGTTAGAGTTAGGATTAGAGTTAATGTTAGGGTTGGGGTTAGGGTTAGGGTTAGAGTTAGGGTTAGAGGGTTGGGGTTAGGGTTAAAGGTTAGGGGTTAGGGTTAGGGGTTAGCGCTAATGTTAGTGTTAGGGTTCTTCTGGGATGAAGTCCAGAATTCAGGATTAGCAGAAGGTATCTGTACATTGTCTCCGCCACACTGCTATTAGGGTTAGAGTTAGGGTTAGTGTTAGGGATTAGGGTTAGAGTTAGGGTTAGTGTTAGGGTTTATGGTTAGGGTTAGAGTTAGGGTTAGTGATAGGGTTAGAGTTAGGGTTAGGGGTTAGGGTTAGGGTTAGAGTTAGAGTTAGGGTTAGGGTTAGTTTTAGGGTTAGAGTTAGGGTTAGATTTAGGGTTAGAGTTAGAATAAGAGTTAATGTTAGGGTTAGCTTTACGGTTAGGGTTGGGGTTAGGGTTAGGGTTAGGGTTAGTATTAGGGTTTAGGTTTAGGGTTAGGGTTAGAGTTAGGGTTATTGTTAGGGTTAGGGTTAGGGTTAGTGTTAGATTTAGGGTTAGGGGTTAGGGATAGAGTTAGGGTTAAAGTTAGGGTTAGGTTCAGGGTTAGGGTTAGGGTTAGAGTTCGTTTTAGGGATAGTGTTAGGGTTAGAGTTAGGGTTAGGGTTAGGGTCAGGGTTATGGTTAGAGTTAGGGTTAGCATTAAGGTTAGGGATAGGGTTAGGGTTAAATGGGTTAGGGTTTGAGTTAGGGTTAGGATTAAGGTTAGAGTTAGGGGTTAGGGTTAGATGGGTTTGGGTTAGGGATAGAGTTAGGGTTAGAGATAGGGTTAGGGTTAGTGTTAGGGTTAGGGTTAGGGTTAGAGTTAGGGTTAGGGGTTAGGGTTAGAGGGTGAGGGTTAGGGTTAGGGTTAGGGTGAGGGTTAGTGTTAGGGTTATTGTTAGGGTTAGAGTTAGGGTTAGGATTAGAGTTAGGGTTAGTTAGAGTTAGGGTTAGGGTTAGAGTTAGGGTTAGGGTTAGGGGTTAGGGTTAGGGGTAAAGGCTAGAGGTTAGTGCTAATGTTAGGGTTAGAGTTAGGGTTAGGGTTAGAGCTAGGGTTAGTGTTAGAGTTAGGGTTAGAGTTAATGTTAGGGTTAGGGTTATTGTTAGGGTTGGGGTTAGGGTTAGGGTTAGGGGTAAAGGCTAGAGGTTAGTGCTAATGTTAGGGTTAGAGTTAGGGTTAGGGTTAGAGCTAGGGTTAGTGTTAGAGTTAGGGTTAGAGTTAATGTTAGGGTTAGGGTTAGTGTTAGGGTTGGGGTTAGGGTTAGGGATAGGGTTAAGGTGAGTGTTAGGGATAGTGTTAGGGTTAGAGTTAGGGTTAGTGCTAGGGTTAGAGTTAGGTTTAGAGTTAGAGGCTTAGAGGGATATGGTTAGGGTTAGGGTTAGGAGTCAGCGCTAATGTTTGGGTTAGGTTTAGGGTTAGAGTTAGGATTAGGGTTAGAGTTAGGGTTAGGGTTAGAGTTAGGGTTAGAGTTAGGGTTAGGGTTAGAGTTAGGGTTAGAGTTAGGGTTAGGGTTACGTTTAGAGTTAGGGGTTAGGGTAAGAGGGTTAAAGGTTAGGGGTTAGGTTTAGGGGTTAGGATTAGGGGTTAGCACTAATGTTAGGGTTAGGGTCCTTAGGGTTAGTGTTAGGGATAGATTTAGGGCTAGGGTTAGAGTTAGGTTTAGGGTTCGGGGTTAGGGTTAGAGTTAGGGTTAGAGTTAGAGTTTGGGTTAGTGTTAGGGTTAGAGTTAGGGTTAGAGATAGGTTTAGAGTTAATGGTAGGGATAGTGTTAGGGTTAGAGTAAGGGATGGGGTTAGGGTTAGAGTTAGGGTTAGAGGGTTAGGGTTAAAGGTTAGGGGTTAGCAGTAAGGGGTTAGGGTTAGGGGTTAGCGCTAATGTTAGGGTTAGGGTCCTTCTGGGTTAGGGTTAGGGAATAGGGGTTAGGTTTAGGGGTTAGGGGTCAGCGCTAGGGGTGAGGGTTAGAGTTAGTGTTAGGGATAGTGTTAGGGTTAGAGTTAGGGTTAGGGTTAGGGTCAGGGTTAGGGTTAGAGTTAGGGTCAGCATTAAGGTTAGGGTTAGGGTTTGGGTAAGATGGGTTAGGGTTAGAGTTAGGGTTAGGATTAAGGTTAGGGTTAGAGGGTGAGGGTTAGGGTTAGGGTTAGGGTGAGGGTTAGTGTTAGGGTTATTGTTAGGGTTAGAGTTAGGGTTAGGATTAGAGTTAGGGTTAGAGTTAGGGGTTAGGGTTAGAGGGTTAGGGGGTTGGGGTTAGGGTTAGGGTAAGGGTTAGTGTTAGGGTTATTGTTAGGGTTAGTGTTAGAGTTAGGGTTAAGGTTAGGGTTAGAGTTAGGGTTATAGTTAGATTTAGGGTTAGAGTTAGGGTTAGTGTTAGAGTTAGGGTTAGGGTTAGGGTTAGGGGTTAGGGTTAGGGGTTAGCACTAATGTTAGGGTTAGGGTTAGGGTTAGAGTTAGGGTTAGGGTTAGAGTTAGGGTTAGAGTTAGTGTTAGGGCTTGAGTTAGGGTTAGAGTTAGGGGTAGAGGGTTAGGGTTAAAGGTTAGGGGTTAGGGTTAGGGGTTAACGCTAATGTTAGGGTTAGGGTCCTTAGGGTGAGGGTTAGGGATAGTGTTAGGGTTAGAGTTAGGGTTAGAGTTAGGGTTAGGGTTAGAGTTAGGGTTAGATGGTTAGGGTTAGGGATAAAGGTTAGGGGTTAGGGGTTAAGGTTAAGGGTTAACGCTAATGTTAGTGTTAGGGTCCTTCTGGGATGAAGTCCAGAATTCAGGATTAGCAGAAGATTTCTGTAAATTGTCTCTGCCACACTGCTATTAGAAGTTAGAGTTAGGGGTTAGGGTTAGAGTTAGGGTTAGGGTTAGGGTTAGTGTTAGGGTTTAGGGTTAGGATTAGAGTTAGGGTTAGGGTAAGTGTTAGGGTTAGTGTTAAGGTTAGAGTTAGAGTTAGGGTTAGAGTTAGGGTTAGGGTTAGTGTTAGGTCTAGGGTTAGTGTTAGGGTTTAGGATTAGAGTTAGTGTCAGGGTTAGTGTTAATGTTAGGGTTAGGGTTAGTGTTAGGGTTAGAGTTAGTTTTAGGGTTAGAGTTAGGGTTAGAGTTAGAGTTAGTGTTAGAGTTAGGGTTAGTGTTAGGGTTAGAGTTAGGGTTAGGGTTAGAGTTAGGGTTAGGGTTAGGTTTAGAGTTAGGGTTAGGGTTAGGGTTAGTTTTAGGGTTAGATTTAGGGATATGGTTAGAGTTAGGTTAGGGTTAGGGTTAGGGGGTAGGGTTAGAGATAGGGTTAGAGTTATTGTTAGGGTTAGGGTCAGTGTTAGGATTAGAGTTAGGGTTAGGGTTAGTTTTAGGGTTAGAGTTAATGTTAGGGTTAGTGTTACGGTTAGGGTTGGGGTTAGGGTTATGGTTAGGGTTAGAGTTAGGGTTAGAGGGTTTGGGTTAGTCTTAAAGGTTAGGGGTTAGCAGTTAGGGTTAGGGGTTAGCGCTAATGTTAGTGTTAGGGTCCTTCTGGGATGAAGTCCAGAATTCAGGATTAGCAGAAGATATCTGTAAATTGTCTCTGCCACACTGCTGTTAGAGTTAGGGTTAGAGTTAGGGTTAGAGTTAAGGTTAGTGTTAGGGGATAGGGTTAGGGTTAGGGTTAGAATTATGGGTTAGTGTTAGGTCTAGGGTTAGAGTTAGGGTTAGGGTTAGGGATGGAGTTAGGGTTAGAGTTAGAGTTAGGGTTAGGGTTAGGGATGGAGTTAGGGTTAGAGTTAGGGTTAGAGTTAAGATTAGTGTTAGGGTTAGGGTTAGAGTTAGGGTTAGAGTTAGGGGTTAGGGGTTAGCTCTAATGTTTGGGTTAGGGTTAGAGTTAGGGATAGGGTTAGGGTTACAGTTAGGGTTAGAGTTAGGGTTAGGGTTAGAGTTAGGGTTAGAGTTAGGGGTTAGGGTTAAAAGTTAGGGGTTAGGGTTAGAGTTAGGGTTAGGGTTAGGGTTAGAGTTAGGGTTAGTGTTAGGGTTAGGGTTATAGTTAGAGATAGGGTTAGGGGATAGGGTAAGAGGGTTAGGGTTAGAGTTAAAGGTTAGGGTTATGGTTATGGTTAGTGTTAGAGTTAGGGTTAGAGTTAATGTTAGGGTTAGGGGTAGGGTTATTGTTGGGGTTAGGATTAGAGTTAGGGTTATGGTTAGTGTTAGGGTTAGAGTTATGGTTAGAGTTAGGGTTAGAGTTAGGGTTAAGGTTAGGGTTAGTGTTAGGGCTAGGGTTAGTGTTAGGGTTTAGGATTAGGATTAGAGTTAGTGTTTGGGTTCGTATTAATGTTAGGGTTAGGGTTAGAGTTAATTTTAGGTTTAAAGTTAGGGTTAGAGTTAGGGTTAGTGTTAGGGTTAGTGTTAGGGTTAGAGTTAGGGTTAGAGTTAGGGTTAGTGTTAGGTTTAGAGTTAGGGTTAGGGTTATGGTCCTTCTGGGATGAAGTCCAGAATTCAGGATTAGCAGAAGATATCTGTACATTGTCTATGCCACACTGCTGTTAGAGTTAGGGTTAGAGTTAGGGTTAGTGTTAGGGGATAGGGTTAGGGTTATGGGTTAGTGTTAGGGTTTAGGGTTAGAGTTAGGGTTAGTGTTAGGGCTAGGGTTAGGGTTAGGTGTAGGGTTAGGGGTAAGGGTTAGAGTTAGGGTTAGAGTTAGATTTAGGGTTAGTGTTAGGGTAAGAGTTATGGTTAGAATTAGTGATAGGGATAGTGTTAGGGTTAGAGTTAGGGTTAGGGTTAGGGTTAGGGTTAGGGTCAGGGTTAGGGTTAGAGTTAGGGTTTGGGTTAGGGTTAGATTTGTTAGGGTTAGAGTTAGGGTTAGAATTTGGTTAGGGTTAGGTTTAGGGTTAGAGTTAGGGTTAGAGTTAGGGTTAGGATTAGAGTTAGGGTTAGAGTTAGGTTTAGAGTTAGGGTTAGGGTTAGGGCTAGGGTTAGAGTTAGGGTTAGGGTTAGAGTTAGGGTTAGAGGTTTAGGGTTAGGGTTAAAGTTAGGGTTAGAGTTAGGGTTAGGGTTAGAGTTAGGGTTAGTGTTAGGGTTATTGTTAGGGTTAGAGTTAGGGTTAGAGTTAGGGTTAGGGTTAGTGTTAGGTTTAGAGTTAGGGTTAGGGTTATGGTCCTTCTGGGATGAAGTCCAGAATTCAGGATTAGCAGAAGATATCTGTACATTGTCTCTGCCACACTGCTGTTAGGGTTAGGGTTTGAGTTAGGGCTAGAGTTAGAATTAGAGTTAGGGTTAGGGTTACAGGGTTACGGTTAGGGGTTTGCACTAATGTTAGGGTTAGAGTTAGGGTTAGAATTAGGGGTTAGGGTTAGAGGGTTAGGGTTAGGGTTAGGGTTAAAGGTTAGGGGTTAGGGTTAGGGGTGAGGGTTAGGTGTTAGTGCTAATGTTAGGGTTAGGGTCCTTAGGGTTAGGGTTAGTGTTAGGGTCAGATTTAGGGCTAGGGTTAGGGATAGGTTTAGGGTTAGAAGCTAGGGTTAAGGTGAGTGTTCGGGATAGTGTTAGGGTTAGAGTTAGGGTTAGAGTTAGGGTTAGGGTTAGAGTTAGGGTTAGAGTTAGGGTTAGTGCTAGGGTTAGTGCTAGGTTTAGGTTTTGAGTAAGGTTAGAGGGTTAGAGGGTTAGAGGGATAGGGTTAGGGTTCAGGTTAGGGTTAGGGGTTAGGGTTAGGGTTAGGGTTAGGGCTAGGGTTAGGGTTAGGGTTCAGGGGTTAGGGGTTAGCGTTAGGGTTAGAGTTAGGATTAGAGTTAGGGTTAGGGTTAGAGTTAGGGTTAGGGTTAGAGTTAGGGTTAGAGTTAGGGTTAGGGTTAGAGTTAGGGTTAGAGTTAGGGGTTAGGGTTAGAGGGTTAGGGTTAAAAGTTAGGGGTTAGGGGTTAGCGCTAATGTTAGGGTTAGGCCCCTTGGGTTAGGGTTTGGGTTAGAGTTAGGGTTAGAGTTAGGGTGAGTGTTAGAGTTAGGGTTAGGGTTAGTGCTAGGGTTACTGTTAGAGTTAGTGTTAGGGTTGGAGTAGGAGTTAGGGTTAAAGTTAGGGTTAGGGTAAGAGTTAGGGTTAGAGTTTTGGTTAGGGTTAGAGTTAGGGTTAGAGTTAGGGCTAGGGTTAGGGTTAGAGTTAGGGTTAGGGTTATTGTTAGAGGGTTAGTGTTAGGGGTTAGGGTTAGGGGTTAGGGTTAGGGGTTAGCGCTAATGTTAGGGTTAGGGGTTAGCGCTAATGCTAGGGTCAGGGTCCTTAGGGTTAGGTGTTAGGGTTAGGGTTAGTGTTAGGGTTAGTGTTAAGGTTAGTGATAGGGCTAGGGTTAGGTTTAGGGTTAGGGGTTAGGGATTAGGGTTAGAGTTAGGGTTAGAGTTAGAGTTAGGGTTGGGGTTAGTGTTAGGGTTAGAGTTAGGGTTTGAGTTAGGGTTAGAGTTAATGTTAGGGTTAGGGTTAGTGCTAGGGTTACAGTTAGTGTTAGGGTTGGGGTTAGGGTTAGAGTTAGGGTTAGCGTTAGGGTTAGGGTTATTCTTAGGGATAGTGTTAGGGTTAGGGTTAGAGTTCGGGTTATGGTTAGGGTTAGTGTTAGGAATAGTGTTAGGGTTAGAGTTAGGGTCAGAGTTAGGGTTAGGGTTAGAGTTAGGGGTTGGGTTAGAGTTAGGGTTAGAGTTAGAGTTAGGGCTCTTTCACACGGTCCGCCTCCGCAGGCGGTTCCGTGTTGCTCAGCGGGGATCGATCCGCGATCCCCGCTGAGCCGGGCGGATGACAGCTCCGTCTCCGCTTGCAGAGCGGAGAGGGAGGTGTCTCAGCACCCGCTGCCCTCTATGGGGGATCGGAGGAGAGCGGACCGCTTGTCCGCTCTCATCAGATCCCCTCCGATCCGATTACTGAACGGATGGAAAAATAGGGTTTCCATCCGTCCAGATTTCAGCACAGGATCGGATGCGGATGGCAGCGGGTGTCAGCGGAGGTGACCTCCGCTGACACCCGCTGCCCCATAGAGCTGCATGGAGGATCCGATCAGATCCGCCTAAAAAACTGATAGGCGGATCTGATCGGACCGCCCATGTGAAAGAGCCCTTAGGGTTATGGTTAGTGTTATGGTTAGAGTTAGGGTTAGAATTAATGTTAGGGTTAGGGTTAGGGTTGGGGTTAGGGTTCGGGTTAGAGTTAGGGTTAGAGTTAATGTTATGGATAGGGTTAGGGTTAGGGTTAGGGTTATGGTTGGGGTTTGGGTTAGGGTTAGAGTTAGAGTTAGGGTTAGAGTTAATGTTAGTGATAGTGTTAGGGTTAGAGTTAGGGTTAGGGTTAGAGTTAGGGTTAGGGTTAGGATTAGAGTTAGGGTTAGATAGGTTAGGGTTAGGGTTAGAGTTAGGGTTAGGGTTAGAGTTAGGGTTAGGGTTAGCATAAGGGTTAGAATTAGGGTTAGAGTTAGGGTTAGGGTTAGGGTTAGGGTTAGCGTTAGTGTTAGGTTTAGGGTTAGGGTTAGATGGGTTAGGGTTAGAGTTAGGGTTAGGATTAAGGTTAGGGTTAGGGTTAGGGTTACATGGGTTAGGGTTAGAGGTAAGGTTAGGGATAGAGTTAGGGTTAGAGTTAGGGTTAGGGTTAGTGTTAGGGTTAGAGATAGAGTTAGGGTTAGAGTTAGGGGTTAGGAATAGAGGGTTAGGGTTAGGGGTTAGGGTTAGGGGTTTGCCCTAATGTTAGGGTTAGGGTCCTTCTGGGATGAAGTCCAGAATTCAGGATTAGCTGAAGATTTCTGTACATTGTCTCCGCCACACTGCTATTAGAATTAGAGTTAGGGTTAGAGTTAGGGTTAGGGGTCAGGGTTAGGGTTAGTGCTATTGTTAGGGTTAGAGTTAGTGTTAGGGTTAGTGTTAGGGTTAACGGTTAGGGGTTAGGGTTAGAGGGTTAGGGTTAAAGGTTAGGGGTTAGGGTTAGGGGTTAGGGTTAGGGATTAGCGCTAATGTTAGGGGTTAGCGCTAATGTTAGGGTTAGGGTCCTTAGGGTTAGGGTTAGGTGTTAGGGTTAGTGTTAGGGTTAGTGTTAGGGCTAGGGTTAGGGGTTAGGGGTTATGGTTAGAGTTAGGTTTAGGGTTAGAGTTAGAGTTAGAGTTAGGGTTGGGGTTAGTGTTAGGGTTAGGGTTAGGGTTAGGGTTAGTGCTATTGTTAGGGTTAGATTTAGTGTTAGGGTTAGTGTTAGGGTTAAAGGTTAGGGGTTAGGGTTAGAGGGTTAGGGTTAAAGGTTAGGGGTTAGGGTTAGGGGTTAGGGATTAGCGCTAATGTTAGGGGTTAGCGCTAATGTTAGGGTTAGGGTCCTTAGGGTTAGGGTTAGGTGTTAGGGTTAGGGTTAGTGTTAGGGTTAGTGTTAGGGCTAGGGTTAGGTTTAGGGTTAGGGGTTATGGTTAGAGTTAGGGTTAGGGTTAGAGTTAGAGTTAGGGTTGGGGTTAGTGTTAGGGTTAGAGATAATGTTAGGGTTAGGGTTAGTGTTAGGGTTACAGTTAGTGTTAGGGTTGGGGTTAGGGTTAGGGTTAGAGTTAGGTTTATAGTTAGGGTTAGGGTTAGTGTTAGGGATAGTGTTAGGGTTAGAGTTAGGGTTAGAGTTAGGGTTAGGGTTAGAGTTAGGGGTTGGGTTAGAGTTAGGGTTAGAGTTAGAGTTAGGGTTATGGTTAGTGTTATGGTTAGAGTTAGGGTTAGAATTAATGATAGGGTTAGGGTTAGGGTTAGGGTTTGGGTTAGGGTTCGGGTTAGAATTAGGGTTAGAGTTAATGTTATGGAAAGGGTTAGGGTTAGGGTTATGGTTGGGGTTAGGGTTAGGGTTAGAGTTAGGGTTAGAGTTAATGTTAGGGATAGTGTTAGGGTTAGAGTTAGGGTTAGGGTTAGAGTTAGGGTTAGGGTTAGGATTAGAGTTAGGGTTATATAGGTTAGGGTTAGAGTTAGGGTTAGGGTTAGGGTTAGGGTTAGCATAAGGGTTAGAGTTAGGGTTAGGGTTAGGGTTAGCATTAGTGTTAGGTTTAGGGTTAGGGTTACAGTTAGGATTAAGGTTAGGGTTAGGGTTAGATGGGTTAGGGTTAGAGTAAGGGTTAGGATTAAGGTTAGGGTTAGGGGTTAGGGTTACATGGGTTAGGGTTAGAGGTAGGGTTAGGGATAGAGTTAGGGTTAGGGTTAGGGTTAGTGTTAGGGTTAGGGTTAGAGTTAGGGTTAGAGTTAGGGGTTAGGAATAGAGGGTTAGGGTTAGGGGTTAGGGTTAAGGGTTAGGGATTAGGGTTAGGGGTTAAGGGTTAGGTGTTAGCATTATTGTTAGGGTTAGGGTCCTTCTAGCATGAAGTCAAGAATTCAGGATTAGCAGAAGATTTCTGTACATTGTCTCCACCACACTGCTATTAGTGTTAGGGTTAGGGTTAGAGTTAGGGTTACGGGTTAGGGTTAGGGTTAAAGTTAGGGTTAGGGTAAGAGTTAGGGTTAGGGTTAGGGTTAGAGTTAGGGTTAGGGTTAGAGTTAGGGTTAGAGTTAGGGCTAGGGTTAGGGTTAGGGTTAGAGTTAGGGTTAGGGGTTAGGGGTTAGGTTTAGGGGTTAGCGCTGTTAGGGTTAGGGCTTAGCGCTAATTCTAGGGTTAGGGTCCTTAGGGTTAAATGTTAGGTTTAGGGTTAGGTTTAGGGTTAGGGGTTAGGGTTAGAGTTAGGGTTAGAGTTAGAGTTAGGGTTGGGGTTAGTGTTAGGGTTAGAGTTAGGGTTAGAGTTAATGTTAGGGTTAGGGTTAGTGCTACGGTCACAGTTAGTGTTAGGGTTGGGGTTAGGGTTAGAGTTAGGGTTAGCGTTAGGGTTAGTCTTAGGGATAGTGTTAGGGTTAGAGTTAGGGTTAGAGTTAGAGTTAGGGTTAGGGTTAGGGTTAGGGTTAGGGTTATAGTTAGAGTTAGGGATAGAGTTAGGGTTAGGGTTAGGGTTAGAGTTAGGGTTAGGGTTAGAGTTATGGTTAGGGTTAGAGTTAGGGTAAGAGTTAGGGTTAGGGTTAGGGTTAGAGGGTTAGCGTTAAAGGTTAGGGGTTAGGGTTAGGGGTTAGGGGTTAGGGTTAGGGGTTAGTGCTAATGTTAGGGGTTAGCGCTAATGTTAGGGTTAGGGTCCTTAGGGTTAGGGTTAGGGTTAGTGTTAGGGGTTAGGGTTAGGGTTGGGTTTAGGGTTAGTCTTAGGGCTAGGGTAAGGTTTAGGGTTAGGGGTTATGGTTAGGGTTAGAGTTAGAGTTAGGGTTATGGTTAGAGATAGGGTTAGAGTTAGGGTAAGAGTTAATGTTAGGGTTAGGGTTAGTGTTACGGTTACAGTTAGTGTTAGGGTTGGGGTTAGGGTTAGAGTTAGGGATAGTGTTATTGTTAGAGTTAGGGTTTGGGTTAGTGTTAGGGTTAGGATTAGAGTAAGGGTTAGAGTTAGGGGTTAGGAATAGAGGGTTAGGGGTTAGGGTTAAGGGTTAGGGATTAGGGTTAGGGGTTAGGTGTTAGCATTAATGTTAGGGTTAGGGTCCTTCTGGCATGAAGTCAAGAATTCAGGATTAGCAGAAGATTTCTGTACATTGTCTCAGCCCCACTGCTATTAGTGTTAGGGTTAGGGTTATGGGTTAGGGTTAGGGTTAGTGCTAGGGTTACTGTTAGAGTTAGTGTTAGGGTTGGAGTAGGAGTTAGGGTTAAAGTTAGGGTTAGGGTTAGGGTAAGATTTACGGTTAGAGTTTTGGTTAGGGTTAGAGTTAGGGCTAGGGTTAGGGTTAGAGTTAGGGTTAGGGTTAGGGTTAGAGGGTTAGTGTTAGGGGTAAGGGTTAGGGGTTAGGGTTAGGGGTTAGCGCTAATGTTAGGGTTAGGGGTTAGCGCTAATGCTAGGGTCAGGGTCCTTAGGGTTAGGGTTAGGTGTTAGGGTTAGGGTTAGTGTTAGGGATTAGGGTTAGAGTTAGGGTTAGAGTTAGAGTTAGGGTTGGGGTTAGTGTTAGGGTTAGAGTTAGGGTTAGAGTTAGGGTTAGAGTTAATGTTAGGGTTAGGGTTAGTGCTAGGGTTACAGTTAGTGTTAGGGTTGGGGTTAGAGTTAGGGTTAGCGTTAGGGTTAGGGTTAGTCTTAGGGATAGTGTTAGGGTTAGAGTTAGGGTTAGAGTTCGGGTTAGGGTTAGTGTTAGGGATAGTGTTAGGGTTAGAGTTAGGGTTAGAGTTAGGGTTAGGGTTAGAGTTAGGGGTTGGGTTAGAGTTAGGGTTAGAGTTAGAGTTAGGGTTATGGTTAGTGTTATGGTTAGAGTTAGGGTTAGAATTAATGTTAGGGTTAGGGTTAGGGTTGGGGTTAGGGTTCGGGTTAGAGTTAGGGTTAGAGTTAATGTTATGGATAGGGTTAGGGTTATGGTTTGGGTTTGGGTTAGGGTTAGAGTTAGAGTTAGGGTTAGAGGTAATGTTAGGGATAGTGTTAGGGTTAGAGTTAGGGTTAGGGTTAGAGTTAGGGTTAGGGTTAGGGTTAGGGTTAGCATAAGGGTTAGAGTTAGGGTTAGAGTTAGGGTTAGGGTTAGGGTTAGCATAAGGGTTAGAGTTAGGGTTAGGGTTAGAGTTAGGGTTAGGGTTAGGGTTAGCGTTAGTGTTAGGTTTAGGGTTAGGATTATGGTTAGGGTTAGGGTTAGATGGGTTAGGGTTAGAGTTAGGGTTAGGATTAAGGTTAGGGTTAGGGGTTAGGGTTACATGGGTTAGGGCTAGAGGTAGGGTTAGGGATAGAGTTAGGGTTAGAGTTAGGGTTAGGGTTAGTGTTAGGGTTAGAGATAGAGTTAGGGTTAGAGTTAGGGGTTAGGAATAGAGGGTTAGGGTTAGGGGTTAGGGTTAGGGGTTTGCCCTAATGTTAGTGTCAGGGTCCTTCTGGGATGAAGTCCAGAATTCAGGATTAGCTGAAGATTTCTGTACATTGTCTCAGCCCCACTGCTATTAGTGTTAGGGTTATTGTTATGGGTTAGGGTTAGGGTTAGTGCTAGGGTTTCTGTTAGAGTTAGTGTTAGGGTTGGAGTAGGAGTTAGGGTTAAAGTTAGGGTTAGGGTTAGGGTAAGAGTTAGGGTTAGAGGTTTGGTTAGGGTTAGAGTTAGGGTTAGAGTTAGGGCTAGGGTTAGGGTTAGAGTTAGGGTTAGGGTTAGAGGGTTAGTGTTAGGGGTAGGGTTAGGGGTTAGGGTTAGGGGTTAGCGCTAATGTTAGGGTTAGGGGTTAGCGCTAATGCTAGGGTCAGGGTCCTTAGGGTTAGGGTTAGGTGTTAGGGTTAGGGTTAGTGTTAGGGTTAGTGTTAAGGTTAGTGATAGGGATAGGGTTAGGTTTAGGGTTAGGGATTAGGGTTAGAGTTAGGGTTAAAGTTAGAGTTAGGGTTGGGGTTAGTGTTAGGGTTAGAGTTAGGGTTAGAGTTAGGGTTAGAGTTAATGTTAGGGTTAGGGTTAGTGCTAGGGTTACAGTTAGTGTTAGGGTTGGGGTTAGGGTTAGAGTTAGGGTTAGCGTTAGGGTTAGGGTTAGTCTTAGGGATAGTGTTAGGGTTAGAGTTAGGGTTAGAGTTCGGGTTATGGTTAGGGTTAGTGTTAGGGATAGTGTTAGGGTTAGAGTTAGGGTTAGAGTTAGGGTTAGGGTTAGAGTTAGGGGTTGGGTTAGAGTTAGGGTTAGAGTTAGAGTTAGGGTTATGGTTAGTGTTATGGTTAGAGTTAGGGTTAGAATTAATGTTAGGGTTAGGGTTAGGGTTGGGGTTAGGGTTCGGGTTAGAGTTAGGGTTAGAGTTAATGTTATGGATAGGGTTAGGGTTAGGGTTATGGTTGGGGTTTGGGTTAGGGTTAGAGTTAGAGTTAGGGTTAGAGTTAATGTTAGGGATAGTGTTAGGGTTAGAGTTAGGGTTAGGGTTAGGGTTAGAGTTAGGGTCAGGGTTAGGATTAGAGTTAGGGTTAGATAGGTTAGGGTTAGGGTTAGAGTTAGGGTTAGGGTTAGAGTTAGGGTTAGGGTTTGAGTTAGGGTTTGGGTTAGGGTTAGCATAAGGGTTAGAGTTAGGGTTAGAGTTAGGGTTAGGGTTAGGGTTAGATGGGTTAGGGTTAGAGTTAGGGTTAGGATTAAGGTTAGGGTTGGGGGTTAGGGTTACAAGGGTTAGGGTTAGAGGTAAGGTTAGGGATAGAGTTAGGGTTAGAGTTAGGGTTAGGGTTAGTGTTAGGGTTAGAGATAGAGTTAGGGTTAGAGTTAGGGGTTAGGAATAGAGGGTTAGGGTTAGGGGTTAGGGTTAGGGGTTTGCCCTAATGTTAGGGTTAGGGTCCTTCTGGGATGAAGTCCAGAATTCAGGATTAGCTGAAGATTTCTGTACATTGTCTCCGCCACACTGCTATTAGAATTAGAGTTAGGGTTAGAGTTAGGGTTAGGGGTCAGGGTTAGGGTTAGTGCTATTGTTAGGGTTAGAGTTAGTGTTAGGGTTGGAGTTAGGGTTAGAGTTAGGGTTAGGGTTATGGTTAGAGTTAGGGTTAGGGTTAGATTTAGGGTTAGGGTTAGAGTTAGGGTTAGGGTTAGATTTAGGGTTAGGGTTAGAGTTAGGGTTAGGGTTAGGGTTAGGGTTAGAGGGTTAGGGTTAGGGTTAAAGGTTAGGGGTTAGGGTTAGAGGGTTAGGGTTAAAGGTTAGGGGTTAGGGTTAGGGGTTAGGGTTAGGGATTAGCGCTAATGTTAGGGGTTAGCGCTAATGTTAGGGTTAGGGTCCTTAGGGTTACGTGTTAGGGTTAGGGTTAGTGTTAGTGTTAGGGCTAGGGTTAGGTTTAGGGTTAGGGGTTATGGTTAGAGTTAGGGTTAGGGTTAGAGTTAGGGTTGGGGTTAGTGTTAGGGTTAGAGATAATGTTAGGGTTAGGGTTAGTGTTAGGGTTACAGTTAGTGTTAGGGTTGGGGTTATGGTTAGGGTTAGAGTTAGGTTTATAGTTAGAGTTAGGGTTAGTGTTAGGGATAGTGTTAGGGTTAGAGTTAGGGTTAGAGTTAGGGTTAGATTTAGAGTTAGGGGTTGGGTTAGAGTTAGGGTTAGAGTTAGAGTTAGGTTTATGGTTAGTGTTATGGTTAGAGTTAGGGTTAGAATTAATGTTAGGGTTAGGGTTGGGGTTAGGGTTCGGGTTAGAATTAGGGTTAGAGTTAATGTTATGGAAAGGGTTAGGGTTAGGGTTAGGGTTATGGTTGGGGTTAGGGTTAGGGTTAGGGTTATGGTTGGGGTTAGGGTTAGGGTTAGAGTTAGAGTTAGGGTTAGAGTTAATGTTAGGGATAGTGTTAGGGTTTGAGTTAGGGTTAGGGTTAGAGTTAGGGTTAGGGTTAGGATTAGAGTTAGGGTTAGATAGGTTAGGGTTAGAGTTAGGGTTAGGGTTAGAGTTAGGGTTAGGGTTAGCATAAGGGTTAGAGTTAGGGTTAGGGTTAGAGTTAGGGTTAGGGTTAGCGTTAGTGTTAGGTTTAGGGTTACAGTTAGGATTAAGGTTAGGGTTAGGGTTAGATGGGTTAGGGTTAGAGTTAGGGTTAGGATTAAGGTTAGGGTTAGGGGTTAGGGTTACATGGGTTAGGGTTAGAGGTAGGGTTAGGGATAGAGTTAGGGTTAGAGTTAGGGTTAGGGTTAGGGTTAGTGTTAGGGTTAGAGATAGAGTTAGGGTTAGAGTTAGGGGTTAGGAATAGAGGGTTTGGGGTTAGGGTTAGGGGTTTGCCCTAATGTTAGTGTTAGGGTCCTTCTGGGATGAAGTCCAGAATTCAGGATTAGCTGAAGATTTATGTACATTGTCTCCGCCACACTGCTATTAGAATTAGAGTTAGGGTTAGAGTTAGGGTTAGGGGTTAGGGTTAGGGTTAGTCCTATTGTTAAGGTTAGAGTTAGTGTTAGGGTTGGAGTTAGGGTTAGAGTTAGGGGTAGGGTTATGGTTAGAGTTTGGGATAGAGTTAGGGTTCGGGTTAGGGTTAGAGTTAGGGTTAGGGTTAGATTTAGGGTTAGGGTTAGAGTTAGGGTTAGGGTTAGAGGGTTAGGGTTAGGGTTAGGGTTAAAGGTTAGGGGTTAGGGTTAGAGGGTTTGGGTTAAAGGTTAGGGGTTAGGGTTAGGGGTTAGCGCTAATGTTAGGGGTTAGCGCTAATGTTAGGGTTAGGGTCCTTAGGGTTGGGGTTAGGTGTCAGGGTTAGTGTTAGGGTTAGTGTTAGGGCTAGGGTTAAGTTGAGGGTTAGGGGTTATGGTTAGAGTTAGGGTTAGGGTTAGAGTTAGAGTTAGAGTTAGGGTTGGGGTTAGTTTTAGGGTTAGAGATAATGTTAGGGTTAGTGTTAGGGTTACAGTTAGTGTTAGGGTTGGGGTTAGGGTTGGGTTAGAGTTAGGTTTATAGTTAGGGTTAGGGTTAGTGTTAGGGATAGTGTTAGGGTTAGTGTTAGGGTTAGAGTTAGGGTTAGGGTTAGAGTTAGGGGTTGGGTTAGAGTTAGGGTTAGAGTTAGAGTTAGGGTTATGGTTAGTGTTATGGTTAGAGTTAGGGTTAGAATTAATGTTAGGGTTAGGGTTGGGGTTAGGGTTCAGGTTAGAATTAGGGTTAGAGTTAATGTTATGGATAGGGTTAAGGTTATGTTGGGGTTAGGGTTAGAGTTAGAGTTAGGGTTAGAGTTAATGTTAGGGATAGTGTTAGGGTTAGAGTTAGGGTTAGGGTTAGAGTTAGGGTTAGGATTAGAGTTAGGGTTAGATAGGTTAGGGTTAGAGTTAGGGTTAGGGTTAGAGTTAGGGTTAGGGTTAGGTTTAGCATAAGGGTTAGAGTTAGGGTTAGGGTTAGCGTTAGTGTTAGGTTTAGGGTTAGGGTTACGGTTAGGATTAAGGTTAGGGTTAGGGTTAGATGGGTTAGGATTAGAGTTAGGGTTAGGATTAAGGTTAGGGTTAGGGGTTAGGGTTACATGGGTTAGGGTTAGAGGTAGGGTTAGGGATAGAGTTAGGGTTAGAGTTAGGGTTAGGGTTGGAGTTAGGGTTAGAGTTAGGGTTAGGGTTATGGTTAGAGTTAGGGTTAGGGTTAGATTTAGGATTAGGGTTAGAGTTAGGGTTAGGGTTAGATTTAGGGTTAGGGTTAGAGTTAGGGTTAGGGTTAGGGTTAGAGGGTTAGGGTTAGGGTTAAAGGTTAGGGGTTAGGGTTAGAGGGTTAGGGTTAAAGGTTAGGGGTTATGGTTAGGGGTTAGGGTTAGGGATTAGCGCTAATGTTAGGGGTTAGCGCTAATGTTAGGGTTAGGGTCCTTAGGGTTACGTGTTAGGGTTAGGGTTAGTGTTAGGGTTAGTGTTAGGGCTAGGGTTAGGTTTAGGGTTAGGGGTTATGGTTAGAATTAGGGTTAGGGTTAGAGTTAGAGTTAGGGTTGGGGTTAGTGTTAGGGTTAGAGATAATGTTAGGGTTAGGGTTAGTGTTAGGGTTACAGTTAGTGTTAGGGTTGGGGTTAGGGTTAGGGTTAGAGTTAGGTTTATAGTTAGGGTTAGGGTTAGTGTTAGGGATAGTGTTAGGGTTAGAGTTAAGGTTAGAGTTAGGGTTAGGGTTAGAGTTAGGGGTTGGGTTAGAGTTAGGGTTAGAGTTAGGTTTATGGTTAGTGTTATGGTTAGAGTTAGGGTTAGAATTAATGTTAGGGTTAGGGTTGGGGTTAGGGTTCGGGTTAGAATTAGGGTTAGAGTTAGAGTTAATGTTAGGGATAGTGTTAGGGTTTGAGTTAGGGTTTGTGTTAGAGTTAGGGTTAGGGTTAGGATTAGAGTTAGGGTTAGATAGGTTAGGGTTAGGGTTAGAGTTAGAGTTAGGGTTAGAGTTAGGGTTAGGGTTAGCATAAGGGTTAGAGTTAGGGTTAGGGTTAGGGTTAGGGTTAGCGTTAGTGTTAGGTTTAGGGTTAGGGTTACAGTTAGGATTAAGGTTAGGGTTAGGGTTAGATGGGTTAGGGTTAGAGTTAGGGTTAGGATTAAGGTTAGGGTTAGGGGTTAGGGTTACATGGGTTAGGGTTAGAGGTAGGGTTAGGGATAGAGTTAGGGTTAGAGTTAGGGTTAAGGTTAGGGTTAGTGTTAGGGTTAGAGATAGAGTTAGGGTTAGAGTTAGGGGTTAGGAATAGAGGGTTAGGGGTTAGGGTTAGGGGTTTGCCCTAATGTTAGTGTTAGGGTCCTTCTGGGATGAAGTCCAGAATTCAGGATTAGCTGAAGATTTCTGTACATTGTCTCCGCCACACTGCTATTAGAATTAGAGTTAGGGTTAGAGTTAGGGTTAGGGGTCAGGGTTAGGGTTAGTGCTATTGTTAAGGTTAGAGTTAGTGTTAGGGTTGGAGTTAGGGTTAGAGTTAGGGTTAGGGTTAGTGTTAGGGATAGTGTTAGGGTTAGTGTTAGGGTTAGAGTTTGGGTTAGGGTTAGAGTTAGGGGTTGGGTTAGAGTTAGGGTTAGAGTTAGAGTTAGGGTTATGGTTAGTGTTATGGTTAGAGTTAGGGTTAGAATTAATGTTAGGGTTAGGGTTAGGGTTGGGGTTAGGGTTCGGGTTAGAGTTAGGGTTAGAGTTAATGTTATGGATAGGGTTAGGGTTAGGGTTAGGGTTAGGGTTAGGGTTATGGTTGGGGTTTGGGTTAGGGTTAGAGTTAGAGTTAGGGTTAGAGTTAATGTTAGGGATAGTGTTAGGGTTAGAGTTAGGGTTAGGGTTAGGGTTAGAGTTAGGGTCAGGGTTAGGATTAGAGTTAGGGTTAGATAGGTTAGGGTTAGGGTTAGAGTTAGGGTTAGGGTTAGAGTTAGGGTTAGGGTTTGAGTTAGGGTTTGGGTTAGGGTTAGCATAAGGGTTAGAGTTAGGGTTAGAGTTAGGGTTAGGGTTAGGGTTAGATGGGTTAGGGTTAGAGTTAGGGTTAGGATTAAGGTTAGGGTTGGGGGTTAGGGTTACATGGGTTAGGGTTAGAGGTAAGGTTAGGGATAGAGTTAGGGTTAGAGTTAGGGTTAGGGTTAGTGTTAGGGTTAGAGATAGAGTTAGGGTTAGAGTTAGGGGTTAGGAATAGAGGGTTAGGGTTAGGGTTAGGGGTTTGCCCTAATGTTAGGGTTAGGGTCCTTCTGGGATGAAGTCCAGAATTCAGGATTAGCTGAAGATTTCTGTACATTGTCTCCGCCACACTGCTATTAGAATTAGAGTTAGGGTTAGATTTAGGGTTAGGGGTCAGGGTTAGGGTTAGTGCTATTGTTAGGGTTAGAGTTAGTGTTAGGGTTGGAGTTAGGGTTAGAGTTAGGGTTAGGGTTATGGTTAGAGTTAGGGTTAGGGTTAGATTTAGGGTTAGGGTTAGAGTTAGGGTTAGGGTTAGATTTAGGGTTAGGGTTAGAGTTAGGGTTAGGGTTAGGGTTAGGGTTAGAGGGTTAGGGTTAGGGTTAAAGGTTAGGGGTTAGGGTTAGAGGGTTAGGGTTAAAGGTTAGGGGTTAGGGTTAGGGGTTAGGGTTAGGGATTAGCGCTAATGTTAGGGGTTAGCGCTAATGTTAGGGTTAGGGTCCTTAGGGTTACGTGTTAGGGTTAGGGTTAGTGTTAGGGTTAGTGTTAGGGCTAGGGTTAGGTTTAGGGTTAGGGGTTATGGTTAGAGTTAGGGTTAGGGTTAGAGTTAGGGTTGGGGTTAGTGTTAGGGTTAGAGATAATGTTAGGGTTAGGGTTAGTGTTAGGGTTACAGTTAGTGTTAGGGTTGGGGTTATGGTTAGGGTTAGAGTTAGGTTTATAGTTAGGGTTAGGGTTAGTGTTAGGGATAGTGTTAGGGTTAGAGTTAGGGTTAGAGTTAGGGTTAGGGTTAGAGTTAGGGGTTGGGTTAGAGTTAGGGTTAGAGTTAGAGTTAGGTTTATGGTTAGTGTTATGGTTAGAGTTAGGGTTAGAATTAATGTTAGGGTTAGGGTTGGGGTTAGGGTTCGGGTTAGAATTAGGGTTAGAGTTAATGTTATGGAAAGGGTTAGGGTTAGGGTTAGGGTTATGGTTGGGGTTAGGGTTAGGGTTAGGGTTATGGTTGGGGTTAGGGTTAGGGTTAGAGTTAGAGTTAGGGTTAGAGTTAATGTTAGGGATAGTGTTAGGGTTTGAGTTAGGGTTAGGGTTAGAGTTAGGGTTAGGGTTAGGATTAGAGTTAGGGTTAGATAGGTTAGGGTTAGGGTTAGAGTTAGGGTTAGGGTTAGAGTTAGGGTTAGGGTTAGCATAAGGGTTAGAGTTAGGGTTAGGGTTAGAGTTAGGGTTAGGGTTAGCGTTAGTGTTAGGTTTAGGGTTAGGGTTACAGTTAGGATTAAGGTTAGGGTTAGGGTTAGATGGGTTAGGGTTAGAGTTAGGGTTAGGATTAAGGTTAGGGTTAGGGGTTAGGGTTACATGGGTTAGGGTTAGAGGTAGGGTTAGGGATAGAGTTAGGGTTAGAGTTAGGGTTAGGGTTAGGGTTAGTGTTAGGGTTAGAGATAGAGTTAGGGTTAGAGTTAGGGGTTAGGAATAGAGGGTTTGGGGTTAGGGTTAGGGGTTTGCCCTAATGTTAGTGTTAGGGTCCTTCTGGGATGAAGTCCAGAATTCAGGATTAGCTGAAGATTTATGTACATTGTCTCCGCCACACTGCTATTAGAATTAGAGTTAGGGTTAGAGTTAGGGTTAGGGGTTAGGGTTAGGGTTAGTCCTATTGTTAAGGTTAGAGTTAGTGTTAGGGTTGGAGTTAGGGTTAGAGTTAGGGGTAGGGTTATGGTTAGAGTTTGGGATAGAGTTAGGGTTCGGGTTAGGGTTAGAGTTAGGGTTAGGGTTAGATTTAGGGTTAGGGTTAGAGTTAGGGTTAGGGTTAGAGGGTTAGGGTTAGGGTTAGGGTTAAAGGTTAGGGGTTAGGGTTAGAGGGTTTGGGTTAAAGGTTAGGGGTTAGGGTTAGGGGTTAGCGCTAATGTTAGGGGTTAGCGCTAATGTTAGGGTTAGGGTCCTTAGGGTTAGGGTTAGGTGTCAGGGTTAGTGTTAGGGTTAGTGTTAGGGCTAGGGTTAAGTTGAGGGTTAGGGGTTATGGTTAGAGTTAGGGTTAGGGTTAGAGTTAGAGTTAGAGTTAGGGTTGGGGTTAGTTTTAGGGTTAGAGATAATGTTAGGGTTAGGGTTAGTGTTAGGGTTACAGTTAGTGTTAGGGTTGGGGTTAGGGTTGGGTTAGAGTTAGGTTTATAGTTAGGGTTAGGGTTAGTGTTAGGGATAGTGTTAGGGTTAGTGTTAGGGTTAGAGTTAGGGTTAGGGTTAGAGTTAGGGGTTGGGTTAGAGTTAGGGTTAGAGTTAGAGTTAGGGTTATGGTTAGTGTTATGGTTAGAGTTAGGGTTAGAATTAATGTTAGGGTTAGGGTTGGGGTTAGGGTTCAGGTTAGAATTAGGGTTAGAGTTAATGTTATGGATAGGGTTAAGGTTATGTTGGGGTTAGGGTTAGAGTTAGAGTTAGGGTTAGAGTTAATGTTAGGGACAGTGTTAGGGTTAGAGTTAGGGTTAGGGTTAGAGTTAGGGTTAGGATTAGAGTTAGGGTTAGATAGGTTAGGGTTAGAGTTAGGGTTAGGGTTAGAGTTAGGGTTAGGGTTAGGTTTAGCATAAGGGTTAGAGTTAGGGTTAGGGTTAGCGTTAGTGTTAGGTTTAGGGTTAGGGTTACGGTTAGGATTAAGGTTAGGGTTAGGGTTAGATGGGTTAGGATTAGAGTTAGGGTTAGGATTAAGGTTAGGGTTAGGGGTTAGGGTTACATGGGTTAGGGTTAGAGGTAGGGTTAGGGATAGAGTTAGGGTTAGAGTTAGGGTTAGGGTTGGAGTTAGGGTTAGAGTTAGGGTTAGGGTTATGGTTAGAGTTAGGGTTAGGGTTAGATTTAGGATTAGGGTTAGAGTTAGGGTTAGGGTTAGATTTAGGGTTAGGGTTAGAGTTAGGGTTAGGGTTAGGGTTAGAGGGTTAGGGTTAGGGTTAAAGGTTAGGGGTTAGGGTTAGAGGGTTAGGGTTAAAGGTTAGGGGTTATGGTTAGGGGTTAGGGTTAGGGATTAGCGCTAATGTTAGGGGTTAGCGCTAATGTTAGGGTTAGGGTCCTTAGGGTTACGTGTTAGGGTTAGGGTTAGTGTTAGGGTTAGTGTTAGGGCTAGGGTTAGGTTTAGGGTTAGGGGTTATGGTTAGAATTAGGGTTAGGGTTAGAGTTAGAGTTAGGGTTGGGGTTAGTGTTAGGGTTAGAGATAATGTTAGGGTTAGGGTTAGTGTTAGGGTTACAGTTAGTGTTAGGGTTGGGGTTAGGGTTAGGGTTAGAGTTAGGTTTATAGTTAGGGTTAGGGTTAGTGTTAGGGATAGTGTTAGGGTTAGAGTTAAGGTTAGAGTTAGGGTTAGGGTTAGAGTTAGGGGTTGGGTTAGAGTTAGGGTTAGAGTTAGGTTTATGGTTAGTGTTATGGTTAGAGTTAGGGTTAGAATTAATGTTAGGGTTAGGGTTGGGGTTAGGGTTCGGGTTAGAATTAGGGTTAGAGTTAGAGTTAATGTTAGGGATAGTGTTAGGGTTTGAGTTAGGGTTTGTGTTAGAGTTAGGGTTAGGGTTAGGATTAGAGTTAGGGTTAGATAGGTTAGGGTTAGGGTTAGAGTTAGAGTTAGGGTTAGAGTTAGGGTTAGGGTTAGCATAAGGGTTAGAGTTAGGGTTAGGGTTAGGGTTAGGGTTAGCGTTAGTGTTAGGTTTAGGGTTAGGGTTACAGTTAGGATTAAGGTTAGGGTTAGGGTTAGATGGGTTAGGGTTAGAGTTAGGGTTAGGATTAAGGTTAGGGTTAGGGGTTAGGGTTACATGGGTTAGGGTTAGAGGTAGGGTTAGGGATAGAGTTAGGGTTAGAGTTAGGGTTAAGGTTAGGGTTAGTGTTAGGGTTAGAGATAGAGTTAGGGTTAGAGTTAGGGGTTAGGAATAGAGGGTTAGGGGTTAGGGTTAGGGGTTTGCCCTAATGTTAGTGTTAGGGTCCTTCTGGGATGAAGTCCAGAATTCAGGATTAGCTGAAGATTTCTGTACATTGTCTCCGCCACACTGCTATTAGAATTAGAGTTAGGGTTAGAGTTAGGGTTAGGGGTCAGGGTTAGGGTTAGTGCTATTGTTAAGGTTAGAGTTAGTGTTAGGGTTGGAGTTAGGGTTAGAGTTAGGGTTAGGGTTAGTGTTAGGGATAGTGTTAGGGTTAGTGTTAGGGTTAGAGTTTGGGTTAGGGTTAGAGTTAGGGGTTGGGTTAGAGTTAGGGTTAGAGTTAGAGTTAGGGTTATGGTTAGTGTTATGGTTAGAGTTAGGGTTAGAATTAATGTTAGGGTTAGGGTTAGGGTTGGGGTTAGGGTTCGGGTTAGAGTTAGGGTTAGAGTTAATGTTATGGATAGGGTTAGGGTTAGGGTTAGGGTTAGGGTTAGGGTTATGGTTGGGGTTTGGGTTAGGGTTAGAGTTAGAGTTAGGGTTAGAGTTAATGTTAGGGATAGTGTTAGGGTTAGAGTTAGGGTTAGGGTTAGGGTTAGAGTTAGGGTCAGGGTTAGGATTAGAGTTAGGGTTAGATAGGTTAGGGTTAGGGTTAGAGTTAGGGTTAGGGTTAGAGTTAGGGTTAGGGTTTGAGTTAGGGTTTGGGTTAGGGTTAGCATAAGGGTTAGAGTTAGGGTTAGAGTTAGGGTTAGGGTTAGGGTTAGATGGGTTAGGGTTAGAGTTAGGGTTAGGATTAAGGTTAGGGTTGGGGGTTAGGGTTACATGGGTTAGGGTTAGAGGTAAGGTTAGGGATAGAGTTAGGGTTAGAGTTAGGGTTAGGGTTAGTGTTAGGGTTAGAGATAGAGTTAGGGTTAGAGTTAGGGGTTAGGAATAGAGGGTTAGGGTTAGGGTTAGGGGTTTGCCCTAATGTTAGGGTTAGGGTCCTTCTGGGATGAAGTCCAGAATTCAGGATTAGCTGAAGATTTCTGTACATTGTCTCCGCCACACTGCTATTAGAATTAGAGTTAGGGTTAGATTTAGGGTTAGGGGTCAGGGTTAGGGTTAGTGCTATTGTTAGGGTTAGAGTTAGTGTTAGGGTTGGAGTTAGGGTTAGAGTTAGGGTTAGGGTTATGGTTAGAGTTAGGGTTAGGGTTAGATTTAGGGTTAGGGTTAGAGTTAGGGTTAGGGTTAGATTTAGGGTTAGGGTTAGAGTTAGGGTTAGGGTTAGGGTTAGGGTTAGAGGGTTAGGGTTAGGGTTAAAGGTTAGGGGTTAGGGTTAGAGGGTTAGGGTTAAAGGTTAGGGGTTAGGGTTAGGGGTTAGGGTTAGGGATTAGCGCTAATGTTAGGGGTTAGCGCTAATGTTAGGGTTAGGGTCCTTAGGGTTACGTGTTAGGGTTAGGGTTAGTGTTAGGGTTAGTGTTAGGGCTAGGGTTAGGTTTAGGGTTAGGGGTTATGGTTAGAGTTAGGGTTAGGGTTAGAGTTAGGGTTGGGGTTAGTGTTAGGGTTAGAGATAATGTTAGGGTTAGGGTTAGTGTTAGGGTTACAGTTAGTGTTAGGGTTGGGGTTATGGTTAGGGTTAGAGTTAGGTTTATAGTTAGGGTTAGGGTTAGTGTTAGGGATAGTGTTAGGGTTAGAGTTAGGGTTAGAGTTAGGGTTAGGGTTAGAGTTAGGGGTTGGGTTAGAGTTAGGGTTAGAGTTAGAGTTAGGTTTATGGTTAGTGTTATGGTTAGAGTTAGGGTTAGAATTAATGTTAGGGTTAGGGTTGGGGTTAGGGTTCGGGTTAGAATTAGGGTTAGAGTTAATGTTATGGAAAGGGTTAGGGTTAGGGTTAGGGTTATGGTTGGGGTTAGGGTTAGGGTTAGGGTTATGGTTGGGGTTAGGGTTAGGGTTAGAGTTAGAGTTAGGGTTAGAGTTAATGTTAGGGATAGTGTTAGGGTTTGAGTTAGGGTTAGGGTTAGAGTTAGGGTTAGGGTTAGGATTAGAGTTAGGGTTAGATAGGTTAGGGTTAGGGTTAGAGTTAGGGTTAGGGTTAGAGTTAGGGTTAGGGTTAGCATAAGGGTTAGAGTTAGGGTTAGGGTTAGAGTTAGGGTTAGGGTTAGCGTTAGTGTTAGGTTTAGGGTTAGGGTTACAGTTAGGATTAAGGTTAGGGTTAGGGTTAGATGGGTTAGGGTTAGAGTTAGGGTTAGGATTAAGGTTAGGGTTAGGGGTTAGGGTTACATGGGTTAGGGTTAGAGGTAGGGTTAGGGATAGAGTTAGGGTTAGAGTTAGGGTTAGGGTTAGGGTTAGTGTTAGGGTTAGAGATAGAGTTAGGGTTAGAGTTAGGGGTTAGGAATAGAGGGTTTGGGGTTAGGGTTAGGGGTTTGCCCTAATGTTAGTGTTAGGGTCCTTCTGGGATGAAGTCCAGAATTCAGGATTAGCTGAAGATTTATGTACATTGTCTCCGCCACACTGCTATTAGAATTAGAGTTAGGGTTAGAGTTAGGGTTAGGGGTTAGGGTTAGGGTTAGTCCTATTGTTAAGGTTAGAGTTAGTGTTAGGGTTGGAGTTAGGGTTAGAGTTAGGGGTAGGGTTATGGTTAGAGTTTGGGATAGAGTTAGGGTTCGGGTTAGGGTTAGAGTTAGGGTTAGGGTTAGATTTAGGGTTAGGGTTAGAGTTAGGGTTAGAGGGTTAGGGTTAGGGTTAAAGGTTAGGGGTTAGGGTTAGAGGGTTTGGGTTAAAGGTTAGGGGTTAGGGTTAGGGGTTAGCGCTAATGTTAGGGGTTAGCGCTAATGTTAGGGTTAGGGTCCTTAGGGTTAGGGTTAGGTGTCAGGGTTAGTGTTAGGGTTAGTGTTAGGGCTAGGGTTAAGTTGAGGGTTAGGGGTTATGGTTAGAGTTAGGGTTAGGGTTAGAGTTAGAGTTAGAGTTAGGGTTGGGGTTAGTTTTAGGGTTAGAGATAATGTTAGGGTTAGGGTTAGTGTTAGGGTTACAGTTAGTGTTAGGGTTGGGGTTAGGGTTGGGTTAGAGTTAGGTTTATAGTTAGGGTTAGGGTTAGTGTTAGGGATAGTGTTAGGGTTAGTGTTAGGGTTAGAGTTAGGGTTAGGGTTAGAGTTAGGGGTTGGGTTAGAGTTAGGGTTAGAGTTAGAGTTAGGGTTATGGTTAGTGTTATGGTTAGAGTTAGGGTTAGAATTAATGTTAGGGTTAGGGTTGGGGTTAGGGTTCAGGTTAGAATTAGGGTTAGAGTTAATGTTATGGATAGGGTTAAGGTTATGTTGGGGTTAGGGTTAGAGTTAGAGTTAGGGTTAGAGTTAATGTTAGGGATAGTGTTAGGGTTAGAGTTAGGGTTAGGGTTAGAGTTAGGGTTAGGGTTAGAGTTAGGGTTAGGGTTAGGTTTAGCATAAGGGTTAGAGTTAGGGTTAGGGTTAGCGTTAGTGTTAGGTTTAGGGTTAGGGTTACGGTTAGGATTAAGGTTAGGGTTAGGGTTAGATGGGTTAGGATTAGAGTTAGGGTTAGGATTAAGGTTAGGGTTAGGGGTTAGGGTTACATGGGTTAGGGTTAGAGGTAGGGTTAGGGATAGAGTTAGGGTTAGAGTTAGGGTTAGGGTTGGAGTTAGGGTTAGAGTTAGGGTTAGGGTTATGGTTAGAGTTAGGGTTAGGGTTAGATTTAGGGTTAGGGTTAGAGTTAGGGTTAGGGTTAGATTTAGGGTTAGGGTTAGAGTTAGGGTTAGGGTTAGGGTTAGAGGGTTAGGGTTAGCGTTAAAGGTTAGGGGTTAGGGTTAGAGGGTTAGGGTTAAAGGTTAGGGGTTAGGGTTAGGGGTTAGGGTTAGGGATTAGCGCTAATGTTAGGGGTTAGCGCTAATGTTAGGGTTAGGGTCCTTAGGGTTACGTGTTAGGGTTAGGGTTAGTGTTAGGGTTAGTGTTAGGGCTAGGGTTAGGTTTAGGGTTAGGGGTTATGGTTAGAGTTAGGGTTAGGGTTAGAGTTAGAGTTAGGGTTGGGGTTAGTGTTAGGGTTAGAGATAATGTTAGGGTTAGGGTTAGTGTTAGGGTTACAGTTAGTGTTAGGGTTGGGGTTAGGGTTAGGGTTAGAGTTAGGTTTATAGTTAGGGTTAGGGTTAGTGTTAGGGATAGTGTTAGGGTTAGAGTTAAGGTTAGAGTTAGGGTTAGGGTTAGAGTTAGGGGTTGGGTTAGAGTTAGGGTTAGAGTTAGGTTTATGGTTAGTGTTATGGTTAGAGTTAGGGTTAGAATTAATGTTAGGGTTAGGGTTGGGGTTAGGGTTGGGGTTAGAATTAGGGTTAGAGTTAATGTTATGGAAAGGGTTAGGGTTAGGGTTATGGTTGGGGTTAGGGTTAGGGTTAGAGTTAGAGTTAGGGTTAGAGTTAATGTTAGGGATTGTGTTAGGGTTTGAGTTAGGGTTAGGGTTAGAGTTAGGGTTAGGGTTAGGATTAGAGTTAGGGTTAGATAGGTTAGGGTTAGGGTTAGAGTTAGAGTTAGGGTTAGAGTTAGGGTTAGGGTTAGCATAAGGGTTAGAGTTAGGGTTAGGGTTAGAGTTAGGGTTAGGGTTAGCGTTAGTGTTAGGTTTAGGGTTAGGGTTACAGTTAGGATTAAGGTTAGGGTTAGGGTTAGATGGGTTAGGGTTAGAGTTAGGGTTAGGATTAAGGTTAGGGTTAGGGGTTAGGGTTACATGGGTTAGGGTTAGAGGTAGGGTTAGGGATAGAGTTAGGGTTAGAGTTAGGGTTAGGGTTAGGGTTAGTGTTAGGGTTAGAGATAGAGTTAGGGTTAGAGTTAGGGGTTAGGAATAGAGGGTTAGGGGTTAGGGTTAGGGGTTTGCCCTAATGTTAGTGTTAGGGTCCTTCTGGGATGAAGTCCAGAATTCAGGATTAGCTGAAGATTTATGTACATTGTCTCCGCCACACTGCTATTAGAATTAGAGTTAGGGTTAGAGTTAGGGTTAGGGGTCAGGGTTAGGGTTAGTGCTATTGTTAAGGTTAGAGTTAGTGTTAGGGTTGGAGTTAGGGTTAGAGTTAGGGGTAGGGTTATGGTTAGAGTTTGGGATAGAGTTAGGGTTCGGGTTAGGGTTAGAGTTAGGGTTAGGGTTAGATTTAGGGTTAGGGTTAGAGTTAGGGTTAGGGTTAGAGGGTTAGGGTTAAAGGTTAGGGGTTAGGGTTAGAGGGTTTGGGTTAAAGGTTAGGGGTTAGGGTTAGGGGTTAGCGCTAATGTTAGGGGTTAGCGCTAATGTTAGGGTTAGGGTCCTTAGGGTTAGGGTTAGGTGTTAGGGTTAGTGTTAGGGTTAGTGTTAGGGCTAGGGTTAAGTTTAGGGTTAGGGGTTATGGTTAGAGTTAGGGTTAGGGTTAGAGTTAGAGTTAGAGTTAGAGTTAGGGTTGGGGTTAGTGTTAGGGTTAGAGATAATGTTAGGGTTAGGGTTAGTGTTAGGGTTACAGTTAGTGTTAGGGTTGGGGTTAGGGTTGGGTTAGAGTTAGGTTTATAGTTAGGGTTAGGGTTAGTGTTAGGGATAGTGTTAGGGTTAGTGTTAGGGTTAGAGTTAGGGTTAGGGTTAGAGTTAGGGGTTGGGTTAGAGTTAGGGTTAGAGTTAGAGTTAGGGTTATGGTTAGTGTTATGGTTAGAGTTAGGGTTAGAATTAATGTTAGGGTTAGGGTTAGGGTTGGGGTTAGGGTTCAGGTTAGAATTAGGGTTAGAGTTAATGTTATGGATAGGGTTAAGGTTATGGTTGGGGTTAGGGTTAGAGTTAGAGTTAGGGTTAGAGTTAATGTTAGGGATAGTGTTAGGGTTAGAGTTAGGGTTAGGGTTAGAGTTAGGGTTAGGATTAGAGTTAGGGTTAGATAGGTTAGGGTTAGAGTTAGGGTTAGGGTTAGAGTTAGGGTTAGGGTTAGGTTTAGCATAAGGGTTAGAGTTAGGGTTAGGGTTAGCGTTAGTGTTAGGTTTAGGGTTAGGGTTACGGTTAGGATTAAGGTTAGGGTTAGGGTTAGATGGGTTAGGATTAGAGTTAGGGTTAGGATTAAGGTTAGGGTTAGGGGTTAGGGTTACATGGGTTAGGGTTAGAGGTAGGGTTAGGGATAGAGTTAGGGTTAGAGTTAGGGTTAGGGTTAGTGTTAGGGTTAGAGATAGAGTTAGGGTTAGAGTTAGGGGTTAGGAATAGAGGGTTAGGGTTAGGGGTTAGGGTTACGGGTTTGCCCTAATGTTAGTGTTAGGGTCCTTCTTGGATGAAGTCCAGAATTCAGGATTAGCTGAAGATTTCTGTACATTGTCTCCGCCACACTGCTATTAGAATTAGAGTTAGGGTTAGAGTTAGGGGTCAGGGTTAGGGTTAGTGCTATTGTTAGGGTTAGGGTTAGGGTTAGGGTTAGGGTTAGAGTTAGGGTTAGGGTTAGGGTTAGAGGGTTAGGTTTAGGGTTAAAGGTTAGGGGTTAGGGTTAGAGGGTTAGGGTTAAAGGTTAGGGGTTAGGGGTTAGGGTTAGGGTTAGGGGTTAGCGCTAATGTTAGGGGTTAGCGCTAATGTTAGGGTTAGGGTCCTTAGGGTTAGGGTTAGGTGTTAGGGTTAGGGTTAGTGGTAGGGTTAGTGTTAGGGCTAGGGTTAGGTTTAGGGTTAGGGGTTATGGTTAGAGTTAGAGTTAGGGTTAGAGTTAGGGGTTAGGAATAGAGGGTTAGGGGTTAGGGTTAGGGGTTTGCCCTAATGTTAGGGTTAGGGTCCTTCTGGGATGAAGTCCAGATTTCAGGATTAGCTGAAGATTTCTGTACATTGTCTCCGCCACACTGCTATTAGAATTAGAGTTAGGGTTAGAGTTAGGGGTCAGGGTTAGGGTTAGTGCTATTGTTAGGGTTAGAGTTAGTGTTAGGGTTGGAGTTAGGGTTAGAGTTAGGGTTAGGGTTATGGTTAGAGTTAGGGATAGAGTTAGGGTTAGGGTTAGAGTTAGAGTTAGGGTTAGGGTTAGATTTAGGGTTAGGGTTAGAGTTAGGGTTAGGGTAAGAGGGTTAGGGTTAGGGTTAAAGGTTAGGGGTTAGGGTTAGAGGGTTAGGGTTAAAGGTTAGGGGTTAGGGTTAGGGGTTAGGGTTAGGGTTAGGGGTTAGCGCTAATGTTAGGGGTTAGCGCTAATGTTAGGGTTAGGGTCCTTAGGGTTAGGGTTAGGTGCTAGGGTTAGGGTTAGTGTTTGGGTTAGTGTTAGGGCTAGGGTTAGGTTTAGGGTTAGGGGTTATGGTTAGAGTTAGGGTTAGGGTTGGAGTTAGAGTTAGAGTTAGAGTTAGGGTTGGGGTTAGTGTTAGGGTTAGAGATAATGTTAGGGTTAGGGTTAGTGTTAGGATTACAGTTAGTGTTAGGGTTGGGGTTAAGGTTAGGGTTAGAGTTAGGTTTATAGTTAGGGTTAGGGTTAGTGTTAGGGATAGTGTTAGGGTTAGAGTTAGGGTTATGGTTAGAGTTAGGGTTAGAGTTAGGGTTAGGTTTAGATTTAGGGTTAGGGTTAAAGTTTAGGGGTTAGGGTTTATTGATAGGGGTTAGCGCTAATGTTAGGGTTAGGGTCCTTCTGGGATGAAGTTCAGAATTCAGGATTAGCAGAAGATTTCTGTACATTGTCTCCACCACACTGCTATTAGTGTTAGGGTTAGGGGTTAGGGGTTAGGGTTTGTGTTAGTGTTAGTGTTAGGGCTAGGGTTAGGTTTAGGGTTAGAGGTTAGGGTTAGAGTTAGCTTTAGGGTTGAAGTTAGGGTTAAAGTTAATGTTAGGGTTAGGGTTAGTGTTAGGGTTAGAGTTAGAGTTAGTGTTAGGGTTGGGGTTAGGGATAGGGTTAGGATTAGGGTTAGGGTTAGTGTTAATGTTACAGTTAGGGTTAGAGTTAGGGTTAGCGTTATTGTTAGGGATAGTGTTAGAGTTAGAGTTAGGGTTAGGTTTAGAGTTAGGGTTAGGGGGTTAGGGTTAGGGTTATTGTTAGGGATAGTGTTAGAGTTAGGGTTAGGGTTAGGTTTAGAGTTAGGGTTAGGGGGTTAGGGTTAGGGGTTAGCGCTAATGTTAGGTTTAGGGTCCTTCGTTGGGGTTAGGGTTAGAGTTAGAGTTAGGGTTAGAGTTAATGTTAATGATAGTGTTAGGGTTATTGTTAGGGTTAGGGTTAGGGTCAGGGTTAGGGTTAGGGTTAGGATTAGAGTTAGGGTTAGAGTTAGGGTTAGGGTTGGGTTTAGGGATAGATGGGTTAGGGTTAGGGTTGAGCGAACACGGACTGTATTATTCATGTTAGTACCGAATAATTGTTTTTTTGTTACCCGAACACGGACCCGAAAACTTTACTGTATATTCGGGTAAAAATCCGTGTTCGGTCGTTTTATTTCCGGGTTTTGCATGCATTGGCGCGCTTTTCATGGCGGGCTTTCAACAGCCAATCAACAAGCGTTTAACTGGTGTGCCTTAAGCCCTCCCAGCCATGCCTACAAATGTATTAGTAGCTGTGATTGTCCATCTGAAGCATGTGACCAAGTCTTCATAAGTTCCAGCCAGCACTGTGCGGCGTCATTCTGCTGTGTTAGTTCAGGGACAGAGCACACATTATATGTGCTGGCTGCTGATTAGGGACAGACAGGCAGGCAAAACTCATTGGTGTCCGCATAGAATTGAGGGACAGGTTGGAGTGTGTTAGGCAGGGCGAGTTGTAGGCATTTTAGGGAGAGAGTCTGCTGATTTTTAGGGTCAGTTTTCTACGATCGATTTTGCTGTGTGGGAGGGGTTTGCAGTGACCGATCTACGATCTTATCAATCCTTTTAGGGAGAGGCTGCTGCTGATTTTTAGGGTCAGTTTTCTACGATCGATTTTGCTGTGTGGAAGGGGTTTGCAGTGACCGATCTACGATCTTATCAATCCATTTAGGGAGAGGCTGGAGATAGGCAGGTGTCAGTGGTCCACATCGATTTTGCTGTGTGTGGGGTGCAGTGAACACAATCTTTTTTGCCCACTGAGGAGGAGGGAGAAAAGTATTTTTCTATCAGTCACTGTGTGCAGCGTTTTTCCTTCAGTTGTGCTGTGCTGACTGATCATACACTTCTGTGTTCAGTTGACATGTGCTAATATTGAGTGGTTTCAAAAATCATACACTTTTTTCTATTCCACTATTCAATATACAGCCTTGGGTTAAAGAAAATTAAATTGTGGCCTGCAGCAGAGCTGAATGATATTTGGGGTTTTTGGGGTTCATCTCATACTTCTGAAGATTTGAGGGTGCTGCCTGTTCCAAACTCCTCCTACTCCTCATCCAGCCTTTTAGGGGTACAAACAATAGTAATTGGGGCCTAGTGTGGTTTTGTACGTGTGAGATACATACACTTTTTTTGATCATATTTTCTATTCCGCTATTCAATAAAAACCTTTGGGGATCAATTAAATTGCGGGATAGTCTGTGTTGGTACGTGTGAGATCCACCTTTCTAAGTTTTTGGGGTGCATCTCATACTTCTCAAGATTCGAGGGTGCTGCCTGTTCCGTACTCCTCCTACTCCTCATCCTGCCTTTGGGGGTACAAAAAATAGTAATTGGGGCCTAGTCTGGTTCTGTACGTGTGAGATACATACACTTTATTTGATCATATTTTCTATTCCGCTATTCAATAAAAACCTTTGGGTATAAACAATTAAATTGCGGGATAGTCTGTGTTGGTACGTGTGAGATACACCTTTCCAATTTTTGGTGTTCATCTCATACTTCTGAAGATTTGAGGGTGCTGCCTGTTCCGTACTCCTCCTACTCCTCATCCTGCCTTTGGGGGTACAAAAAATAGTAATTGGGGCCTAGTCTGGTTCTGTACGTGTGAGATACATACACCTTTTTTGGATAATATTTTCTATTCCGCTATTTAATAAAAACCTTTGGGTATAAACAATTAAATTGCGGGATAGTCTGTGTTGGTACGTGTGAGATACACCTTTCCAATTTTTGGGGTGAATCTCATACTTCTGAAGATTTGAGGGTGCTGCCTGTTCCGTACTCCTCCTACTCCTCATCCTGCCTTTGGGGGTACAAAAAATAGTAATTGGGGCCTAGTCTGGTTCTGTACGTGTGAGATACATACACTTTTTTTGATCATATTTTCTAATCCGCTATTCAATAAAAACCTTTGGGTATAAACAATTAAATTGTGGCATAGTCTGTGTTGGTACGTGTGAGATCCACCTTTCCAAGTTTTTGGGGTTCATCTCATACTTCTGAAGATTTGAGGGTGCTGCCTGTTCCAAACTCCTCCTACTCCTCATCCAGCCTTTTAGGGGTACAAACAATAGTAATTGGGGCCTAGTGTGGTTTTGTACGTGTGAGATACATACACTTTTTTTGATCATATTTTCTATTCCGCTATTCAATAAAAACTTTTGGGGATCAGTTAAATTGCGGGATAGTCTGTGTTGGTACATGTGAGATCCACCTTTCCAAGTTTTTGGGGTTCATCTCATACTTTTGAAGATTTGAGGGTGCTGCCTGTTCCAAACTCCTCCTACTCCTCATCCAGCCTTTTAGGGGTACAAACAATAGTAATTGGGGCCTAGTGTGGTTTTGTACATGTGAGATACATACACTTTTTTTGATCATATTTTCTATTCCGCTATTCAATAAAAACTTTTGGGGATCAGTTAAATTGCGGGATAGTCTGTGTTGGTACATGTGAGATCCACCTTTCCAAGTTTTTGGGGTTCATCTCATACTTTTGAAGATTTGAGGGTGCTGCCTGTTCCAAACTCCTCCTACTCCTCATCCAGCCTTTTAGGGGTACAAACAATAGTAATTGGGGCCTAGTGTGGTTTTGTACATGTGAGATACATACACTTTTTTTGATCATATTTTCTATTCCGCTATTCAATAAAAACTTTTGGGGATCAGTTAAATTGCGGGATAGTCTGTGTTGGTACATGTGAGATCCACCTTTCCAAGTTTTTGGGGTTCATCTCATACTTTTGAAGATTTGAGGGTGCTGCCTGTTCCAAACTCCTCCTACTCCTCATCCAGCCTTTTAGGGGTACAAACAATAGTAATTGGGGCCTAGTGTGGTTTTGTACATGTGAGATACATACACTTTTTTTGATCATATTTTCTATTCCGCTATTCAATAAAAACCTTTGGGGTTCAGTTAAATTGCGGGATAGTCTGTGTCGGTACGTGTGAGATCCACCTTTCCAAGTTTTTGGGGTTCATCTCATACTTCTGAAGATTTGAGGGTGCTGCCTGTTCCAAACTCCTCCTACTCCTCATCCTGCCTTTTAGGGGTACAAACAATAGTATTTGGGGCCTAATGTGGTTCTGTACGTGTGAGATACATACACTTTTTTTGATCATATTTTCTATTCCGCTATTTAATGAAAACCTTTGGGTATAAACAATTAAATTGCGGGATAGTCTGTGTCGGTACGTGTGAGATACACCTTTCTAATTTTTTGGGCGCATCTCATACTGCCGAGGATTTGATGGTGCTTCAGTCTGCCTCCTGCCTGTTCCGAACTCCTCCTACTCCTCATCCTGCCTTTAGGGTAGAAAAAATTGTAATCGGGGCCTAGTTTGTGTTTGTACGTGTGAGATACACCGTTTTGTAAAATTTGTCCTATTCCGCTATTCAATATACACCCTGTTTGAGTGTAAAAAATTAAATTGCGGGATAGTCTATATCGGTACATGTGAGATACACCTTTTTAAATTTGTTTGGCGCATCTCCTTCTACCGCCGAGGATTGCAGGGCGCTTCAGTTGGCTCCTGTTCCCAACTCCTCCTACTCCTCTTCCTCATCCTCCCTTTAGGGTACAAAAAATTGTAATCGGGGCCTAGTCTGTGTTTGTACATGTGAGATACACTGTATTATAAAATTTTTCCTATTCCGCTATTCAATATACACCCTTTTGGAGTGTAAAAAATTAAATTACGGCATAGTCTGTATCGGTACGTGTGAGATACACCTTTTAAATTTGTTTGGCGCATATCCTTCCCCCGCCAAGGATTGCAGGGCGCTTCAGTTTGCCTCCTGTTCCCAACTCCTCCTACTCCTCTTCCTCATCCTGCCTTTAGGGTACCAAAAATTGTAATCGGGGCCTAGTCTGTGTTTGTACGTGTGAGATACACCGTTTTTTATCCTATTCCGCTATTCAATATACACCCTTTTGGGGTAAAAAACATTAAATTGCGGCATAGTTTGCATATTTGACTGTGAGATACACCCGTGCAATACTGTTGTTGTTTTGTTCCGCTATTCAATAAACACCTTTCTAGGGCAAGATCTTAAATTACAGAAATATGAGGAGACCGTCAAATAGGGGCCGTGGCCTGGGTCGTGGTGCTGCTGGTAGAGCTCCTGTTGCAAGGAGAGGACGTGGTCGATCTGTGCCAGCTACACGCACAAGTGAAACACCTTCCTCAAGTGTTAGTAGGCGACAGAACCTGCATCAGTATTTGGTAGGGCATCATATGCCTCTAGAAGTGATGAGGCCAGAACACAGAGAGGCGATAGTAGATTGGTTTGCTGCTGACAGTGCCTCCAGTTCCTTCACATTGTCTCCCCCCCAGTCTACTGCAGAAAGGTCAGAGTTGGCACCTGCAGCCAATGTCCAACCGTCTTTCGCCTCACCCCCTTGAAAATCAGGCAAGCAGTCTGAGCCCCAAGCCATACAGCAGTCTCTTCTTCTTTTTGAGGACTCTGTGAGCAGGGTTTCCCAGGGCCATCCACCTAGCCCTGCCCCAGAAGTGGAAGAGATTGAGTGCAGCGATGCCCAACCACTTATTTCTCAAGATGAGTACATGCAAGGACCATCGCAGCACGTCTCCGATGATGACGAAACGCAGGTGCCAACTGCTGCGGCGTTCAGAATTGTGGAGACCGACAAGGAGGGCAGGGGTGAAGACTGGGTGGAAGATGATGTGGAGGACGATGAGGTCCTCGACCCCACATGGAATGAACGTCATGCAGGTGACCTGAGTAGTTTGGAGGAAGAGGCGGTGGTCGAACAGAGCCACCAGCACAGCAGAAGAGGGAGCAGGGTGCAGAAGCGGAGCGGCCGTGCCCTAGACACTACGCCTGCTACTGCCCAACGCAGCAAGGGAACGAGCGCACCAAAGTCAGCTCAAAGGAGTTCTCTAGCGTGGAAGTTCTTTAGAAAATGTGCTGATGACAGGACACGAGTGGTTTGCACCCTGTGCAATCAGAGCCTGAAGCGAGGCATAAACCTTCTCAACCTGAGCACAACCTGCATGATCAGGCATCTAAGTGCAAAGCACGAGCTGCAGTGGAGTAGACACCTTCAAAACCAAGAAACGTCTCCGGCTCATCCTGCTTCCTCTTCTGCTGCAGTCTCGGCCGCTCCAGCCACATCTGTAGTGATACCGGCACCTGCCACCCCGCAAACAGAGGATCTGTCAGCAACACCACCACCTGGGTCACCAACAACCATCTCCACAATGTCCCGTGGAAGCGTTCAGCTTTCCATCTCCCAAACACTTGAGAGGAAGAGGAAGTACCCCCCTACCCACCCGCGATCCCTGGCCCTGAATGCCAGCATTTCACAATTTTTGGCCTTTGAAATGCTGTCATTCCGTCTGGTGGAGACGCACAGTTTTAAAAACCTTATGTCGGTGGCTGTCCCACAGTACGTCGTGCCCAGCCGCCACTACTTTTCCAGGGAAGCCATCCCTTCCCTGCACAACCAAGTGGGGGAAAAAAATCAGATGTGCACTGTGCAACGCCATCTGTGCCAAGGTCCACCTAACTACCGATACGTGGACCAGTAAGCACGGTCAGGGGCATTATATCTCCCTAACGGCACACTGGGTAAATGCAGTGGCGGATGGGCCTGAGGCGGATAGCAATTTGGCGCATGTCCTTCCACCACCGAGGATTGCAGGGCGCTTCAGTTTGCCTCCTGTTCCTAACTCCTCCTACTCCGCTTCCTCATCCTCTACCGCCTCCTCATCCGGTCAGCTTAACACCTTCACCACCAACTTCAGCACAGCCAGGGGTAAACGACAGCAGGCAGTTTTAAAACTTGCCTGTTTGGGGGAAAAAACCACACACCACAGGAGTTGTGGAGGAGCATGGAACAGCAGACAAATGAGTGGTTGCTGCCAGCGAGCCTCAAGCCTGGCCTGGTGGTGTGCGATAACGGGCAAAATCTCATAGCAGCTCTGGGCCTAGCCGGTTTGACGCACATCCCTTGCCTGGCGCATGTGCTGAATTTGGTGGTGCAAAGGTTCCTTAAAAACTCCCCCGATATGTCAGAGCTGCTGCAGAAAGTGTGGGCCGTCTGTGCGCACTTTCGGCGTTCTCACCCTGCTGCTGCTCGCCTGTCAGCGCTGCAGCGTAACTTCGGCCTTCCCGCTCACCGCCTCATATGTGACGTGCCCACAAGGTGGAACTCCACCTTGCACATGCTGGAAAGACTGCAGCAGCAGGCCATAGTGGAGTTTCAGCTGCAGCACGCACGCGTGAGCTGCTCTGCAGAACAGCACCACTTCACCACCAATAACTGGGCCTCCATGCGAGACCTGTGTGCCTTGTTGCTCTGTTTTGAGTACTCCACCAACATGGCCAGTGCCGATGATGCCGTTCTCAGCTTAACTATCCCACTTCTATGCCTCCTTGAAAAAACACTTCGGGGGATGATGGAAGAGGATGTGGCACAGGATGAGGAGGAGGAGGAGGAGGAGGAGGATGAAGAGGTAACATTTCCAAGGATTCAGGGCAGTCATTCGCAAGGGGCTCCGAGGGTGGGTTCCTGCACACACAAACGCCAGGGACACAATTGTCCAGCAGGGGCACAGTTCTGGAGGATGAGGAGGATGAGGAGGAGGAGCTGGAGGAGGAGATGGAACCATGTTCACAGCAGGGTGGCACCCAGGCCAGCTCATGACCATCACTGGTGCGTGGCTGGGGGGATACAGAGGACACGGACGATACACCTCCCACAGAGGACAGCCTTTTGTTGCCTCTGGGCAGCCTGGCACACATGAGCGATTACATGCTGCAGTGTCTCCACAATGACCGCCGAGTTGCCCACATTCTAACTTGTGCTGATTACTGGGTGGCCACACTGCTGGATCCCCGTTACAAGGACAACGTACCGTCCTTAATTCACTCACTGGAGCGCGATCGCAAGATGCGCGAGTACAAGCGCACGCTGGTAGACGCCATGCTGCTGGCATTCCCACCTGACAGCGGGGCCACAGTGGAAGCACAAGGCAGAGGAGGAGGAGGAGGAGGTCGCCAACGCAACCAGGGCACCGCCAGCACTTTAGCAGGCAGGGTTTGCATGGCCGAAATGTGGAAAAGCTTTGTCAGCACGCCACAACAAACAGCAGCACCAGCAGCTCAGATGGAACGTCTTAGCAGGAGGCAGCATTTCACCAACATGGTGGAGCAGTATGTGTGCACACGCCTAGACGTACTGAATGAGGGGTCTGCCCCCTTCAACTTCTGGGTCTCCAAGTTGGGCACATGGCCTGAGCTTGCCCTTTACGCCTTGGAGGTGCTGGCGTGCCCTGCAGCCAGTGTATTATCTGAACGGGTATTTAGCACGGCTGGGGGCGTTATAACAGACAAGCGCAGCCGCCTGTCCAGAGACAATGTGGACAAGCTCACGTTCATTAAAATGAACCAGGCATGGATCCCACGGGACTTTTCCGTACCTTGTGCAGAATAGCAATGGATACCGACCTTACCCAGCCATTGTTATATTTTTGCTCTTTCTCACTCTTTTGGGTGTACCCTCATTTAAAATTTCTGAAAAGAAGCAGTGTTGGCTACCTCGTCCTCCTCAGGGTCAGATTAACGTAGGGGCTATTGGAGCTGCAGCTCCAGGCCCCTACCTTTATATAGGCCCCGGGTTGGCCATATTCACTGTTACCGCTCTTCTGTCACTTGTAAACACAGAAGTCTGGCTTCTATGCTCGCTTCCCCAGGCAGCACCCTCAGAACCTCCCCACACAGCACGAAGGCCGGACAAGGAGGGACAGTTGCCGATGCATGGATGTGTTTATGGGCTTCAGAGACAGCATCCCATGTTGAATTAGGCATGCATGGCTGCACCCTTCCTCCTCTGGGTGCATGCCAAGGCACGGCCCTTAAGGCCCTTCAAAATCCTCAGCACCAAGCCCATGATGCTCTTAATCCGGCCCTGGTCCTCCTCCACCGCCGCTTCCACCTACACCGCTCATAGGTGTGCGCAGCCTATTGCATTAGGGTGTGCACCCCAAAGTTGAAATACACATGCATGTGTTTGCCTACATGTACATGGCCCCGATACATTACTCTCCCTGCTGGCAAAGAGAAATGGAGCAGAGCAGGTCCGAGGGAGATCTTTCCCATCTCCTCACTGGCAAACAGAGCGATAATGCTATGTGCCCTAGGTGATTAGGGTGTGCCCAGGTACACCCAGCACACCCTGTGCACACGCCTATGACACCGCCACATCCACCACCACCTCAACCTCCCTCCTACTCCATATGGGCCTCGTCCTTCAGAGATGAAGAACATTGTTTTATTTTTCTGTTTTTTTGTTGTTGTTTTAAGTTATTTCCCTATCCACATTTGTTTGCAGAGCACTTGCCATGCTCTTAACTACGTTTTGCTGCCATTTGCAGCACTCTAGCCCTTTCCATTGGTGTTTTAGAGCCATTTTAGTGCCTGAAAGTTCGGGTCCCCATTGACTTCAATGGGGTTCGGTGTCCGGGAAAAGTTTGGCAAAAGTCCGGGACACGGACCTGGACTTTTTTTTAAAGTTTGGCCGAACCCGTCGAACACGGACATCCAGGTGTCCACTCAACTCTAGTTAGGGTTAGAGTTAGGGTTAGGATTAAGGTTAGGGGTTAGGGTTAGATGGGTTAGGGTTAGAGGTAGGGTTAGAGTTAGGGTTAGGGTTAGGGTGCTTCTGGGATGAAGTCCAGAATTCAGGATTAGCAGAAGATTTCTGTACATTGTCTCCGCCACACTGCTATTAGTGTTAGGGGTTAGGGTTAGGGTTAGTGCTATTGTTAGGGTTAGAGTTAGTGTTAGGGTTAGAGTTAGAGTTAGGGTTAGGTTTAAAGGTTGGGGGTTAGGGTTAAAGGTTAGGGGTTAGGGTTAGGGGTTAGGGTTAGGGGTTAGCGCTAATGTTAGGGGTTAGCGCTAATGTTAGGGTTAGGGTCCTTAGGGTTAGGGTTAGGTGTTAGGGCTAGGGTTAGGTTTAGGGTTAGGGGTTAGGGTTAGAGTTAGGGTTAGAGTTAGAGTTAGGGTTGGGGTTAATGTTAGGGTTAAAGATAGGGTTAGAGTTAGGGTTAGAATTAGGGTTAGGTTTAGATTTAGGGTTAGAGGGTTAGCGTTAGGGTTAAAGTTTAGGGGTTTAGGGTTAGGGGTTAGCGCTAATGTTAGGGTTAGGGTCCTTCTGGGACAAAGTCCAGAATTCAGGATTAGCAGAAGATTTCTGTATATTGTCTCCACCACACTGCTATTAGAGTTAGGGGTTAGGGGTTAGAGTTAGGGTTAGAGGGTTAGGGTTAGGGATAAAGGTTAGGGGTTAGGGTTAGGGGTTAGCGCTAATGTTAGTGTTAGGGTCCTTCTGGAATGAAGTCCAGAATTCAGGATTAGCAGAAGATTTCTGTACATTGTCTCCGCCACACTGCTATTCTCATTCCAACTTCCACTTTAAGTATGAAGTGGTGGGGATGATTCAGTCATTTTTGCAGCCCTAGGGGGGTATCCATACAAAAAGAATTGCATAGTGTTTCCCCCGTGTGCACAAATTTTATTAGACAATTTTCTGTGTTGGTTGAATGTTTTCCAATGATTTAAAACAGGAAATAATGCATTTGGCCTCTAGAGGGTGTTACTTAGCATAATTTAGTGGCTAAATTCTGTATTTTCCATTTCAATGCAACAAAAATCAGCCAGCACAGGGAATAGACTGATAACATTCGTTTTTGGCCCTTATTTACACAGAATGAATGTATTTTGCTATATAATTTATTATTTTATAAATAAACCCCTAACGTCTGCGATTCGATTTTATATTATCTGGGCTACTTAAATGTGATACAAAAAAGAGTACAAGTGGTTACATAAAAGGGGACACAGGAGTGAGAACGGCTCTGCATGCTCTGGTCTCTCAGCCCCCCTCCAGCTCAGAGGGAGGAGGAGGATTGGTAGCCCTGTAGGCTCTGCTCAGGCTGTGTAATCACTGCACAGGCAGAGAGGGGGATGGGAGCGTTCTGCTGACAGCTCACATCCCGTACAAAGTGAGACCTGCTTAGAATCTGCGGCAGTTTTCTATATGGAGAATGTTGGTATTCCACAGACCTGGCCAGCTTACTTTTCACTCTTAGGCCGGGTTCACACATGTCCGGCCGCAGGTTGGTGCCAGGGGTCCCTGTTTATTGGATCAGGTACGAATCGGGTACAAATTTTATTCTGAATTCACAACTGGATTGGACCAGAAGACACACAGGACCCTTTTTTGATCCGTACCGCGGCTGCCCTGGACATGGGTGAACAGCTCTATTGAGAGCCGGTCACACTCTCCTTGATACGGGGGAAACCCTCATCCAATTCGAATGTGTGAACCCGGCCTTATGCAGTTCGGTAACCACAGCGATTCCTGTGAGGGTTCCTGCACTGTATCAGAATCGCAGACAGTTCACACCGTGCTCTATGAACCGCTGGGGGTGTCAATATAAAGCGTGAAAGGTGAGATCGGATGGAATCGGATGGGATCGGATGGGATCGGATGGAATCGGATGGAATCGGATGGGATCGGATGGGATCGAATGGAATCGGATGGGATCGGATGGAATCGGATTGAATTGGATGGGATCGGATGGAATCGGATGGAATCGGATGGGATCGGATGGGATCGGATGGGATCGGATGAAATCGGATGGGATCAGATGGAATCGGATGGAATCGGATGGGATCAGATGGAATCGGATGGAATCGGATGGGATTGGATGGAATCGGATGGAATCGGATGGAATGGTGTCGATTCAATGCAGACTGAGCTATACATAATGTATGGGTGAATTCCCATGTCTTTTGTACGGGAATCTGGTGTATACGGCTTCATCTGCTCTGCCAATATGGCGCCCGCCATCCTTATCAATGACGCAGGAAGCTTCGCTCCTCCCCTCTCTGCTACATACAGAGTAATGGGAGATCCCGCTAATAATCAGACTTTCGGGATATTTTGAAGTGAAAATTTTGTGCAAATTACTTAAATCTTAGACTACAGGAAATGTAATTTTTTGCTTTTATTATTTACTACAAAAAAGAACCAAAAAATAAAAATCTGCCACCAAATAAAAGCCGGGTTGGTCCATGATGAAAAAAATGTTGGGATTTTAAAGATTAGACTACAAAACCTTAAATCAGTGAAACGTGCGGAACCGAAACATCGGCAAAATGAAAGAAAAAATGCTCTGAAACTCAAAGGGATTGAGGGGGAGGAAAGCCCGGGGAGTGAAGGGGTTAATAAAATGAGATATACTGGAAGAGGTGAAAGATTGATCAGAATAATCAGAGAAACAAAAATATGAGACAGCAAAAACTCCCCGGAGCTGTACCCGACTTAGTCCATCATTACAAGAGGTGAGGTTTTACTTCCGAGGCTTTGCAAGAGGGACGTGTACCGGATATGTCACCCCTTTCCACCGGACGGCCCCCGGCCCTAAACGCATTGAGGCCGCCTCCCAGCCCTAAGCACATGGAGGCCTCCTCCCACCCCTAAACACATGGAGACCGCCTCCCACCCCTAAACGCATGGAGGCCGCCTCCCGGCCCTAAACACATGGATATCGCCTCCAACCCCTAAACGCATGGAGGCCGCCTCCCACCCCTAAACGCATGGAGGCCGCCTCCCGGCCCTAAAAGCATGGATGCCGCCTCCATCCCTAAACGCATGGAGGCCGCCTCCCACCCCTAAACACATGAAGGCCACCTCCTGGCCCTAAATGCATGGAGGCCGCCTCCCACCCCTAAAAGCATGGAGGCCACCTCCTGGGCCTAAACGCATGGAGGCCGCCTCCCACCCCTAAAAGCATGGAGGCCACCTCCTGGGCCTAAACGCATGGAGGCCGCCTCCCACCCCTAAACGCATGGAGGCCGCCTCCCACCCCTAAACACACGGAGGCCACCTGCTGGGCCTAAACGCATGGAGGCCACATGTTGGGCCTAAACGCATGGAGGCCGATGCAGGAATGTGCCCGCTGTTATTGTCAGTCACATGATCGCAAAGCTGCCAATCACTAATATACATCAAGCGTTTTCCGGTAACTGCCGCCTACTGTGCTGGGAGCACGCTAAGTGGTTTTCATAGGGCAACAATCAGCCGGCGTGAAGAGGTTAATATTTAGTGTCACTATGGGGTGGGAGGTGTACCGGATGATTAAACTTTGGTGTCACTATGGGGTGGGAGGAGTACCGGATGATTAAACGTTGGTGTCACTATGGGGTGGGAGGAGTACCGGATGATTAAACGTTGGTGTCACTATGGGGGGGCGAGGTGTACCGGATATTTAAACGTTGGTGTCACTATGGGGGGGGAGGTGTACCGGATGATTAAACGTTGGTGTCACTATGCGGTGGGAGGTGTACCGGATATTTAAACGTTGGTGTCACTATGGGGGGGCGAGGTGTACCGGATGATTAAACGTTGGTGTCACTATGGGGTGGGAGGTGTACCGGATGATTAAATGTTGGTGTCACTATGGGGTGGGAGGAGTACCGGATATTTAAACGTTGGTGTCACTATGGGGGGGCGAGGTGTACCGGATGATTAAACGTTGGTGTCACTATGGGGTGGGAGGTGTACTGGATGATTAAACGTTGGTGTCACTATGGGGTGGGAGGTGTACCGGATGATTAAACGTTGGTGTCACTATGCGGTGGGATGTGTACCGGATGATTAAACGTTGGTGTCACTATGGGGTGGGAGGTGTACCGGATGATTAAACGTTGGTGTCACTATGGGGTGGGAGGAGTACCGGATATTTAAACGTTGGTGTCACTATGGGGTGGGAGGAGTACCGGATATTTAAACGTTGGTGTCACTATGGGGGGGGGAGGTGTACCGGATGATTAAACGTTGGTGTCACTATGGGGGGGGAGGTGTACCGGATGATTAAACGTTGGTGTCACTATGGGGTGGGAGGAGTACCGGATGATTAAACGTTGGTGTCACTATGGGGGGGAGGTGTACCGGATGATTAAACGTTGGTGTCACTATGGGGTGGGAGGTGTACCGGATGATTAAACGTTGGTGTCACTATGGGGTGGGAGGAGTACCGGATATTTAAACGTTGGTGTCACTATGGGGTGGGAGGAGTACCGGATGTTTAAACGTTGGTGTCACTATGGGGGGGGGAGGTGTACCGGATGATTAAACGTTGGTGTCACTATGGGGGGGGAGGTGTACCGGATGATTAAACGTTGGTGTCACTATGGGGTGGGAGGAGTACCGGATGATTAAACGTTGGTGTCACTATGGGGGGGAGGTGTACCGGATGATTAAACGTTGGTGTCACTATGGGGTGGGAGGTGTACCGGATGATTAAACGTTGGTGTCACTATGGGGTGGGAGGTGTACCGGATGATTAAACGTTGGTGTCACTATGGGGTGGGAGGTGTACCGGATATTTAAACGTTGGTGTCACTATGGGGTGGGAGGAGTACCGGATGATTAAACGTTGGTGTCACTATGGGGTGGGAGGTGTACCGGATATTTAAACGTTGGTGTCACTATGGGGTGGGAGGAGTACCGGATGATTAAACGTTGGTGTCACTATGGGGTGGGAGGAGTACCGGATGATTAAACGTTGGTGTCACTATGGGGTGGGAGGTGTACCGGATGATTAAACGTTGGTGTCACTATGGGGTGGGAGGAGTACCGGATGATTAAACGTTGGTGTCACTACGGGGTGGGAGGTGTACCGGATATTTAAACGTTGGTGTCACTATGGGGTGGGAGGAGTACCGGATGATTAAAAGTTGGTGTCACTATGGGGTGGGAGGTGTACCGGATATTTAAACGTTGGTGTCACTATGGGTTGGGAGGTGTACCGGATATTTAAACGTTGGTGTCACTATGGGGTGGGAGGTGTACCGGATATTTAAACGTTGGTGTCACTATGGGGTGGGAGGTGTACCAGATGATTAAATGTTGGTGTCACTATGGGGTGGGAGGTGTATCGGATATTTAAACGTTGGTGTCACTATGGGGTGGGAGGTGTACAGGATGATTAAACGTTGGTGTCACTATGGGGTGGGAGGTGTATCGGATATTTAAACGTTGGTGTCACTATGGGGTGGGAGGTGTACCGGATGATTAAACGTTGGTGTCACTATGGGGTGGGAGGTGTACCGGATATTTAAACGTTGGTGTCACTATGGGGGGGGGGAGGTGTACCGGATGATTAAACGTTGGTGTCACTATGGGGTGGGAGGTGTACCGGATATTTAAACGTTGGTGTCACTATGGGGAGGGAGGTGTACCGGATGTTTAAACGTTGGTGTCACTATGGGGTGGGAGGTGTACCGGATATTTAAACGTTGGTGTCACTATGGGGTGGGAGGTGTACCGGATATTTAAACGTTGGTGTCACTATGGGGGGGGGAGGTTTCAGACTTTTAGGAAAGAATTTGGTTTGCTGGATTGAGAAGTTCAGCCTTAGAAAGGTCTTCAGTGTAGGCGAGTTGTAGTTTGTTATTGTTACCACAAGGTGTCGCAGTGTACATAGAGAATACAATGTAACATATTGAAGTATTTCTGTCATTGCTGATAACACCGGGTCTTGTCACAAATGTAACGCACATCTACATCTGCGGAATGGTGGTACCCACATTGTGTGCCATTCTCTTCATGGCTGGTGTTAATGATTTGGGGGAGTGATTTGTGCAGCATATATTGTATATTTGATGTGACGATGATTTATATTTGTTATATTATAGGTACGATGTATATTCAGGGTACAGAGGACGATCGAGGTTCTCAGGAATCCAGTCTGTAGATGTTTTCTGTCAGTGCCAGGATTTTACTGGGATAAAATGATCAATGAGATGAATGAAATCCAGGTAGGGTTAGGTTCGTTTGGATTCACATGAATTACCGGTGTTTGGTCTCAAAATTGGAAGACTTGGTGCAATCCAAACAAACCGAGGACATTCACCTCTGGTGAATTATTGGTAGACTTGCTATTCAAAAACCAACCAGTTTTATCATTTGGGAAATACATGTTTATGGATCATTCTTTATCGAGCCCAACAAGAAAAATGGGATTTTTGACTTACCGTAAATCCATTGTTCATTGGCGGACACAGCTCCTTTCAATCTTGACCATTGGGTTATACTGCCCCCTGCAGGAGTAAGACACTAGGCAGAAAAAACTAAACTTCTGGCTACACCCATGGGCAGTCCAAGGGGGTAAACTCACCCTGGAGTATACCCACTGGGCAATTCAAATGAAAGTCAGAGACAACCATAGGAAATAATGACAGACAGGGGCGAAGCACCATCTTATCCTTGTGAATCACCAGATAAGGGGAACGACAGGATAATGCGGCCAGTTCTGACACCCTGCCCGCAGAGGTGGTAGCCACCAAAAAGGCCACCTTCTGGGACAGCATAAGCAGGGGAATTTTCTGAATATTTTCAAAGCGAGGCTTCTGTAGAGAAAGCACCAAATTCAGATCCCAAGGCTGCAACGGAGCCCGCACTGGAGGAACCAAATGTCGGACAAACCAAAGGTTGTTGGAAAAAGACCGCCAAGGCCGATATCTGGCCCTAGATGGTACTCAAGGCCAATTTCTGTTCTACCCCCCATTGAAGGAAGGTTAAGATCCGAACCACCAAGAAGGAGCGAGGATGAACTCCAAGAGACTCACACCACGCAATGTACGTCTTCCACGTACCATGGTAGACCATCCTAGAAGTAGATTTCCTAGCTTTTAACAGTGTAAAGCCTCGTACACACGCAACAAATTTCCGCTGACCGGTCGTCTGTCTTTTGTCCAGAGTGGTGTCTGTTGGTTGGAATGTGCCTAGACTGCACACGAATTTTCCCGTACGACAGAATTCTACTTCAGAAGTGATGTCATGTGATAGAAGTGATGTCATGTTTTGGATTGCTTTCTATATGTTCTTTCATCTCTGAGCATACATTGTCTTGCTCATAAGATTCTTCCACATCAAAATCTGTACTAATAAGATGAAAATCGGATGTGTTTTGATGGTCGACAAAAATTATATAGCCTGAACAGTGAACACCAGGATTTTTTCGGCCAAAAAGTCGGAGTCGGTTGTCGGAAGCACCATACTAACAAGCCGAAAATCGGCAGATCGGTCGTTGGACGAAAATTCCCGGCCGAATTTCTTCTCGTGTGTATGGGGCTTAAAAATCACAGACTCAGATAAACTTATATCCTTTAGCACCTAGCGTTCAACAGCCAAGCCGTCAAAGCCAGCAACTATAAAGCAGGATGAAAGATTGGTCCTTGGGACAGCAGATCCTCACTGAGAGGAAGCTTCCAAGAAACGTCGGCGACCAACCGCACCAGGTTGGCGTACCAAGCCCGGAGCCACTAATATGACTGGAATCCCTTCTGCCTCGATCCTATGTAGAAGTCTTGGCAGAAGCTGAAGAGGGAAGGCATATATCAGACGATATTGACCCCATGGTGCCACCAGTGTGTCTGCGGCATCCGACAGAGGATCCCTTGACCGAGCCACAAACCCCTGCACCTTTTTTGAGCCGAGAAGCCAACAGATCCACCTCGGGGGTGCCCCACTGGAGGCACAGCTGATGATTCACCTCCGGATGAAGGGACCACTCCCCTTGGTCCAACGCCTGCTGACTGAGGTAGTCCGCCTGCCAATTTTCTACCCCGGGAATGTGTATGGTGGAGAGAGATGGAACAATCCATTCTACCCACCTTAGAATGCCGGCTACCTCCAGAGCCGCCAGGGCACTTCTTGTGCCCCCTTGGTAATTGACCTAAGCCATGGCCGTGGCATTGTCTGATTGAATGCGCACTGGGCATCCCTGAAGACGATCAGTCCAATGATCCAGGCACAGTCTGATCGTTCAGAGTTTCAGGAAATTGATCGGTAGTCTGGACTCTTCCAGCGTCCAGATCCCCTGAGCAGAATGCTTGCCGAGGACGCCTCTCCAGCTGGACAGGTTGGCATCCGTGGTAACTGTGACAGGAGTCACTTTGGGCATGGGGGTTGTGGACCCCAAATTCCTTTAAAGAGGTTGGGAGGCACCATGTCCAGCCTTGTGTGGCTCTCTTATGTTTAAGTCACCCTGCATCTTTTATGGATGCAGGGTAACCGGGAGGGTGGTGTATACTGAGAATATGGTTTGGACTAATTCAAATGGGACAGTAATATGCGTTACCAGTATCTCTCAGGAAATATGGAGATCTATCTTATTCCTATACACCAGGGATATGCAAACTGTGGCCCTCCAGATGTTGCAGAACTACAAGTCCCATGAGGCATAGCAAGACTCTGACAGCCACAAGCATAACACCCAGAGACAGAGGCATGATGGGAATTGTAGTTTTGGAACAGCTGGAGGGCCACAGTTTGCATATCCCTGCTATACACTGTAAGGCACAGGAAGTGCAACTCCTAATTTGGGCATCCAGGAACTATGAGAGACACCATGTCTGCTAATCAAAGTGTATTAGCTGCAGAGAGAGGGGGGGGGTTGTTTCCAGCAGCCCCTCCTAAAGAATGTCTACTGATTAACTAAGTGCTTTTGTCTAAAATAGGACAGGATGTTAATTGGGTCTGAGACTATTGATAAGTATGTTAATGAGCTCACCTGGCTGTCTACTAAGGGAGGTAATTACACAGTCATTGTTCATGTGGTATTCTCAAAGTGTATATAAATGCTGTGTTTCTTTCAATAAACGAGAAGAGAGTTATTCTCACTTGACCTCAATACAGAGCCTTGTCTCGTACTTGGGGGGGGGGGGGGGGATTATTTGTATGGGCTTCATGTATAGCGGATTGGAGTGGTCGATAGCTGTCCTGGTGTTCAGGAGCGGATTATCCTAGATGACTGTAACCCCTTTCATGCTTTGGGGTGTCGTTACAGTAGCCATTGTCCAATACAAAGGGAAGGAAGGATTTTCCCAGCTGAAGCGTCGGAGAGCAAAGCCACCATATCAGGGACTCTTTCGTTCCCCGGCTCAGCCGGATCCGATTGTCCAGAGACAGGAGTCTTGTCCCATTTGGTCAGAATCTCATTTTGCAAGGACCTCGTATGGAACTGTGCAAAGGTATGAGGTCTGTACGCGCGCTGGCCAGACTGGGGTGACCACTGGATCTAGATTATCCAGCCCATCGCCCAGTCCGGCAGTTGTAGATATCACAGGAAAAATCCATGAGGAAAAGATTTTCTATCTAAAAAAGTTTGCCAGTACCAAAGATCCCAGCAAGGAACTAGGTCCTTACTTCTGACTAGGCAGAAAGAAACTGAGTGCAGATAGCAGAGAGAGGGAGTATACCTTCTGGGACTGCCCATGGGCATAGCCAGACTTTTTTTCTGCCTAGTGTCCTACTTCTGTAGGGGGCAGTATAACCCAATGGTTAAGAAGATCAGGAGCTGTGTCCATCAAAGAACGAAAGAGAAAACAGGATTTTTGACTTACCGTAAAATATATTTCTCTGATGTTCATTGACGGACACAGCTCCTGATCTTCATACCCATTGGGTTATACTGCCCCCTACCCCTAGGACACTAGGCAGAAAAAGAATCTGGCTATGCCTATGGGCAGTCCCAGGGGTTATACTCCCTCTCTCTGCTATAGGTACTCAGTTTTGTTACAAGCAGCGTCAGAAGAATTACAACTCCACAGAGGCGTGGATGCTGTGTCCATCAATGAACACCAGAGTAATAGATTTCTCAGCCCACCTGAAAAAAAAAAATACACCCTCAAAGAGGACCAGTTCCTCTAAACAGCAGCCTGCAAAACCTTGCTGCCAAAAGAAGCATCCGCAGATGCCAACACATCCACTTTATAGAACTTTCTGAAAGTGTGCACCGACGACCAGGGCCTGTGTCACTGACGCCTGATGACGGAAGGCCCAGGAGGCACTAAGTGCCTGAGTAGAGTGTGCCTTGACAGGAAAAGGAGGAACCTGATCCTTGATGGAATAGGCCTGGATCTCCGTATATCTAATCCATCTGGAAAAATGGTTACAGAGGAAGCGGAGAACCCTTTCCGAGGCCCATATGTGAGCACAAATAGTGAGTCTGACTTCCTAAAAGACTCCTTAACTGCCAGGTACATTAATTGCCCCGACCACATCCAGGGCATGCAAGGCAATTTTCTTCAGATGTTTTGGCCTTGGACACAGGGAAGGCAACACAATGTCTTCATTCAAATGAAAATCAGAGACAGCCTTTGGAAGGAACGATGGACAGGGATGAAGAACCAACCAAGAACCACCCTGCAAACCACCAAGAAAGGCGAACCACAGGATAATGCCACCAATTCCGACACCCTGCGTACAGAGGTGATAGCCACCAAGAGGGCCACCTTCTGGGTCAGTGTAAGCAGGGGAATCTCCTGAAGATTATCAAAAGGAGACTTCTGGAAGACTGAGAGCACCAAATTGAGGTCCCAAGGCAGCAACGGAGAATGCACTGGAGGGACCAAGTGCCTAACTCCCTGAAGAAAAGTACGCACCAGGAAGTATGTGGCCAAGGGCCATTGAAAGAAGACCACTAAGGCTGACACCTGACCCTTGATATTACTCAAGGAAATTTTCTGCTCAATCCCCCGTTGGAAGGAAGGTCAAGATCCGAGCCACCGAGAAAGAGCGAGGATAAACCTCAAGAGACAATGTACGACTTCCACATATGATGGTAGATCTTCCTAGAATTGGATTTCCTAGCTTTTAACAGTGTTGGAATCACCAACTCCAACAAACCTCTATCCATCAGAACATGGCATTCAACAGCCAAGCAATCAAAGCCAGGGACTGTAAAGCAGGATGGAAGATTGGTCCTTGGGACAGCAGATCCTCCATGAGAGGAAGAATGTTGGCGACCAGCTACACCAGATCAGCGTACAAAGCCCGGAGCCACTAAGATGACTCTAATCCCTTCTGCCTCGATCCTGAGTAGAAGTCTTGGCATAGGCTGGAGAGGAGGAAGAGCGTAAATCGAACGATACTGACCCCACAGGGCCACCAGCTTGTCCTCTGCTACTTTCTGTTGAGCCGAGACACCAACAGATCCACCTCAGGGATGCCCCACCAGAGACACAACTTCATTGGTCCAACGCCTGCTGACTGAGGTAATCCACCTGCCAGTTTTCCACCCAGGGAATGTGTACGGCGGAGAGGGCTGGAACTAACCTTTCTGCCGACCTTAGAATGCTGGCTAACTCCAGAGCCGCCAGGACACTTCTTGTGCCCCCCTGGTGATTGACATAAGCCACAGGGCTGGCATTGCCCAATTGACTGCGCACTGGACATTCCTGAAGACGATCCGTCCAATGTTCCAGGCACAGTCTGATTGCTCGGAGTTCCAAGACATTGATCGGTAGTCTGGATTCTTCTAATGTCTAGAGCCTCTGAGCAAAATCTTTGCAGAGGACGCCTCCCCAGCTGGACAGGATTTATCCACCCGAATCGCAGGAGAACGAAGCCACCATATCAGGGACTCCTTTGTTCCCCAGCTCAGCTGGATCTGATTGTCCAGAGACTGCGGAGTCTTGTCCCATTTGACCAGAATCTCCCTTTGCAGGGACCTCCTATGGAACTACGCAAACTGAACTGCCTCAAAAGTAGACACCATCAGGCCCAGCACCCACATGCAAGTCCGGAGGGATGATCATCTGCTGGACAGAAGTAGACAAATTGCAGCCTGGAGTTTGTCAAGAGGAAAGGAGAACTCTGGGTAAGGCCGAGTCCAGAGTCAGGCCTAATAGTCCAGCTTTGTGGAGGGAACCAGAGCAGACTTCTGAAAATTCAGAATCCAGCCAAACTCCCGCAGAGTTCATATGGTGGTTTCCAGGTTTTCCACCAGAGCAGAAGGAGACTCCGCTCGCAGAAGGAGGTCATCCAAGGAGCCCAGTACCGCGACCCCCCATTGGTGTAACAATGCTAGCACCGGGGCTAACACTTTTGTGAAGACCCAAAGAGCAGAGGCAAGACCAAAGGGTAATGCCACAAACTGATAATGCTGCTCTCCCGCGGCAAAGCGGAGGAAGTGCTGGCGACACATATTGGAACCACCCACACAGCCCCAGCATTAATGGAGGGGGGGGGAATTGATGAAGGGGTGGATGCCCGATGGGAAGGAGGGGAACCTGGGGGTCCGACCGTCCCAAGGAGGGGCCCACATCTACCCCAAAACCCTCCAGGGGTTGAGGGGGGACAGCTACTCACCATATCAGGAACCAGGCGGGCACCACTCCAGACAGTACCTGCTTGCTATCAAAATGGGGGGCTGTCGGTCAGTAGGAACGCTGTGACTCGGGCCGAGACCTGGTTGTATGCGACCTTGCGAGGCTTTGCAGCCCAGCCCCTGTCCGGGGGGACTATGTCGCGGCTGACCTAGCGCGGAACTAAGGTCTGCGCACGAGGAGAAAAATTTCCATCTAAAAGGAAAAAATTGCCAGGATCGGAGATCCCAGCAAGGAACTAGGTCCCTACTCCTGACTAGGCAGAATAAAACTGAGCGCCTATAGCAGAGAGAGGGAGTATACCTCCTAGGACCGCCCATAGACGTAGCGAGTTTCTTTTTCTGCCTTGTGTCCTACTCCTGTAGGGGGCACTATAACCCAATGGTTATGAAGATCAGGAGCTGTGTCCCCATCAATGAATGAAAAAACTATTTTGGAATGTTCATGTCAGCTCCTTGCATTGTCTAAGTATCCAGAACTACTAACAAACTGAGTTTGTGCACCACGACTCATTACCCGGGGGAAACCTTCTGTAACGTCTACAAATAGAATGGAAAATCCAGAGGTGTCAAATGAGGGTGTACTGAATTTATTTCACTCTTTTGACTATGACAACTTCAGAATAATACAGAACAAGCAACTCCCTGGACCCCATTGGAATGGGTAAAAAAAAAAAAGCAATAAAGTGTTCTAACACTTTCCATTTTACATATATATATATATATAGGGCGTCATACTATATTAGGAACTCAGTCATAAGAATATACATTATCATCACACCTAAAAATGGGAAACATTAGTGATTTCATGGTATGAATAGTTTAGAAGTGAGATGATAAATTATGTTGTGATACTTACTCTGCTGTCCTTTGAGGGTCAATAAATACCTCAAAGTTTGATATCCTGATATACAGTATCTGACAAAAGTAAGTACACCCCATCACATTCCTGTAAATATTTTATTCTATCTTTTCATGTGACAACACTGAAGAAATGACACTTTGTGGTGCCTGGGTGATATCACCCAGGCACCACACAGGGGCAGGAGGTCATCACCCTCACCCAGGCACCACACAGGGGCAGGAGGTCATCACCCTCACCCAGGCACCACACAGGGGCAGGAGGACATCACCCTCACCCGGGCACCACACAGGGACAGAGGACATCACCCTCACCCAGGCATCACACAGGGGCAGGACATCACCCTCACCAGGGCACCACACAGGGGCAGGAGGACATCACCCTCACCAGGGCACCACACAGGGACAGAGGATATCACCCTCACCCAGGCATCACACAGGGGCAGAAGGACATCCCCCTCACCCGGGCACCACACAGGGGCAGAGGACATCACCCTCACCCAGGCACCACACAGGGGCAGGACATCACCCTCACCAGGGCACCACACAGGGGCAGGAGGACATCACCCTCACCAGGGCACCACACAGGGACAGAGGATATCACCCTCACCCAGGCATCACACAGGGGCAGAAGGACATCCCCCTCACCCGGGCACCACACAGGGGCAGAGGACATCACCCTCACCCAGGCACCAAACAGGGGCAGGAGGACATCCCCCTCACCCGGGCACCACACAGGGGCAGAGGACATCACCCTCACCCAGGCACCACACAGGGGCAGAAGGACATCCCCCTCACCTGGGCACCACACAGGGGAAGAGGACATCACCCTCACCCAGGCACCACACAGGGACAGGAGGACATCACCCTCACCCAGGCACCACACAGGGGAAGAGGACATCACCCTCACCCTGGCACCACACAGGGACAGGAGGACATCACCCTCACCCAGGCACCACACAGGGCCAGAGGACATCACCCTCACCCAGGCGCCACACAGGGGCAGGAGGACATCACACTCACCCAGGCACCACACAGGGCCAGAGGACATCACCCTCACCCAGGCGCCACACAGGGGCAGGAGGACATCACACTCACCCGGGAACCACACAGGGGCAGGAGGACATCACACTCACCCAGGCGCCACACAGGGGCAGGAGGACATCATCCTCACCCGGGCACCACACAGGGGAAGAGGACATCACCCTCACCCAGGCACCACACAGGGCCAGAGGACATCACCCTCACCCAGGCGCCACACAGGGGCAGGAGGACATCACACTCACCCGGGAACCACACAGGGGCAGGAGGACATCACTCTCACCTGGGCACCACACAGGAGCAGAAGGACATCACACTTACTCGGGCAGCACAGAGGCAGAAGGACATCGCCCTCACCTGGGCACCACACAGGGGGCAGAAGGACATCACCCTCACCCGGGAACCACACAGGGGCAGAGGACATCACCCTCACCCGGGCACCACACAGGGGCAGAAGGACATCACCCTCACCCGGGCACCACACAGGGGCAGAGGACATCACCCTCACCCGGGCACCACACAGGGGCAGAAGGTCATCACCCTCACCCAGGCACCACACAGGGGCAGAAGGACATCACCCTCACCCGGGCACCACACATGGGCAGAAGGTCCCGTAATTTTGGAGTTTTAATCAGAGTTTTGGACTGGGGGAGGGGGGGGGGCAATTAAATCTCAGTCATTTTTAGCTGCAAGGTTAATTCTCATTCTGAATCTCATGACATTTGTAATTGTGACGGTACTCACCATCACTGGGAGTGAAAGATAGACACTGTGACAGATACCTTATGGACACAGAGAAAATGGTTTGGATAACTTCAAATGGGAGAGTAATATTTATCAACAATATCGCTGAGGAACTATGAAGATTTGATCCCACTTTACACTGTGAGACCTATAGCCTGTTGCCATGAAGTCTGTGACTCCTAAATAATCATAGCAATGCCTAGATGTGTATTCCATGTACTTCAATGTAGGAGATGGACAGACTTATACTGGGGTCTCTTCCTATTGTCTGTATAATAAGGCGCTTTGTGTTTATACTTATGATAATGTGTATTGTATTGCAGGAGCTCGAGGACAGCCATCTGCTAGATAATTGGCTCAGGTTGATTGAATAACTGTCATCTGTTAGTTGCTGAGTGGAAAGTAGAATACTGTTTGTGTTGGTTGTTCTTTTAGATATGTTAATTCTATTTCAGTATACAATTTCATCTACATAGGATAATGTAATCAGGCAACCCCTGATCTGTGTGTGGTAATCTGATCAGGAGGGGGATGTGCTTATGTGTGTATAAATTGAGTGTGAAACTGTTCAATAAAGGAGAAGGTTCCAGTACAAGCTAAGTTGTCGGCTAGCTTTGTATGAGGGCTGCTGGAAAAATCTGATATCTATGTTCATGACTGGTAGGAAGCCGTATACTGACGGACGTCCACAAGTACAGTGTGGGTTGCGGTTCCGTTAGAGTAATAAACACGCACACACGGTAAATCTGCGTTCTAATCGTACAGAAAGGAAAGTCATACATTGTAAACGTAGGATTTTAAAACTTAGTTTAATAAACTTTTTTTTATTGATTACAAGTATATAAAATGTATCACGATAGCCTCATCTATAAGGTCAAGTGCTTGAAACAGCATAAAAAGTTTTGTTTTTTTAAATTTTCTGATTGTAAAACACATCTGACAATCACAATATTTCATGCCAGAAGAAAAATAGCAGAAAGCAGGTAGAAGCCAAGTAAAATATATCTGTCGGTGCGGTAAGTGACCGTCTGACGGGGACCACAAACCGGTCCTCTTTTAATAAACTATGACCAACTTTGGGGGGGTAAATAAAGCATCAAATTTCTGGAACAATCTCCAAAAAATATCGGCATCACAAAAAAAAAAAAAAAAATCACATATTACAACCGACATGTCATAACAATTTAAATAATTTTAAATATTTTATTTCTTTTTGCCATTTTTTTAACTTAATCTTACTAGAAATGCTTTATACAATAAATGTCCCCTTCAGAGAAATGTAACAAAATGGGAATGATAGTCAAAGGGATAAAGTGGCACAAATTTACCCAACAAGTGCTGAACTACGGCCGACTAAGAGGTAGATTACTTGTTTAACCGATCGCTTCGGGGTGGGGGAGGGGTATCGATAAAAACTATCTGTGCTGAAAAAACAAGGATTACTGCTCCTGGTTCACACATATGTGATGCGGGAATCCTGCAAATCCACTGCGGGTTCTCGCATCGCATTCAACTCGCAGGCAGTCCACCGGGGGTGTCATTAATTTTGTATTGTATACGAAGTTAATGACACCCCCAGATCAGTTCGCATATCACAGTGGGAACTGTCAGTTTGGACAGGAATCGGATCACATAGGTGTGAACACCCATACGATCCGATTCTGGTGCGGGCCTAAAAAAGGGTCCTGTGTGAGCGGTGTCCGAATCCAATGCAAATTCAGCCGTATAATCTGTATGGCTGAATTTGCATCGCACACACATCGCATGTGACTTGCAGAGCAGTGCGCTCCGAATCACATGCGATTTCTGTCATCACATGTGATTTCTGTCATCCCATGTGATTTCTGTCATCCCATGCGATTTCTGTCATCCCATGCGATTTCTGTCATCCCATGCGATTTCTGTCATCACATGTGATTTCTGTCATCCCATGCGATTTCTGTCATCCCATGCGATTTCTGTCATCACATGTGATTTCTGTCATCCCATGCGATTTCTGTCATCACATATATGTGAACCGGGACTTCATTGTAATGAAAGAAAAAAAACAAAGAGGGTCATAAACAACTTTTTTTTCCTTTTTAATTTTTCACAGATCACTTACAGCGAGTGCACAGAACAAATGACGGGTGTGCAATAGAAGGCGCCTCTTCCATACAAGACTTACCGCATTTTTCTAAAGACCAATAAGAGTTTTTTTTTTTTTTTTTGTTTTTTTTTAGAAAAAGGATTTGAGGAAAAAATGCAGCTCTTTGTGAGTATAAAAATGTGACACGGGATTTGATAAAACAACTTATTAATAATAATAATATGACTTAAATAGTATTCTGTCTGCTAGTGCTGGGAATTCTTGGCATTGAAAAGCGGCCGTGACGACATATTTTGGGCGGAGGGAACGCGGCGGAGTTCTTCTGACAGATGCAGCAATATTTGCAAACCCTGAATTGCCAATTTTTTTTCTTTTTTCTTTTATAAAAACTTTGGAGCACAATGCTGAAGATTTGCCCACATTATAAAATATTCACAACTGCTTTGTTCTGAGTCGTCGTTCCGTCACACACAGAACTCCTGAAGACGAGTTTCTACGTTCGATGTGCGCAGTGATATTGGAATGAACGGTTATCGGCAATAAATAATGCGTGTTCTGCGAGGAAGCCGCGCGGCTCGTCCTTTTGTCAGTTTGCAGCCCGAGTTGCATTTTCAGGATTTGGTTGTGTAGTGCGAGATCATGCAACAGATATTCCAACGCGTTCCGTGTCCTGGAGGATGCAGATCTAATACAGACTCCTGCCGAAAGATAAAAGGAAAATCAATCGATATCGTATATAGGAATTATAAATCATATATTTAGTACAGACGATAACACTAAGGGCCCTTTCACACGAGCATTCGGTCCATCACAGATCCAGATTGAAGCCCAATGCACAGCACTGTGCAAAAGTTTTAGGCAGGTGTGAAGAAATGCTGTAAAGTAAGAATGTTTTCAGAAATCTATCATCTGAACAGTTTATTTTTAACAATTTACTAAATGAAAAGTGAGAAAACCGAAGAGAAATCCAAAAAAAAAAAAAAAAATCAATATTTGGTGTGACTTCGCTTTGGCATCGATTCTTACAGTCAGGGATTTTGTAGGATTAGTCATGTGTATGATTAACCAATTATATCAAGCAGGTGCTAATGATCATCAATTTCATATGTAGGTGGAAACACAGTCAGTAACTGAAACAGAACCAGATGTGTAGGAGGCTGAAAGCTGGGTGAAGAACAGCCAAACTCTGCTACTAAGATTGATGTCACCGGTCATACACCACAGCAAGACAGAGCACAGCAACAAGACACAACGGAGGTAATACTGCATCAACAAGGTCTCTCCCAGGCAGAGATCTCACAGCAGACTGGGGGGTCCAAGATGTGCTGTTCAAAGAAGCACAAAGAAAAGAGCAATGTTGAGGAGCATAGTTCAGGTAACATTTAGGAGATGGAATACCCGGGAGATGGAGTACAGGGAGGGGGAGTACCCAGGAGATGGAGTACTGGGGAGATGGAGTACAAAGAGGTGGAGTACCCAGGAGATGGAGTACCCAGGAGATGGAGTACAAGGAGGTGGAGTACCCAGGAGATGGAGTACCCAGGAGATGGAGTACCCAGGAGATGGAGTACAAGGAGGGGGAGTACCCAGGAGATGGAGTACTGGGAAGATGGAGTAAAGGGAGGTGGAGTACCCAGGAGATGGGAGTACAAAGAGGTGGAGTACCCAGGAGGTGGAGTAGCCAGGAGATGTCGAACTGGGGAGATTGAGTACAGGGAGATTGAGTACAGGGACGTGGAGTACCCAGGAGGTGGAGTACCCAAGAGATGGAGTACTGGGGAGATGGAGTACAGGGAGGTGGAGTACCCAGGAGGTGGAGTACCCGAGAGGTGGAGTACCCAGGAGATGGAGTACCCGGGAGATGGAGTACAGGGAGGTGGAGTACCAGGGAGGTGAAGGACCCGAGAGGTGGAGTACCCAGGAGATGGAGTACTGGGGAGGTGGAGTACCCAAGAGGTGGAGTACCCAGGAGGTGGAGTACCTGAGAGGTGGAGTACCCAGGAGGTGGAGTACCTGAGAGGTGGAGTACCCAGGGGACAGAGTACAGGGAGGTGGAGTACCTGTGAGATCAAGTACACAGGAGGTTGAGTACACGGGAGGTGGAATACCCAGGAGGTGACGTTTTCAGGAGATGGAGTACCCGGTAGGGGGAGTACCCAGGAGATGGAGTACCCGGTAGGGTGAGTACCCAGATGATGGAATACAGAAGATGGAGAGATGTCCCACCTGCCCTTATTGTAATATAGGGCTGCTTATAAATGGTATGTGAATGGATATACACTTGTCCCCGATCCAGGGAGATACAGTTATGTCCATATATATTTGGACACAGCACAATTTTAGTTTATTTCAGATATTTACCAAAATATACTACCAGTAATGACACTGACCCCCTCTATAGGGTCCAGGTATGGCCTCATGCTACCAGTAGTGACACTGACCCCCCTCTATAGGGTCCAGGTATGGCCTCATACTACCAGTAGTGACACTGACCCCCTCTATAGGGTCCAGGTATGGCCTCATGCTACCAGTAGTGACACTGACCCCCTCTATAGGGTCCAGGTATGGCGTCATACTACCAGTAGTGACACTGACCCCCCTCTATAGGGTTCAGGTATGGCCTCATGCTACCAATAGTGACACTGACCCCCCTCTATAGGGTCCAGGTATGACCTCATACTACCAGTAGTGACACTGACCCCCCCTCTATAGGGTCCAGGTATGGCCTCATACTACCAGTAGTGACACTGACCCCCCCTCTATAGGGTCCAGGTATGGCCTCATGCTACCAGTAGTGACACTGACCCCCCTCTATAGGGTCCAGGTATGGCCTCATACTACCAGTAGTGACACTGACCCCCTCTATAGGGTCCAGGTATGGCCTCATACTACCAGTAGTGACACTGACCCCCCTCTATAGGGTCCAGGTATGGCCTCCTGCTACCAGCAGTGACACTGACCCCCTCTATAGGGTCCAGGTATGGCCTCATACTACCAGTAGTGACACTGCCCCCCTCTATAGGGTCCAGGTATGGCCTCCTGCTACCAGTAGTGACACTGACCCCCTCTATAGGGTCCAGGTATGGCCTCATACTACCAGTAGTGACACTGACCTCCTCTATAGGGTCCAGGTATGGCCTCATGCTACCAGTAGTGACACTGCCCCCCTCTATAGGGTCCAGGTATGGCCTCCTGCTACCAGCAGTGACACTGACCCCCTCTATAGGGTCCAGGTATGGCCTCATACTACCAGTAGTGACACTGCCCCCCTCTATAGGGTCCGGGTATGGCCTCATACTACCAGTAGTGACACTGACCCCCTCTATAGGGTCCAGGTATGGCCTCATACTACCAGTAGTGTCACTGACCCCTATATAGGGTCCAGGTGTGGCCTCATACTATCAGTAGTGACACTGACCCCCTCTATAGGGTCCAGGTATGGCCTCATACTACCAGTAGTGACACTGACCCCCTCTATAGGGTCCAGGTATGGCCTCATACTACCAGTAGTGACACTGACCCCCTCTATAGGGTCCAGGTATGGTCTCATACTACCAGTAGTGACACTGACCCCCTCTATTGGGTCCAGGTATGGCCTCATACTACCAGCAGTGACACTGACCCCCTCTTTAGGGTCCAGGTATGGCCTCATGCTACCAGTAGTGACACTGACCTCCCTCTATAGGATCCAGGTATCTCCTCATACTACCAGTAGTCACACTGACCCCCTCTATAGGGTCCAGGTATGGCCTCATACTACCAGTAGTGACACTGACCTCCCTCTATAGGGTCCAGGTATGGCCTCATACTACCAGTAGTGACACTGACCCCCTCTATAGGGTCCAGGTATGGCCTCATACTACCAGTAGTGACACTGACCCCCTCTATAGGGTCCAGGTATCTCCTCATATTACCAGTAGTGACACTGACCGCCTCTATAGGGTCCAGGTATCTCCTCATACTACCAGTAGTGACACTGACCTCCCTCTATAGGGTCCAGGTATCTCCTCATACTACCAGTAGTGACACTGACCCCCTCTATAGGGTCCAGGTATGGCCTCATACTACCAGTAGTGACACTGACCCCCTCTATAGGGTCCAGGTATGGCCTCATACTACCAGTAGTGACACTGACCCCCTCTATAGGGTCCAGGTATGGCCTCATGCTACCAGTAGTGACACTGACCCCCCTCTATAGGGTCCAGGTAAGGCCTTATGCTACCAGTAGTGACACTGACCCCCCTCTATAGGGTCCAGGTATGGCCTCATGCTACCAGTAGTGACACTGACCCCCTCTATAGGGTCCAGGTATGGCCTCATACTACCAGTAGTGACACTGACCCCCTCTATAGGGTCCAGGTATCTCCTCATACTACCAGTAGTGACACTGACCCCCTCTATAGGGTCCAGGTATGGCCTCATGCTACCAGTAGTGACACTGACCCCCTCTATAGGGTCCAGGTATGGCCTCATACTACCAGTAGTGACACTGACCCCCTCTATAGGGTCCAGGTATGGCCTCCTACTACCAGTAGTGACACTGACCCCCTCTATAGGGTCCAGGTATGGCCTCATGCTACCAGTAGTGACACTGGCCCCCTCTATAGGGTCCAGGTATGGCCTCATACTACCAGTAGTGACACTGACCCCCTCTATAGGGTCCAGGTATCTCCTCATACTACCTGTATTGACACTGACCCCCTCTATACGGTCCAGGTATGGCCTCATACTACCAGTAGTGACACTGACCCCCTCTATAGGGTCCAGGTATGGCCTCATGCTACCAGTAGTGACACTGACCCCCTCTATAGGGTCCAGGTATGGCCTCATGCTACCAGTAGTGACACTGACCCCCTCTATAGGATCCAGGTATGGCCTCATAGTACCAGTAATGACACTGACCCCTCTATAGGGTCCAGGTATGGCCTCATACTACCAGTAATGACACTGACCCCCCTCTATAGGTTCCAGGTATGGCCTCATACTACCAGTAGTGACACTGACCCCCCTCTATAGGGTCCAGGTATGGCCTCATACTACCAGTAGTGACACTGACCCCCTCTATAGGGTCCAGGTATGGCCTCATACTACCAGTAGTGACACTGACCCCCTCTATAGGGTCCAGGTATGGCCTCCTACTACCAGTAGTGACACTGACCCCCTCTATAGGGTCCAGGTATGGCCTCATACTACCAGTAATGACACTGACCCCCGTCTATAGGGTCCAGGTATGGCCTCATACTACCAGTAGTGACACTGACCCCCCTCTATAGGGTCCAGGTATGGCCTCATACTACCAGTAGTGACACTGACCCCAGCCAAATGCAAAACTAGTGACAAACACTCAGAAAAAGATGAGTAGGGAAAAATGTCAGTGGCCTCCACCTGTAAAACCATTCCTGTTTTGAAAGGTTGTATCATTGTTGCCCATCTAGTGCACCTGTTGGTAATTTTAACACCAAAGCAGCTAAAAACTGATTAACAACCCCCTATGCTACTTACCTGACCAGATCAATATCCCAAGAGTTTGACTTGATGCTACACTATGATTAGAAAGTGTCCCTTTTATTATTTTGCACATGTATAATGGATATGGGCTGAAAGTGAACTCTCTCAGGTTTAATTTGAGGGTTTGTACATTGAAATTGGAGGAAGAGTTTAGGAATTACAGCACTTAGAAAAGCCACCCCCCTGTTTCAAAGGACCAAAAGTAATTGGACAATTGAATGAAAGGTGGTTTCATGGCCAGGTGTGGGCTACTCCTTCATTATTTCTTCATCAATTAAGCAGGAATCTATTGCTGTGAACGTCCATCATGCGTTGAGCCGTCCATGCAAGAGAAACAGGACATTGTAAGGGTTAAAGAATGGTCCATTCTGAGGAAAGAAGAACGCACTGGTGAGCTCAGTAACATAAAAAGGCCTGGACCATCGCAGGATCCTCTCTATGGTAAAGAAAAACCCATTCACAACATCCAGACAAATGAAGGACACTCTCCTGGAGGGGGACGTATCATTGTCACCATTCACACCATCCAGACAAGTGAAGGACACTCTCCTGGAGGGGGACGTATCATTGTCACCATTCACACCATCCAGACAAGTGAAGGACACTCTCCAGGAGGTGGACGTATCATTGTCACCATTCACACCATCCAGACAAGTGAAGGACTCTCTCCAGGAGGTGACGTATCATTGTCAGCATTCACACCATCCAGACAAGTGAAGGACACTCTCCAGGAGGGGGACGTATCATTGTCAGCATTCACACCATCCAGACAAGTGAAGAACACTCTCCAGGAGGGGGACGTATCATTGTCACCATTCACACCATCCAGACAAGTGAAGGACTCTCTCCAGGAGGTGACGTATCATTGTCAGCATTCACACCATCCAGACAAGTGAAGGACACTCTCCAGGAGGGGGACGTATCATTGTCAGCATTCACACCATCCAGACAAGTGAAGAACACTCTCCAGGAGGGGGACGTATCATTGTCACCATTCACACCATCCAGACAAGTGAAGGACACTCTCCAGGAGGGGGACGTATCATTGTCAGCATTCACACCATCCAGACAAGTGAAGGACACTCTCCAGGAGGGGGGACGTATCATTTTCACCATTCACAACATCCAGACAAGTGAAGGACACTCTCCAGGAGGGGGACGTATCATTTTCACCATTCACACCATCCAGACAAGTCAAGGACACTCTCCAGGAGGTGGACGTATCATTGTCACCATTCACACCATCCAGACAAGTGAAGAACACTCTCCAGGAGGTGGGGCGTATCATTGTCACCATTCACACCATCCAGACAAGTGAAAGACACTCTCCAGGAGGGGGGATGTATCATTGTCACCATTCACACCATCCAGACAAGTGAAGGACACTCTCCAGGAGGTGGACGTATCATTGTTACCATTCACAACATCCAGACAAGTGAAGGACACTCTCCAGGAGGGGGACGTATCATTGTCACCATTCACACCATCCAGACAAGTGAAGGACACTCTCCAGGAGGGGGGACGTATCATTTTCACCATTCACACCATCCAGACAAGTCAAGGACACTCTCCAGGAGGTGGGCGTATCATTGTCACCATTCACACCATCCAGACAAGTGAAGGACTCTCTCCAGGAGGGGGACGTATCATTGTCACCATTCACACCATCCAGACAAGTGAAGGACACTCTCCAGGAGGGGGGACGTATCATTTTCACCATTCACACCATCCAGACAAGTCAAGGACACTCTCCAGGAGGTGGACGTATCATTGTCACCATTCACACCATCCAGACAAGTGAAGAACACTCTCCAGGAGGTGGGGCGTATCATTGTCACCATTCACACCATCCAGACAAGTGAAGGACACTCTCCAGGAGGTGGACGTATCATTGTCACCATTCACACCATCCAGACAAGTGAAGAACACTCTCCAGGAGGTGGACGTATCATTGTCACCATTCACACCATCCAGACAAGTGAAGAACACTCTCCAGGAGGTGGGGCGTATCATTGTCACCATTCACACCATCCAGACAAGTGAAGGACTCTCTCCAGGAGGTGGGTGTATCATTGTCACCATTCACACCATCCAGACAAGTGAAGGACACTCTCCAGGAGGGGGACGTATCATTGTCACCATTCACACCATCCAGACAAGTGAAGGACTCTCTCCAGGAGGTGGGTGTATCATTGTCACCATTCACACCATCCAGACAAGTGAAGGACACTCTCCAGGAGGGGGACGTATCATTGTCACCATTCACACCATCCAGACAAGTGAAGGACACTCTCCAGGAGGTGGACGTATCATTGTCACCATTCACACCATCCAGACAAGTGAAGGACACTCTCCAGGAGGGGGACGTATCATTGTCACCATTCACACCATCCAGACAAGTGAAGGACTCTCTCCAGGAGGTGGGGCGTATCATTGTCACCATTCACACCATCCAGACAAGTGAAGGACTCTCTCCAGGAGGTGACGTATCATTGTCACCATTCACACCATCCAGACAAGTGAAGGGCGCTCTCCAGGAGGTGAGCGTATCATTGTCACCATTCATACCATCCAGACAAGTGAAGGACTCTCTCCAGGAGGTGACGTATCATTGTCACCATTCACACCATCCAGACAAGTGAAGGGCGCTCTCCAGGAGGTGAGCGTATCATTGTCACCATTCATACCATCCAGACAAGTGAAGGACACTCTCCAGGAGGGGGACGTATCATTGTCACCATTCACACCATCCAGACAAGTGAAGGGCGCTCTCCAGGAGGTGAGCGTATCATTGTCACCATTCACACCATCCAGACAAGTGAAGGACACTCTCCAGGAGGGGGACGTATCATTGTCACCATTCACACCATCCAGACAAGTGAAGGACACTCTCCAGGAGGTGGACGTATCATTGTCACCATTCACACCATCCAGACAAGTGAAGGACACTCTCCAGGAGGTGACGTATCATTGTTACCATTCACACCATCCAGACAAGTGAAGGACTCTCTCCAGGAGGAGGACGTATCATTGTCACCATTCACACCATCCAGACAAGTGAAGGACACTCTCCAGGAGGTGACGTATCATTGTCACCATTCACACCATCCAGAAAAGTTAAGGACTCTCTCCAGGAGGTGGACGTATCATTGTCACCATTCACACCATCCAGACAAGTGAAGGACACTCTCCAGGAGGTGACGTATCATTGTCACCATTCACACCATCCAGACAAGTGAAGGACTCTCTCCAGGAGGTGGACGTATCATTGTCACCATTCACAACATCCAGACAAGTGAAGGACTCTCTCCAGGAGGAGGATGTATCATTGTCACCATTCACAACATCCAGACAAGTGAAGGACTCTCTCCAGGAGGAGGACGTATCATTGTCACCATTCACACCATCCAGACAAGTGAAGGACGCTCTCCAGGAGGTGGGCGTATCATTGTCACCATTCACACCATCCAGACAAGTGAAGGACTCTCTCCAGGAGGGGGGACGTATCATTGTCACCATTCACACCATCTAGACAAGTGAAGGACGCTCTACAGGAGGGGGGACGTATCATTGTCACCATTCACAACATCCAGAAAAGTTAAGGACTCTCTCCAGGAGGTGGGCGTATCATTGTCACCATTCACACCATCCAGACAAGTGAAGGACTCTCTCCAGGAGGTGGACGTATCATTGTCTCCATTCACACCATCCAGACAAGTGAAGGACTCTCTCCAGGAGGGGGGCGTATCATTGTCAGCATTCACACCATCCAGACAAGTGAAGGACACTCTCCAGGAGGTGACGTATCATTGTCACCATTCACACCATCCAGACAAGTGAAGGACACTCTCCAGGAGGGGGACGTATCATTGTCACCATTCACACCATCCAGACAAGTGTAGGACGCTCTCCAGGAGGTGGACGTATCATTGTCACCATTCACAACATCCAGACAAGTGAAGGACACTCTCCAGGAGGTGACGTATCATTGTCACCATTCACACCATCCAGACAAGTGAAGGACGCTCTCCAGGAGGTGAGCGTATCATTGTCACCATTCACACCATCCAGACAAGTGAAGGACTCTCTCCAGGAGGTGAGCGTATCATTGTCACCATTCACACCATCCAGACAAGTGAAGGACACTCTCCAGGAGGTGAGCGTATCATTGTCACCATTCACAACATCCAGACAAGTGAAGGACACTCTCCAGGAGGTGACGTATCATTGTCACCATTCACACCATCCAGACAAGTGAAGGACACTCTCCAGGAGGTGGACGTATCATTGTCACCATTCACAACATCCAGACAAGTGAAGGACACTCTCCAGGAGGTGACGTATCATTGTCACCATTCACACCATCCAGACAAGTGAAGGACACTCTCCAGGAGGTGGATGTATCATTGTCACCATTCACACCATCCAGACAAGTGAAGGACACTCTCCAGGAGGTGACGTATCATTGTCACCATTCACAACATCCAGACAAGTGAAGGACGCTCTCCAGGAGGTGACGTATCATTGTCACCATTCACAACATCCAGACAAGTGAAGGACGCTCTCCAGGAGGTGACGTATCATTGTCAGCATTCACACCATCCAGACAAGTGAAGGACACTCTCCAGGAGGTGGACGTATCATTGTCACCATTCACACTATCCAGACAAGTGAAGGACGCTCTCCAGGAGGTGGACATATCATTGTCAAAGTCTACAATCAGGAGAAGACTTCAAGAGAGCAAATATTAGAGGGTTCACCACAAGGTGCAAACCATAAGCCTGAAGAATAGAAAAGCCAGATTAGACTTTGCCAAAAAACATCTAAAAAAGCCAGAGCAGATCTGGAAAATCATTCTTTGGATGGATGAAACTAAGATTAATCTGTAGCAGAATGACGAGAGGAAAGGATTTGGAGAAGGCTTGGAAAAGCTCATGATCCAAAGCACACAATGTCATCTGTAACACATGGTGGGGGCAGTGTGATGGCCATGTATGGCTTCCAGTGGCACTGGGTCATTGGTGGGTCATACTGTCAGCCCAGATTCAGACAAATGCAGAAAAGGTGATTGGACGGCGCTTCACAGTACAGATGGACAATGACCCAAAACACACTGCAAAAGCAACCCAGGAGCTTCTGAAGGAAAAGAAGTGGAATATTCTGCAATGGCCGAGTCCATCACCTGATCTCATCCCAACTGAGCATTTCACTTGCTGAAGGTAAAACTAAAACTAAAGGCAGAAAGAGCCACAGACAGAGAACAGCTGAAGACAGCTGCAGGTAGAGCCTGGCAAAGCATCAGAAAGGACCGCTGATCGCTCAGTTCTCCTCCTCTGGGACAGTCAGTCAGCAGCTCTCTGCTCTCCTCTCCACCTGCCGGGTATTCTATCTCCCTCGTAATTCCATCTCCCTGGCACTCCACCTCCCTGGCATCCCTTCTCCCAATTACTCCCATCTCCCTGGTAATCCACCTCCCTGGCACTCCCATCTCCCTAGAACATCATCTCCCTTGTAATTCCACTTCCTGGGTATTCCACCTCCCTGGCATCCCGTCTCCCAATTACTCCCATCTCCCTGGTAAACCATCTCCCTCGTAATTCCATCTCCCTGGCACCCCATCTCACAGGAACATCATCTCCCTTGTAATTCCACTTCCCGGGTACTCCACCTCCCTGGCTCTCCACCTCCCTGGCATCCCGTCTCCCAATTACTGCCATCTCCCTGGAACACCATCCCCCTCGTAATTCCACTTCCCGGGTACTCCACCTCCCTGGCATCCCGTCTCCCAATTACTGCCATCTCCCTGGTAATCCACCTCCCTGGTAAACCACCTCCCTTGTAATTCCACTTCCCGGGTACTCCACCTTCATGGCACCCCGCCTTCCAATTACTCCCATCTCCCTGGTAAACCACCTCCCTGGCACTCCCATCTCCCTGGAACACCATCTCCCTCGTAATTCCATCTCCCTGGCACCCCGTCTCCCAATTACTCCCATCTCCCTGGTAAACCACCTCCCTGGCACTCCCATCTCCCTGGAACACCATCTCCCTCGTAATTCCATCTCCCTGGCACCCCGCCTCCCAATTACTCCCATCTCCCTGGTAAACCACCTCCCTGGCACTCCCATCTACCTGGAACACCATCTCCCTCGTAATTCCATCTCCCTGGCACCCCATCTCCCAATTACTGCCATCTCCCTGGAACATCATCTCCCTCGTAATTCCACTTCCCGGGTACTCCACCTCCCTGGCCCTCCACCTCCCTGGCATCCCGTCTCCCAATTACTGCCATCTCCCTGGAACACCATCCCCCTCATAATTCCACTTCCCAGGTACTCCACATCCCTGGCACTCCACCTCCATTGCACCCTGTCTCCCAATTACTCCCATCCCCTTGGCAAACCACCTTCCTGGCTCTCCCATCTCCCTCGTAATTCCACTTCCCATGTACTCCACCTCCCTGGCACTCCACTTCCATTGCACCCTGTCTCCCAATTACTCCCATCTCCCTTGTAAACAACCTCCCTGGCATCAATTCTCCCAATTACTCCCATCTCCCTGGTAATCCACCTCCCTTGTAATTCCACTTCCTGGGTACTCTACCTTCATGGCACCCCGTCTCCCAATTACTCCCATCTCCCTGGTAAACCACCTCCCTGGCTTTCCCATCCCCCTGGTACACCATCTCCCTTGTAATTCCATCTCCCTGGCAATCCACCTCCCTGGCATCCCGTCTCCCAATTACTGCCAACTCCCTGGAACACCATCCCCCTCGTAATTCCACTTCCTGGGTACTCCACCTCCCTGGCACTCCACTTCCATTGCACCCTGTCTCCCAATTACTCCCATCTCCCTGGTAAACCACCTCCATGGCACTCCGATCTCCCTGGTAAACCATCTCCCTGGCATTCCCATCTCCCTGGTACTCCTCCTCTCTGGCACTCCATATCCCTTGTAATCCCATCTCCCTGGTACTCAATCTTCCTGGCACTCATATCTCCTAATTACCCTGTCTCCCTGGCACTCCACCTCCAAATTACTCCCATCTCCCCAATACTCTCATCTCCCTAGTACTCCCATCTCCCTGGCACTCCACCTCCCGGGTACTCCAATCTCTCTAGGATTCCATCTCCCTGGTACTCCACCTCCTTGGCACTCCCTGGCACTCCATGTCCCAATTACTCCCATCTCCCCGGTACGCCCATCTACCTGGAACGCCCATCCTCCCAGAACTCCCAATTCCCCGTAACTCCCATATACTACCATTTCCCCAGTATTCCCATCTCGCAATTACTCCCACCTCCCAGGTACTTTACCTCCTCAGTAGGGATCGACCGATTATCGGCAAGGCCGATATATATCGAGGGCCGATTTGCACTTTCCCGGACATATCGGAATCGGCCCCGTTAGTTACTGATATTGCCGATATTTTCGTGACGTCATTCTACCTTCTCAGGCCACCTCCCTTGCCTTGGACAGCCTCGTCTGGAGTCGGGACTAGTCTCGCGGGAGTGTATCACAGCCATACACCCACCAACAGCAGCTCGGTGCCAGCCAGCCACCCACATCCACAGGCCCTGTACCAGCCAGCCAACCCACAGGCACTGTACCAGCGAGCCAGCCAGCCACCCATAGGCCCTGTTCCAGCCAGCCAGCAACAGGCACTGTACCAGCCAGCCACCCACAGGCCCTGTACCAGCCAGCCAACCACCCACAGGCCCTGAACCAGCCACAGTCACTGTACCAGCCAGCCACCCACAGGCCCTGTACCAGCCAGCCACAGGCACTGTACCAGCCAACCGCCTACAGGCCCAGTACCAGCCAGTCACCCACAGCCCCTGTGCAAGCCACCAAAGGGTGCCAGCCACCCACCCACCACAGGGTGCCAGCCAGCCCCTCACCCACCACCACAGGGTGCCAGCCAGCCACCCACCACCACAGGGTGCCAGACAGCCAGCCACCCACCCACCAAAGGGTGCCAGACAGCCAGACACCCACCACAGGGTGCCAGCCAGCCATCCACCACAGGGTGCCAGACAGCCACCCACCACAGCATGCCAGACAGCTCCCATCTCCCGATACTCCCATCTCCCTGTACTCCCATCTCCCCTGTACTCCCATCTCCCGGGTACTCCCATCTCCCGGGTACTCCCATGTCCCCGGTGCTCCCATCTCCCCGGTGCTCCCATCTCCCGATACTCCCATCTCCCAGTACTCCCATCTCCCCGTACTCCCATCTCTCGGGTACTCCCTTCTCCCGGGTGCTCCCATCTCCCCGGTGCTCCCATCTCCCAGTACTCCCATCTCCCCGGTACTCCCATCTCCCCGGTACTCCCATCTCCCGGGTACTCCCATCTCCCGGGTACTCCCATCTCCCGGGTACTCCCATCTCCCCGGTACTCCCATCTCCCCGGTACTCCCATCTCCGGGTACTCCCATCTCCCGGGTACTCCCATCTCCCAGGTACTCCCATCTCCGGGTACTCCCCTCTCCCGGGTACTCCCAATTTCCAGGTACTCCCATCTCCCGGGTACTCCCATCTCCCGGATACTCCCATCTCCCAAGTGCTCCCATCTCCCAAGTGCTCCCATCTCCCAAGTGCTCCCATCTCCCGGGTACTCCCATCTCCCAGGTACTCCCATCTCCCAGGTACTCCCATCTCCCAAGTGCTCCCATCTCCCAAGTGCTCCCATCTCCCGGGTACTCCCATCTCCTGGGTAATCCCATCTCCCGGGTACTGGGTCCATGTGGTTTGAGGCATATTTAGCCAAGCGGACATCGCTCACAATTCTAACAAACAGGAGAGTTTGCTGCTCAGACCAAGAATTACACTTCTAGAATGTTCCTTCCATGAAGCAATGGCCTTCTCCAGAAGGAAGGACCGAGTGACATTCAATCAGCACCATGACTTATCAAATAGAATACAGCAGGTAGAAAAGCAATCAATGTACGGTGTCGGGGGTGGGGTATAGTGGGCACATATAAAGCAATCAGTGTATGGTGTTGGGGGAGGGGTATAGTGGGCACATATAAAGCAATCAGTGTATGGTGTTGGGGGAGGGGTATAGTGGGCACATATAAAGCAATCAATGTACGGTGTTGGGGGAGGGGTATAGTGGGCACATATAAAGCAATCAATGTACGGTGTTGGGGGAGGGGTATAGTGGGCACATAGAAAGCAATCAATGTACGGTGTTGGGGGAGGGGTATAGTGGGCACATATAAAGCAATCAATGTACGGTATCGGGGGTGGGGTATAGTAGGCACATATAAAGCAATCAGTGTATGGTGTTGGGGGAGGGGTATAGTGGGCACATATAAAGCAATCAATGTACGGTGTTGGGGGAGGGGTATAGTGGGCACATATAAAGCAATCAATGTACGGTGTTGGGGGAGGGGTATAGTGGGCACATAGAAAGGGTGGCAGGAAGGACCCAGCACTCAATCTGCTGTACAGTTGGGGTTCCTGCCCTTCGTTATATAAAATGACAGATTTGGAGTATCAGAAAGGTTTCCTTGGAATTACCTGGAGTCTTGCTTTCCATCGTCTGTAGAGCTGCGGGTCCGGGGCCCGCCAGTCCTTTCTCTGGATTTCCCGCTGAACTTGTCCATCTTTTTTTTCTTTGCCATTTGCTTGGCCAGCATTTTGTTCTTTTGCATTTTAAGGTGTAACTTTCGTGCCGCTTTGCTGAAGGCCGGTGGAAGGACCTGAAGGGGCGTTTTCTTGGTTTTCTTCCCTTCCTGAGCCGCTTGGCTCTTGGATATTCTGACTGGGCTGGAGTTTCTTACAATGGGAAAGTTCTGCTTCTTGGACTTGGCCTGAGGGGCAGCTTTTATACTTTGCTTAGTCTTTATAGGAATTGTGGGTAACTGGATAGGAGGCGCGGGTGCTACACTCCTCGCTCGAGTTTTTCCCAAATGTGTTTCTGTTGCTTGCATTTGTATCTCGGCGTCGGCTGTGCGTCGTGTAATGCTGGCTTTGTGTTTCTTGGCAGAGGAGGACTTTTTGTGGGGTTTAGGAGATTGTTTTTTGGTAGACGGAGAGGGTGGCTTTTTTGGACAACTGAAGGAGGCGTGTTTATCTAGACTTTTAATGTAGGTGAACTCGCGGTTGCAGTACGGGCAAACATGAGAAGAACCGGACATGCCAAATCGCAGACTTGACTTTTGCTTGGCCTTCTTATTTTTTTGTAATATTGCTTTGTGAATGAGCTGGTTTTTCCTTTTAAGTGCGCCTAGTTTGAGTTTGCCTGAAGACATTTTACTGATTTCCAGAGTAAAATTAAGCTTTTTCGGTTGGCCCATTCTTCGGAACGAACTTTTCTCAGCAGGTTCAAGAACCACAACTCCTACACCATTTTTCGGCATCACAGTCTGTTTGAGGGGGATGGGGTTCTTTTTGGGAGTGTATCTTTTTTTATCGCTTGCTGACGCGCATACTAATATATGTTTGTGTAATTCAGGCAAATTGTCCACGCCCTTCCCACATTTCGTACAACGTATAGCTGTAGAGAAAGTCTGTGGAATATTATGGGTTGTAAAGTTTGTTGCCGTTGTACCGATAGCCAGGGGATTCTTGCTGTGATACTGAAACGGCGGTGGTTTGAAACTGGGGTAGTGCTGATTAAGACCCATCCGTACATCGGGGTCTTTAGACTTTTCCCCTGAAGCCATAACCTTAATTGTTGTGTACAGCTCTTCAGAAGAGTCATTTAATTCGCCATCGTCCTCCGGAGTCATGGGTTCCTCATCTATTCTCTGATTTTGGAGTGAAGTTGCCTTCGTTGGGTCAGTAAAGTTCTGTGGCCTGAGGGACCCGCTTTCCAATTCATGATGACTATACTCTTTATCAGCATGCAAGTCCTGTTGATGTTGTTGCAAATTACAAAGAAAAGCAAACTCCTTTTTGCATAAGGAACAAACAAAAATCTTCCCCACTCCATGAAGAACGGAGCGATGTTCTGTAAGATGGGAAGCATCTCTGAAAAGCTGCACACAAAATTCACATTTGTAGGGCCATTCTTCGGCATGCACCACCAGGTGTTTGGCAAGGTCTTTCATAGACCCAAAGGGGGATTCACAAACATTGCACACAAAAGCCTTATTAAATCCTTCTGAGTCATGCTGACCTGACTGTAAGGAGTCCTTAGAGGCTGCTTCATCCTCAGGTTTTTCTTGTTTAACAAACACCGTTGTTGAGGATTCCGAGTTTAAAGAGGGAGATACAATAGATGAAACCACAGACAGGGGAGGAGGAGATGAACAGGTGGATGAAGAGGAGGACGAGGCAGCACAGGAAGAAGAAGAAGAGGATGAAGAGGATGAGGAGGAGGACAGAGTAGGAGGACCAGGTGAAGCACAACCAGAAGGATCATCGGTGGTTGGGGAAAGAGACTGGGAGGGTGATGCTGTACGGGAAAGAACTGGAAGAGGAGATTGTGTGCTAGCAGATAGAGGGGATGGACAGGATGGGGTGGGTGGAACACTACATGAAGAATCCGGGAGGGAAGGAGCATTCGTAGTAAGAAGAAGAGGCGGTGGATATGTAGTGTCTGTCACAAACTGTGGAGACTGAGAATGTGAAGGTGCTTCTGAAGGAGTCAGGACAGGTGGGGACTGGCAAACTGGGGTACAGGTGCTCTCAGCTGGAGTGAGGGAAGCATCTTCTAGAGAAAGAGCCACATCACCACCTGAGCCAGCAACAAGTTCAGGTAGAAGTGTCCCTCCATCCGTTCTACAGGTAAGCAAATCTGCATCTGGTGGTGAAGCTGCTTCGCCCGGCACCTCTAAATCATCATACTCATTCAATAGAACCTTCTTTAACATGCAAGTGGTAGGCTTCTTCTTTTTGACTCCAATGCACAAGTTGCTCCCTTTGTACTCCTTCCCTTCAGCATCAAAGACCGGCTTCCTACCTATGCTGAGGTCAAGCACAGATTCCCAAGGAACCTGGGAGCGGCCCTTCCCTTCACATTTCTGTTTTACTCCACTGGACAAGTCTAAGGGTTGCTGGTTGCAGACATTACCAAAGGATATATTTGAAGTCCATTCTTTAGTGACCTTTAGATCCTCACAACAAGGACTTAGGCTCTCCCTTTCGTCTTTACCAGACAAACTCCATGCAGGTGAACTGTTGTGACTTTCCAGCTTTGGTAATTTTGGACCTTCACTGAAAGAGGTTTTTCCTTCTTGTTTGACAAATTCCTTTAGAGCTGGGCTGTGCTGTGGGGAGCTTGGAGGGGAAGCTGTACGTCTTTTAAAGCGGTTGGGTCCCGTTGGCATGGTAGATACAGCTGGGCTCAGCTTCGGGATCTCTGATAACAATGATGGACTCACAGGAGATTTGCTGCTTTCCTGCGTCTGCAGCAGCTGCTTAAGTTTTGAAGACAAATAGAAATTTTTTTCTTTTTGGAAGGGCAAATTATCGCCCACAGAAACACTTAATGGGATTGACAAGGAGCAGGAAGGAGTGACGGCTTCGAGGTCGACTTCGGTTTTTATTTTTGACAGTAAAGGAGGGCTGACGGTTCTCCTCTTTTTTGGTTCTAAAATGGCACTGCAGGAAGAGTCACTCGCTGGATTTGGGTTATCGCTTGCAGTCTGGAGCGGTCTTATGTTTTGTGAAACTTCAACCTTGATGGGAGTAAGCAAGCAATTGATTCCTAAGACCTCGGTGGTGCTTGCCTCCACTTCTATGACATCACAACTGGTACCTGTGCTGCTTGATGGGATCTTCCCATCTATGTAATAGGTAAGGTTCTCAGAGATATTATTTGTGATGTCCATGATATAAACGTCATCTGCTTCTCCTTCATCCTCCACTTCCGTACTTACTACATAAATGTTTTCCACTTGTGGAGACTGCTCTGCCTTGAGGAGCGGATCTTCCAGAAGATGACCTTTTCGCCTCACTCCCTTGGGGATAAGATGGCGTTCATGGACTCTGCGCTGGTGTCTCCTTACGTTTGTGTGAGTCCCAAACACTTTCTTACAGTACTTGCATGGATGAAGCTCTCGGCTGGACTCTCCATTCTCCTCAGACAGAACAGAATGGGAGGTCTCTCGGTCAGAATCGGTCATTTTACATTGCAGTCTGGAGCTGCTGTACTCATCACTGGCCTTCAGAGAGTCTATAATATGTTTGTGAGACTGTCCGAGATCTCCGGAAGAGGACACCATTAATGTTTTCCTCTTAGGGCCAGCCTCGTGGCGTCTCTCGTGCCGCCTGCGGTTAATCTGGGTTCCAAACGCCTTTCCGCAGTATCGGCATTTAAAGGCATGGTTGACGGTGGAGATGTGTATGTGCATGTGTCTCTCCAGCCCTTGTTTTGTAGTGAATTTCCTTTCACAATGCTGGCATGGAAACATAAATCCCTCAGACGGCTCCCCATTGACATCTCCTTTGGGTTTAGAGGCTTTAAATGGCTTCTTTTTTGGAGAACCTTCCGGAGTCTCATCAGATGTACTTCGGAGGTCATCCAGCATCTCTGCACTCTCTTCTTCCTGATTAATAGAATCCCGCTCTGATCCATCCCTTTGTAGGTCATCAGCGAGGTCCAAATCAGCCGTGGTGTCTTCCACACCCTGGGTGTCTGGCAATGCCAGGCATTCCAGAGCCGGGATGGAGATCTTCTCTGGAAGGACATTTTGATTCACCATTTCTTGAATCACAGCCGTTTGTTCTAGAGACAGGACTGGGGAAGCCAGAGTCTTGGAATCATCTTCATTGGGAGCTGCAAAGAAAGAAGAAAGATATGAATGGAAATGTGAATCTCGGGAGCAGAGAAGACCAAACACCTCTGAAAAGAGACTTCATTTTATCTCAGCAATGATGTCATCAACATTTACTGGAGACCCCAACTGCTTCGTCCAATATAGGACCATGTCAGTGCTCAGATGCTGGGACCCCGATAGATGACATCACATTAGTCATGACATCATAAGGTTAACCCTTTAAAGCAGCATCAGTGTGCCTAGGTTAGCTGGACAATAACTCTATAATTATATTATCTATATATACACTATATACTGTACACACATTTATAATTCTATGCTAGCAGATGGACGAAAATGTATTTCTCTGTGTACAGTACTGATTACATGATCAGGAACTGCTCTGATTGGTTCCCCATGGTCAGGGATCTGGGCTGTCCGTAACAGGTAAGACAATGTAAGATAACCGTCTCTGTGCCGAGAATACCGCCCTACCTAGAGAGACTGCCGCTCTACCTAGAGAGAATACCGCCCTATCTAGAGAGACTACCGCTCTACCTAGAGAGACTACCGCTCTACTTAGAGAGACTACCGCCCTATCTAGAGAGACTACCGCTCTACCTAGAGAGACTACCGCCCTACCTAGAGAGACTGCCGCCCTATCTAGAGAGACTACCGCTCTACCTAGAGAGACTACCGCTCTACCTAGAGAGACTACCGCCCTACCTAGAGAGACTGCCGCCCTACCTAGAGAGACTACCGCTCTACCTAGAGAGACTACCGCCCTACCTAGAGAGACTACCGCCCTACCTAGAGAGACTGCCGCCCTACCTAGAGAGACTACCGCCCTATCTAGAGAGACTGCCGCTCTACCTAGAGAGACTGCCGCCCTACCTAGAGAGACTGCCGCCCTACCTAGGGAGACTGCCGCCCTACCTAGAGAGACTATCGCCCTACCTAGAGAGAATATCGCCCTACCTAGAGAGAATACCGCCCTACCTAGAGAGACTGCCGCTCTACCTAGAGAGACTACCGCCCTATCTAGAGAGACTGCCGCCCTACCTAGAGAGACTGCCGCCCTACCTAGAGAGACTGCCGCTCTACCTAGAGAGACTGCCGCCCTACCTAGAGAGAATGCCGCCATACCTAGAGAGACTGCCGCCCTACCTAGAGAGAATACCGCCCTACCTAGAGAGAATACTGCCCTATCTAGAGAGAACACCGCTCTACCTAGAGAGAATGCCGCCCTACCTAGAGAGAATGCCGCCCTACCTAGAGAGACTGCCGCCCTACCTAGAGAGAATACCGCCCTACCTAGAGAGAATACCGCCCTACCTAGAGAGAATGCCGCCCTACCTAGAGAGAATACCGCCCTACCTAGAGAGACTGCCGCCCTACCTAGAGAGACTGCCGCCCTACCTAGCGAGAATGCCGCCCTACCTAGAGAGAATACCGCCCTACCTAGAGAGACTGCCGCCCTACCTAGAGAGACTACCGCCCTACCTAGAGAGAATATCGCCCTACCTAGAGAGAATACCGCCCTACCTAGAGAGAATACCGCCCTACCTAGCGAGACTGCCGCCCTACCTAGAGAGACTGCCGCCCTACCTAGAGAGAATGCCGCCCTACCTAGAGAGACTGTCGCCCTACCTAGAGAGACTATCGCCCTACCTAGAGAGTCTACCGCCCTACCTAGAGAGACTGCCGCCCTACCTAGAGAGAATACCGCCCTACCTAGAGAGAATACCGCCCTACCTAGAGAGACTGCCGCCCTACCTAGAGAGACTGCCGCCCTACCTAGAGAGACTGCCGCCCTACCTAGAGAGACTGCCGCCCTACCTAGAGAGAATACCGCCCTACCTAGAGAGAATACCGCCCTACCTAGAGAGAATACCGCCCTACCTAGAGAGACTGCCGCCCTACCTAGCGAGAATACCGCCCTACCTAGAGAGAATACCGCCCTACCTAGAGAGACTACCGCCCTACCTAGAGAGAATGCCGCCCTACCTAGAGAGAATACCGCCCTACCTAGCGAGAATACCGCCCTACCTAGAGAGAATACCGCCCTACCTAGCGAGAATACCGCCCTACCTAGCGAGAATACCGCCCTACCTAGAGAGACTGCCGCCCTACCTAGAGAGACTGCCACCCTACCTAGAGAGACTGCCACCCTACCTAGAGAGACTGCCGCCCTACCTAGAGAGAATACCGCCCTACCTAGAGAGAATACCGCCCTACCTAGAGAGACTGCCGCCTTACCTAGAGAGAATACCGCCCTACCTAGAGAGACTGCCGCTCTACCTAGAGAGACTGTCGCCCTACCTAGAGAGAATACCGCCCTACCTAGAGAGAATACCGCCCTACCTAGAGAGATTACCGCCCTACCTAGAGAGAATATCGCCCTATCTAGAGAGACTGCCGCTCTACGTAGAGAGAATACCGCCCTACCTAAAGAGACTGCCGCTCTACCTAGAGAGAATACCGCCCTATCTAGAGAGACTACCGCCCTACCTAGAGAGACTGCCGCTCTACCTAGAGAGAATACCGCCCTACCTAGAGAGAATACCACCCTACCTAGAGAGAACACCGCTCTACCTAGAGAGACTACCGCCCTACCTAGAGAGAATACCGCCCTACCTAGCGAGAATGCCGCCCTACCTAGAGAGACTGCCGCCCTACCTAGAGAGACTGCCGCCCTACCTAGAGAGAATACCGCCCTACCTAGAGAGAACACCGCCCTACCTAGAGAGAATGCCGCCCTACCTAGTGAGACTGCCGCCCTACCTAGCGAGAATACCGCCCTACCTAGAGAGACTGCCGCCCTACCTAGCGAGAATGCCGCCCTACCTAGAGAGAATACCGCCCTACCTAGAGAGACTACCGCTCTACCTAGAGAGACTACCGCCCTACCTAGAGAGAATATCGCCCTACCTAGAGAGAATACCGCCCTACCTAGAGAGACTGTCGCCCTACCTAGAGAGACTGTCGCCCTACCTAGAGAGAATACCGCCCTACCTAGAGAGACTACCGCCCTACCTAGAGAGAATACCGCCCTACCTAGCGAGAATGCCGCCCTACCTAGAGAGACTGTCGCCCTACCTAGAGAGACTGCCGCCCTACCTAGAGAGAATGCCGCCCTACCTAGAGAGTCTACCGCCCTACCTAGAGAGACTGCCGCCCTACCTAGAGAGACTGCCGCCCTACCTAGAGAGACTGCCGCCCTACCTAGAGAGAATGCCGCCCTACCTAGAGAGACTGCCGCCCTACCTAGAGAGACTGCCGCCCTACCTAGAGAGACTGCCGCCCTACCTAGAGAGACTGCCGCCCTACCTAGAGAGACTGCCGCCCTACCTAGAGAGACTGCCGCCCTACCTAGAGAGACTGCCGCTCTACCTAGAGAGACTGCCGCCCTACCTAGAGAGAATGCCGCCATACCTAGAGAGACTGCCGCCCTACCTAGAGAGAATACCGCCCTACCTAGAGAGAATACTGCCCTATCTAGAGAGAACACCGCTCTACCTAGAGAGAATGCCGCCCTACCTAGAGAGAATGCCGCCCTACCTAGAGAGACTGCCGCCCTACCTAGAGAGAATACCGCCCTACCTAGAGAGAATACCGCCCTACCTAGAGAGAATGCCGCCCTACCTAGAGAGAATACCGCCCTACCTAGAGAGACTGCCGCCCTACCTAGCGAGAATACCGCCCTACCTAGAGAGAATGCCGCCCTACCTAGCGAGAATGCCGCCCTACCTAGAGAGAATACCGCCCTACCTAGAGAGACTGCCGCCCTACCTAGAGAGACTACCGCCCTACCTAGAGAGAATATCGCCCTACCTAGAGAGAATACCGCCCTACCTAGAGAGAATACCGCCCTACCTAGCGAGACTGCCGCCCTACCTAGAGAGACTGCCGCCCTACCTAGAGAGAATGCCGCCCTACCTAGAGAGACTGTCGCCCTACCTAGAGAGACTATCGCCCTACCTAGAGAGTCTACCGCCCTACCTAGAGAGACTGCCGCCCTACCTAGAGAGAATACCGCCCTACCTAGAGAGAATACCGCCCTACCTAGAGAGACTGCCGCCCTACCTAGAGAGACTGCCGCCCTACCTAGAGAGACTGCCGCCCTACCTAGAGAGAATACCGCCCTACCTAGAGAGAATACCGCCCTACCTAGAGAGACTGCCGCCCTACCTAGCGAGAATACCGCCCTACCTAGAGAGAATACCGCCCTACCTAGAGAGACTACCGCCCTACCTAGAGAGAATGCCGCCCTACCTAGAGAGAATACCGCCCTACCTAGCGAGAATACCGCCCTACCTAGCGAGAATACCGCCCTACCTAGAGAGACTGCCGCCCTACCTAGAGAGACTGCCACCCTACCTAGAGAGACTGCCACCCTACCTAGAGAGACTGCCGCCCTACCTAGAGAGAATACCGCCCTACCTAGAGAGAATACCGCCCTATCTACTGAACTCCAGGCAAGCAGCTGAGATAAATAATCCTCAGACATGAAATCTGAACAAAGCCCTTCCCTCTATAGTGTCTACTTCTCCCAGACCAGAGCACTGAGTGTCATTTCTGTCTGCTGCTTCCTTCCTCTGCTATCTGCATGAGTCTCCTCCTCCTCCCCCCTCCTTCCTCTATCTGCATGAGTCTCCTCCTCCTCCCCCCTCCTTCCTCTATCTGCATGAGTCTCCTCCTCCTCCCCCCTCCTTCCTCTATCTGCTAGAGTCTCCTCCTCCTCCCCCCTCCTTCCTCTATCTGCATGAGTCTCCCCCTCCTCCTCCCCCCTCCTTCCTCTGCTATCTGCATGAGTCTCCCCCTCCCCCTCTGCATTAATCTCCTCCCCCTCTGCTATCTGCATGAGCCTCCCCCTCCCCCCTCTGCATGAGTCTCCTCCCCCTCCTCTGCTATCTGCATGAGTCTCCTCCTTCCCCCTCCCCCTCTGCTATCTCAATGAGTCACTTCTGACATCAGACTATCCTGGGAGACGCCCCTCTACCTGACCTGCAGCCATTGCAGTATATGGGATATGTGCCTCCCCCCCCTCCCTGCCCCAAACTTACAGTATATACTATATACCGTACTGTGCAATAGTCTTAGGCAGGTGTAATGCAAAGGAAGAAAGCTTCCGGAAATTGAAGGGTTAACAGTTTCTTTTTATAGAAAGATTTGGTTTATTTCCTTTCTTTATGGAATTTCTTTCGTTTTGTTTCCAATAAACAAATTCAACTTTTCGGAAAGATTCAAATTCAGATTGGTGGAAAATCGATCGACGGATTGGAATTCTGTGTGAAGAAATAGCTGGTTGTTAAGCAGTGGGCCGGGAAGACGGCCGCCTGCGTCCTTAGCAACCACGAGTCCTCATCGGTCACCAGGTGAAAAGAGAGGAATGCCGCCATTGCCCGGCAATAGAGAAATAATAAAAGTAGTGTAGGGTCTGGTATGGAGTTTAAGAGAAACCCCCCCCAAAAAAAAAAAAAAAAAGAGTGTCCCCCCAGTCCATACCAGATCCTTATCTGAGCATGCTGCCCTGCAGGTCAAGAAAAGGGGGGAGGGGGAGACAAGCAAGGGCCCCCCCTCTCCTGAACCATATTAAGCCACTTCCTGACAACCGTGGGCGGTGGTTGTGGGGGTCTGCGGATGAGGGGCTTATCAGAATCTGAAAGCCCCTTTAACAAGGGGGCCCCCAGATCCCGCTCCCCCCCCCCCCATATGAATGGGTATTGGGTACATTGTAGCCCTACCCATTCACCAGAAAATTGTCAAAAAAATAATAAAAACACAGAGACAGCTTTTGACAAATCCTTTACTAAAAAATGAAATCAGTGTCCCCTCCCCCCCCCCCTTCCCATGTAGATCCGTCATCAATCACTCCGCCCACCGCACCCGGAAAAAATAATCGCTTACACCGACAGGGATGCGCCTCTGTATGACCGTTCTTTTATAGGGAAGGGCGGGGCCACCTTTCTACATCACCTGGTGGCACCACCCCTTCTGACATCACAGAACGGTGTATGCCCCGATAAGGGTCTGGTATGGACTGGGGAGGGGGACCCCACGCCGTTTTTTTTTTACATTTCTCCATTGCCGGGCAATGCCGACATTCTTTTCTTTCCATTCATCTGTCGGTGGGGAAGCCCGGTGACAGCTGAGGACTCGTGGTTGCTAAGGACGCAGGCAGGCGGCTTCTCGGCCCGCTGCTTAGCAACCAGCTATTTCTTCACACACAATTCCTTCTTCAACCGATCCGAATTCTAATTCTTCTGAAAAGTTGGAATTCGTTAGAAAACGAATAAATGAAGCGAATTTTAACGCATTTCATAGAAATTCATAAATATTTCATCCAGATCTCCGAATCACCAAAAATTTGTCCTAATTTGTATCTGGACTGATAAACAAATTTCACATTTCTATATTTTTATCAATTAACAAAATAGAAAGTTAGGCCGGCCACACATTATACAATTTCCATTGAGAGAAAAATCCAAATACAATCAATATTTGGGGTGCCCCCCCCATTTGCCTTCTTCTAGGTAGATTTGCACCCAGTGTTTGAAGGATCTCGGCAGGTAGGCGGCTCTATGGCAGGTAGGTGGTTCTATGGCAGGTAGGTGGTTCTATGGCAGGTAGGTGGTTCTATGGCAGGTAGGCGGCTCTATGGCAGGTAGGCGGTTCTATGGCAGGTAGGTGGCTCTATGGCAGGTAGGCGGTTCTATGGCAGGTAGGTGGCTCTATGGCAGGTAGGCGGTTCTATGGCAGGTAGGTGGTTCTATGGCAGGTAGGTGGCTCTATGGCAGGTAGGTGGTTCTATAGCAGGTAGGTGGTTCTATGGCAGGTAGGTGGCTCTATGGCAGGTAGGCGGTTCTATGGCAGGTAGGCGGTTCTATGGCAGGTAGGTGGCTCTATGGCAGGTAGGTGGCTCTATGGCAGGTAGGTGGTTCTATGGCAGGTAGGTGGCTCTATGGCAGGTTGGTGGTTCTATGGCAGGTAGGTGGCTCTATGGCAGGTAGGTGGCTCTATAGCAGGTAGGCGGCTCTATGGCAGGTAGGTGGTTCTATGGCAGGTAGGCGGTTCTATGGCAGGTAGGCGGCTCTATAGCAGGTTGGTGGCTCTATAGCAGGTAGGTGGTTCTATGGCAGGTAGGTGGTTCTATGGCAGGTAGGTGGTTCTATGGCAGGTAGGTGGCTCTATGGCAGGTAGGCGGCTCTATGGCAGGTAGGCGGCTCTATGGCAGGTAGGTGGTACTATGGCAGGTAGGCAGTCTATGGCAGGTAGGCGGTTCTATGGCAGGTAGGTGGTTCTATGGCAGGTAGGTGGTTCTATGGCAGGTAGGTGGTTCTATGGCAGGTAGGTGACTCTATGGCAGGTAGGCAGTCTATGGCAGGTAGGCGGTTCTATGGCAGGTAGGTGGTTCTATGGCAGGTAGGCGGTTCTATGGCAGGTAGGTGGTTCTATGGCAGGTAGGTGACTCTATGGCAGGTAGGCAGTCTATGGCAGGTAGGCGGTTCTATGGCAGGTAGGTGGTTCTATGGCAGGTAGGCGGTTCTATGGCAGGTAGGTGGTTCTATGGCAGGTAGGTGACTCTATGGCAGGTAGGTGGCTCTAGGTATATATGGGAGAACTAAGCACAGATCTTCTGTGGATGTCGGCTGCCTCCAATTCTTCATCCCAGACAGACTCCATGATGGGGAGATCCGGGCTCTGTGGGGGCCAAACCATCACTTCCAGAACTTCTTCTTCTTTGCACTGAACATACACTATATTGTCAAAAGTATTGGGACGCCTTTACACACACATGAACTTTAATGACCCCCCAGTCTTAGGCTGGCCATACACTATACAATTTTCTTGTTCAACTTTCCTTTAGATTTACCAAAACCATGTAATATAGGGTCAAACCCAAACACTTTCAATTTGTATGCAGTCAGGCAGGCCCTTGCACTACATAGATTAAGGTAAATCTAAAGGAAATTGAATAAGAAAATTGTATAATGTATGGCCAGCCTTAGTCTGTTGGGATCAATATTGAGTTGGCTCCGCCCTTTACAGCTATAACAGCTTCAACTCTTCTGGGAAGGCCGTCCACAAGGTTTAGGAGTGTCTATGGGAATGTTTCACCATTCTTCCAGAAGCCCATTTGTGAGGTCAGGCACTGATGTTGGACGAGAAGGCCTGGCTCACAGTCTGCGCTCTAATTCATCCCAAAGGTGTTCTATGGAGTTGAGGTCAGGACTCTGTGCAGGCCAGTCGTGTTCCTCCACCCCAAACTCACTCATCCATGTCTTTATGGACCTTGCTTTGTGCACTGGTCCAATCATTTGGTGGAGGGGTGGTTATGGTGTGGGGGAGGGGGGGATTATGATGTGGAGGAGGGATTATGGTGTGGGGGAGGGGGGATTATGGTGTGGAGGGGGGATTATGGTGTGGGGGAGGGGGGATTATGGTGTGGAGGGGGGGGGGTTATGGTGTGGGGGAGGGGGGATTATAGTGTGGAGGGGGATTATGGTGTGGGGGAGGGGGAATTATAGTGTGGAGGGGGATTATGGTGGGGGGAGAGGATGATGATGTGGGGGAGGGGGGATTATGGTGTGGAGGGGGGGAGGGGGAATTATAGTGTGGAGGGGGATTATGGTGGGGGGAGAGGATGATGATGTGGGGGAGGGGGGATTATGGTGTGGAGGGGGGATTATGGTGTGGAGGGGGGGAGGGGGGATTATGGTGTGGAGGGGGGAGGGGGGATTATGGTGTGGGGGTGTTTTTCAGGGGTTGGGGTTGGCCCCTTAGCTCCAGTGAAGGGAACTCTCATAGAGGATGTAAAGCTTCCTCTGTAACTTGTACCTGTAGGTGATCCTATGATAAGGCGTAGATATAGGTGGTGTATATAGATATAGGTGGTGTATATAGATATAGGTGGTGTATATAGATATAGGTGGGGTGTATAGATATAGGTGGTGTATATATAGATATAGGTGGTGTATATAGATATAGGTGGGGTGTATAGATATAGGTGGTGTATATAGATATAGGTGGTGTATATATAGATATAGGTGGTGTATATAGATATAGGTGGGGTGTATATAGATATAGGTGGTGTATATAGATATAGGTGGTGTATATATATATATATAGGTGGTATATATAGATATAGGTGGTGTATATATATATATATATATATATAGGTGGGGTGTATATAGATATAGGTGGTGTATATATATATATATATAGGTGGTGTATATATATATATAGGTGGTGTATATATAGATATAGGTGGGGTGTATATAGATATAGGTGGTGTATATAGATATAGGTGGTGTATATAGATATAGGTGGTGTATATAGATATATATAGATATAGGTGGGGTGTATATAGATATAGGTGGTGTATATAGATATAGGTGGGGTGTATATAGATATAGGTGGTGTATATAGATATAGGTGGGGTGTATAGATATAGGTGGTGTATATAGATATAGGTGGTGTATATATAGATATAGGTGGTGTATATAGATATAGGTGGTGTATATATAGATATAGGTGGTGTATATAGATATAGGTGGGGTGTATATAGATATAGGTGGTGTATATAGATATAGGTGGTGTATATATAGATATAGGTGGTGTATATATATATATAGGTGGTATATATAGATATAGGTGGTGTATATATATATATATATATAGGTGGGGTGTATATAGATATAGGTGGTGTATATATATATATATATAGGTGGTGTATATATATATATAGGTGGTGTATATATAGATATAGGTGGGGTGTATATAGATATAGGTGGTGTATATAGATATAGGTGGTGTATATAGATATAGGTGGTGTATATAGATATATATAGATATAGGTGGGGTGTATATAGATATAGGTGGTGTATATAGATATAGGTGGGGTGTATATAGATATAGGTGGTGTATATAGATATAGGTGGGGTGTATATAGATATAGGTGGTGTATATAGATATATGTGGTGTATATATATATATAGGTGGTGTATATAGATATAGGTGGGGTGTATATATAGATATAGGTGGTGTATATAGATATAGGTGGGGTGTATATAGATATAGGTGGTGTATATAGATATAGGTGGGGTGTATATAGATATAGGTGGTGTATATAGATATAGGTGGGGTGTATATATAGATATAGGTGGTGTATATAGATATAGGTGGGGTGTATATATAGATATAGGTGGTGTATATAGATATAGGTGGGGTGTATATATAGATATAGGTGGTGTATATAGATATAGGTGGGGTGTATATAGATATAGGTGGTGTATATAGATATAGGTGGGGTGTATATAGATATAGGTGGGGTGTATATAGATACACCAAAATCCATTCACACCTGCCTAAAACTTTTGCACAGTAGCAGAGACCCCAGAGAATACAATGGGGGTGCCGGTGATTTTGGCGTCTCGGTGAAATACTCCGATTCTTTTTTGTGCCCAAGCAACATAATTTTCAATTTTGTAGTGACATAAGAGGGGGGGAGGGGGGGATATCCGTCATGCGGTGACTACAATCCCGGAACCGTCCATACAGGTTGTCGGTTTAGAATGGACCATGATTTGCGGTCTGAGGACAATCGCCATTAATTTACTACACGGGGGGGGGGGTTCCCTTTACAGTGCGGTCAGGAGTCTCTCCATCTAACTGAGCACAGGGTGGGGGTGGGGAAACATATGGCAGTGATTGGGCACATTTCTCAGCCAATCAAAGTTCTGAGAAGATGTAAGCAGAGGCCTGGCTGCTACGGTGCCGGGATTGTGTGCACAGGTCGGAGCGCCCTCTGGTGGGAGCTTTATGTCAGTGAAAGGGTTACCAACCATGAATGGCCGGAATGATGGACAGCGGGTCCCAGAGGTGGGAGGAGCCGCGGCTTCTATTGGAGACGTTGGGGCCCCTCCGTATATATCTGAACCTATGGACTGATAAAGCCAACGTCGGCCATCTTGGTCTGCACTCCTCGGGGGTGGGACAAGTCTACAAGTATAAATCCCGTCAGCAGCTCTCATCACTCGATGTGAAATCTCACCGTCTGAGGAATCCTTCATCTCGGCTGAACCAAATCCAGAGCCGCTCCTCTTCTCTGCTGGACTCAATTTCTTCTTACCATGAAGGGATCTCCTCCTCCCTGCAAGTCAAACAAACAGGAGTGTGAGAACCGCCGACACATCACAGAGCGCCGCCTATTACAGAGCACCGCCCATCACAGAGCGCCGCCCATCACAGAGCACCACCTATCGCAGAGCGCCGCCCATCGCAGAACACCACCCATCACAGAGCGCCGCCTATCACAAAGCGCCGCCCATCACAGAGCGCCGCCTATTACAGAGCACCGCCCATCACAGAGCGCCGCCCATCACAGAGCACCGCCCATCACAGAGCGCCGCCCATCGCAGAGCACCGCCCATCGCAGAGCACCGCCCATCGCAGAGCACCGCCCATCACAGAGCGCCGCCCATCGCAGAACACCACCCATCGCAGAACACCACCCATCACAGAGCGCCGCCCATCACAAAGCACCGCCCATCACAGAGCGCCGCCTATCACAAAGCGCCGCCCATCACAGAGCGCCGCCTATTACAGAGCACCGCCCATCACAGAGCGCCGCCCATCACAGAGCACCACCTATCGCAGAGCGCCGCCCATCGCAGAACACCACCCATCGCAGAGCACCGCCCATCACAGAACACCACCCATCACAGAGCGCCGCCTATCACAAAGCGCCGCCCATCACAGAGCGCCGCCCATCACAGAGCGCCGCCTATCACAAAGCGCCGCCTATCGCAGAGCGCCACACATCGCACATCCATCCATCCATGTCTCCACCCATGCATAGCTCCATCTATCCATGTCTCCATCTATCCATCCATCCATCCATCCAACCACATCTCCATCTATACATCCACGTCTCCATCCACCACCATCCATCCACACATCCACATCTCCCTGCAACCACATCTCCATATATCCACCCACATCTCCATCTACGTCTCCGTCCATCCATGTCTCCATCTATTTAAGTCTCCGTCCATCCATGTCCCCATCCATCCATCCATGTCTCCATCCATCCATCCATGTCCCCATCCATCCATCCATGTCTCCATCCATCCATGTCTCCATCCATCCATGGATCCTTCCACGTCTCCATCTATCAAGCCATCCATCCCTCCCTCCATCCATTCCCCCATGCATCCATCCTTACTTCCATGTCTCCATCTATTAACGCATCAATCCCTCCCTCCCTCCATCCATCCACTCCCCCACCCATTCAAGTCTCCATCCATCCATGTATGCATGCTTTATTTCAAGAAATCACATTGAAAAAAAACCCCAAACACTTCTAGCTGTGGCCATCTTGAGTAAGGGCAAATGATTCATGCAGTATTTACTTCCTGGGGTCCATCTGCCCTTAGCTCAGGCATGCAGGCAGGAGGGTGCGCTTAGCTAAAAAAATGCCAATCCCACCATGAAGAGTCACAACGGAGAGGTTACCGGACTGTCGCCCTTCAGGAGATCCCGGAGAGGTGACTGGACTGTCGCCCTTCAGAAGATCCCGGAGGTGACCGGACCGTCGCCCTTCAGGAGATCCCGGAAGTGACTGGAACGTCGCCCTTCAGGAGATCCCGGAGGTGACCGGACCGTCGCCCTTCAGAAGATCCCGGAGGTGACCGGACCATCGCCCTTCAGGAGATCCCGGAAGTGACCAGACCATCGCCCTTCAGGAGATCCCGGAAGTGACTGGAACATCGCCCTTCAGGAGATCCCGGAGAGGTGACCGGACCGTCGCCCTTCATGAGATCCCGGAGGTGACCGGACCGTCGCCCTTCAGAAGATCCCGGAGGTGACCGGACCATCGCCCTTCAGGAGATCCCGGAGAGGTGACCGGACCGTCGCCCTTCAGAAGATCCCGGAAGTGACCAGACCATCGCCCTTCAGGAGATCCCGGAGAGGTGACCGGACCGTCGCCCTTCAGAAGATCCCGGAGGTGACCGGACCATCGCCCTTCAGGAGATCCCGGAAGTGACCAGACCATCGCCCTTCAGGAGATCCCGGAAGTGACCGGAACGTCGCCCTTCAGGAGATCCCGGAGAGGTGACTGGACTGTCGCCCTTCAGAAGATCCCGGAGGTGACCAGACCGTCGCTCCTTCAGAAGATCCCGGAGGTGACCGGACCGTCGCCCTTCAGAAGATCCCGAAGAGGTGACTGGACTGTCGCCCTTCAGAAGATCCCGGAGGTGACCAGACCGTCGCCCTTCAGAAGATCCCGGAGGTGACCGGACCGTCGCCCTTCAGAAGATCCCGGAGGTGACTGGACCGTCGCCCTTCAGGAGATCCCAGCGGTGACTGGACCATCGCCCTTCATGAGATCCTGGAGGTGACCGGACCGTCGCCCTTCAGGAGATCCCGGAAGTGACCAGACCATCGCCCTTCATGAGATCCCGGAAGTGACCAGACCATCGCCCTTCAGGAGATCCCGGAAGTGACTGGAACGTCGCCCTTCAGGAGATCCCGGAGAGGTGACCGGACCGTCGCCCTTCAGGAGATCCCGGAGAGGTAACTGGACTGTCGCCCTTCAGAAGATCCCGGAGGTGACCGGACCGTCGCCCCTCAGAAGATCCCGGAGGTGACCAGACCATCGCTCTTCAGAAGATCCTGGAAAGGGGACTGGACCATCGCCCATTCAGGAGATCCTGGGAGTGAGTTAACCATCACCCTTCAGAAGATCCCGGAGGTGACCGGACTGTCGCTCTTCAGAAGATCCCGAAATTATCCGGACTGTCGCTCTTCAGGAGATCCCAGAGGTGACCGGACCGTTACCCTTCAGGAGATCCCGGAAGTGACTGGACCGTCGCACTTCATGGGATCCCGGAGGTGACCGGACCGTCGCCCTTCAGGAGATCCAGGAGGTGACCGGAACGTCGCACTACAGGTGATCCCAGTGGTGACTGGACTGTCGCACTACAGGAGATCCCAGAGGTGACCGGACCGTCACCCTTCGGAAGATCCCGGAGGTGACCGGACAATCGCCCTTCAGAAGATCCCGGAGAGGTGACCGGACCATTGCCCATTCAGGAGATCCTGGAGGTCCCATCGGATGGATTATTAATAGTGATGGAGATGGAATAGATCTGTGATCTATGTTCCATGGAAGGAATCAGCCATGTGACCCCCCTCTACCCCTCATCTCTGCTATATGGACTATATCAGAGTTCCCAGGACCGGGGGGGGGGGGTTAAGCACGGACAGTCCTCGGGGACCGGAGTTCATAGGATCCGGGGGAGAGCCTGTCGCTCTTCAGAAGATCCCGGAGGTTAGCAGACTGTCGCCCTTCACGAGATCTGAAGGTGACTGGACCGTCGCCCTTCTGAAGATCGCGGAGGTGACCGGAACGTCGCCCTTCAGGAGATCCTGGAGGTGACCGGAACGTCGCCCTTCAGGAGATCCTGGAGGTGACCGGACCATTGCCCTTCAGGAGATCCCGGAAGTGACTGGAACGTCGCCCTTCAGGAGATCCCGGAGAGGTGACCGGACCGTCGCCCTTCATGAGATCCCGGAGGTGACCGGACCGTCGCCCTTCATGAGATCCCGGAGAGGTGACTGGACCGTCGCCCTTCAGGAGATCCCGGAGAGGTGACTGGACCGTCGCCCTTCAGGAGATCCCGGAGAGGTGACTGGACTGTCGCCCTTCAGAAGATCCCGGAGGTGACCAGACCGTCGCCCTTCAGAAGATCCCGGAGGTGACCGGACCGTCGCCCTTCAGAAGATCCCGAAGAGGTGACTGGACTGTCGCCCTTCAGAAGATCCCGGAGGTGACCAGACCGTCGCCCTTCAGAAGATCCCGGAGGTGACCGGACCGTCGCCCTTCAGAAGATCCCGGAGGTGACTGGACCGTCGCCCTTCAGGAGATCCCGGAAGTGACCAGACCATCGCCCTTCAGAAGATCCCAGAAGTGACTGGAACGTCGCCCTTCAGGAGATCCCGGAAGTGACCGGACCGTCGCCCTTCAGAAGATCCCGGAGGTGACTGGACCGTCGCCCTTCAGGAGATCCCAGCGGTGACCGGACCATCGCCCTTCATGAGATCCTGGAGGTGACCGGACCGTCGCCCTTCAGGAGATCCCGGAAGTGACCAGACCATCGCCCTTCAGGAGATCCCGGAGAGGTGACCGGACCGTCGCCCTTCAGAAGATCCCGGAGGTGACCGGACCATCGCTCTTCAGAAGATCCTGGAAAGGGGACTGGACCATCGCCCATTCAGGAGATCCTGGGAGTGAGTTAACCGTCACCCTTCAGGAGATCCCGGAAGTGACTGGACCGACGCACTTCATGGGATCCCGGAGGTGACCGGACCGTCGCCCTTCAGGAGACCCAGGAGGTGACCGGAACGTCGCACTACAGGTGATCCCAGAGGTGACTGGACTGTCGCACTACAGGAGATCCCAGAGGTGACCGGACCGTCACCCTTCGGAAGATCCCGGAGGTGACCGGACAATCGCCCTTCAGAAGATCCCGGAGAGGTGACCGGACCGTCACCCTTCGGAAGATCCCGGAGAGGTGACCGGACCATTGCCCATTCAGGAGATCCTGGAGGTCCCATCGGATGGATTATTAATAGTGATGGAGATGGAATAGATCTGTGATCTATGTTCCATGGAAGGAATCAGCCATGTGACCCCCCCTCTACCCCTCATCTCTGCTATATGGACTATATCAGAGTTCCCAGGACCAGGGGGGGGGGGGGGGGGGTTCAGCACGGACAGTCCTCGGGGACCGGAGTTCATAGGATCCGGGGGGGGGGGCCTGTCGCTCTTCAGAAGATCCCGGAGGTTAGCAGACTGTCGCCCTTCACGAGATCTGAAGGTGACTGGACCATCGCCCTTCGGGAGATCCCGGAGGTGACCAGACCGTCGCCCTTCTGAAGATCGCGGAGGTGTCCCTTCAGGAGATCCTGGAGGTGACTAACCATCACCCTTCAGGAGATCCAAGAAGTGACCGGACCTTCGCCCTTCAGAAGATCCCGGAAAGGTGACGGAACCGTCGCCCTTCAGAAGATCCTGGAGAGGTGACTGGACCATCGCCTATTCAGGAGATCCTGGGGGTGAGTTAACCGTCACTCTTCAGAAGAACCCGGAGGTAATCTTCTGAAGGGGGCGGGGACTACGTTCCCCTGAGGATAGTAATGGAATTGGGGGCGGGGACTACGTTACCCAGAGGACAGGAATGGTATTGGGGGCGGGGACCCCGAGGATAGTAATGGTATTGGGGGTGGGGACTACGTTACCCAAAAGACAGTAATGGTATTGGGGCAGGGACTGCATTACCCTGAGGACGGTATTGATATCGGGGGCAGGGATTACGTTACCCAGAGGACAGTATTGGTATCAGGGAGGGGGACTGCGTTACCCTGAGGATAGTAATGGTATCGGGGGTGGGGACTAAGTTACCCTAAGGACGGTAATGGTATTGGGGGCGGGGACTAAGTAACCCTGAGGATGGTAATGGTATCGGGGGTGGGGACTACGTTACCCTAAGGACGGTAAGGGTATTGGGGCGGGGACTAAGTTACCTCAAGGACAGTAATGGTATCGGGGGTGGGGACTGCGTTACCCTGAGGATAGTAATGGTATCGGGGGTGGGGACTAAGTTACCCTAAGGACGGTAATGGTATTGGGGGCGGGGACTAAGTAACCCTGAGGATGGTAATGGTATCGGGGGTGGGGACTACGTTACATAGTTACATAGTTACATAGTAGGTGAGGTTGAATAAAGACAATAGTCCATCCAGTTCCCCTGTGTAGGTGTGTGTGGCTGTAATCATCTAACATAGCCCTCAATCTCCTGATCCTTGAGATGTAAGTCTAAGAGTCTTTTGAAAGTCACCATACTACCCGCAGAAACCACCTCTTGTGGTAGAGAATTCCACAATCTTGTTGCCCTAACAGTAAAGAACCCCCCACGTTGCCTGAGGTTAAATCTCTTCTCCTCTAATCGCATTGTATGTCCTCGAGTCCTCATGCAATTCCTTCGAATGAACAGCTTTTCTTCTAAGCTGAGATCCCCATTAAGATATTTATAAATTGCTATCATGTCCCCTCTCAGACGTCTTTTCTCCAGGGAAAATAAATCGAGCGATTGCAGCCGCTCTTCATAGGTAAGGTCCTCCAACCCCCTAATCAGTTTAGTTGCCCTTCTCTGGACTCTCTCCAGCTCCAACACATCCCACCTGAGGACTGGCGACCAGAACTGGACAGAATACTCCAGATGCGGTCGGACCAGAGTTTTATAAAGTGGAAGGATTATAGTCTTATCTCTGGAATACATCCCTTTCTTTATACATGCTAATATTCTGCTGGCTTTGGCAGCTGCCGCTTGACATTGCATGCTGTTGCCTAATCTATCATCAACCAAGACTCCCAGATCCTTCTCCATTTTTGATTCCCCCAAGGGTTCCCCTCCTAACGTGTATTGTGCTTTTATGTTTTTGGTCCCCAAGTGCAAAACCTTACACTTCTCCACATTAAACCTCATTTGCCATGTCGTTGCCCACTCTGTAATTTTGTCCAGGTCATTCTGTAGGATATCTGCTTCATGCTGTGCAGTTATTGCCCTGCCCAATTTTGTGTCATCTGCAAAAACTGATAACGAACTACTGATCCCGTCCTCAATGCTGTTTATGAATAAATTGAACAAGGTTGGTCCCAAGACTGAGCCTTGGGGGACCCCACTTACCACCCCAGACCAGTCTGAGTATGCGGTGTTTATTACCACCCTTTGGACACGCCCTTTTAGCCAATTCCGTATCCAAGAGCAAACCCTGCTGTCGATACCTGCAGACCTTATATTATTACGTTACCCTAAGGACGGTAAGGGTATTGGGGGCGGGGACTAAGTTACCTCAAGGACAGTAATGGTATTGGGACAGTGATGGTATCAGCGCACCAGCCTAGCGCATTATCCTCAGGGGGCTGACATGTGACATGTTCCAGCATATAAATTCCATAGAGCAACGTCCATGTAAAGTCCAATGTCTCGTGAAGACCAAAGGCTGACGAGAACATATTTTATATTTTATATGTGAGATATGGGCGAATCGTCATCAAAGTGGGAGCACAGCACCCATGTATATAGAGAGGTTTAGTTTTGTATGTATATATGTCTATGTTATGGTCTGGTCAATTGGTTGTGTAGCCACACCCATAAGGGTGATATCTCCTCCCCCAATCTTAAAGGTCTCAGTCATGGCCCTTAGGCTCTGAGGAAGAGGCACAGCCTCGAAACGCGTCAGCCTTTGGTCTTCACGAGACATTGGACTTTACATGGACGTTGTTCTATGGAATTAATATGCTGGAACATGTCGCATGTTTGTGAGGAATTTATTTTTAACACTTTTTCAATAAAAGCCCCCTGAGGATAATGCACTCGGCTGGTGCGCCCTTCTCTTTGTTTATATTTGCAGTGTTTTGTCGACCACCCCGGTCGTAGAGGGCAGCAAAGCTCAGCCATAGTGGATGCCAAGTGAGAGTTCCGGGATAGAGGCAGCCTGAGAACCTGGTTCTGAGCGCAGGAACAAGGTGCTCAGCATCGCAATTTTCTTTTTGGAGTGATGGTATCAGGGCTGGGGACTATATTAACCCAAGGACAGTAATGGTATTGGGGCGGGGACCACGTTACCCTGAGGGCAGTAATAGTATTGGGGGCGGGGACTACGTTACCCTGAGGCCGGTAATGGTATTGGAGGCAGGGACAACATTAGCCTGAGGATAGCAATGGTATTGGGGCGGGGACTAAGTTACCCTGGGGACGGTAATGGTATTGAGGGCGGGACTACGTTACCCCAAGGCCGGTAATGGCATTGGGGGCGGGACTAAGTTACCCTGGGGAGGGTAATGGTATTGAGGGCGGTACTATGTTACCCCGAGGCCGGTAATGGCATTGGGGGCGGGACTAAGTTACCCTGGGGACGGTAATGGTATTGAGGGCGGTACTATGTTACCCCGAGGCCGGTAATGGCATTGGGGGCGGGACTAAGTTACCCTGGGGACGGTAATGGTATTGAGGGCGGTACTATGTTACCCCGAGGCCGGTAATGGCATTGGGGGCAGGACTAAGTTACCCCGGGGATGGTAATGGTATTGAGGGCGGTACTACGTTACCCCGAGGCCGGTAATGGCATTGGGGGCAGGACTAAGTTACCCTGGGGACGGTAATGGAATTGAGGGCGGTACTACGTTACCCCGAGGCCGGTAATGGCATTGGGGGCTGGGCTTAGTTATCCTGGGGACGTTAATGATATTGAGGGAGGTACTATGTTACCCCGAGGCCGGTAATGGCATTGGGGGCAGGACTAAGTTACCCCGGGGATGGTAATGGTATTGAGGGCGGTACTACGTTACCCCGAGGCCGGTAATGGCATTGGGGGCGGGACTAAGTTACCCCGGGGATGGTAATGGTATTGAGGGCGGTACTACGTTACCCCGAGGCCAGTAATGGCATTGGGGGCGGGACTAAGTTACCCTGGGGACGGTAATGGTATTGAGGGCGGTACTATGTTACCCCGAGGCCGGTAATGGCATTGGGGGCGGGACTAAGTTACCCTGGGGACGGTAATGGTATTGAGGGCGGTACTATGTTACCCCGAGGCCGGTAATGGCATTGGGGGCGGGACTAAGTTACCCTGGGGACAGTAATGGTATTGAGGGCGGTACTATGTTACCCCGAGGCCGGTAATGGCATTGGGGGCAGGACTAAGTTACCCCGGGGATGGTAATGGTATTGAGGGCGGTACTACGTTACCCCGAGGCCGGTAATGGCATTGGGGGCAGGACTAAGTTACCCCGGGGATGGTAATGGTATTGAGGGCGGTACTACGTTACCCCGAGGCCGGTAATGGCATTGGGGGCAGGACTAAGTTACCCCGGGGATGGTAATGGTATTGAGGGCGGTACTACGTTACCCCGAGGCCGGTAATGGCATTGGGGGCGGGACTAAGTTACCCCGGGGATGGTAATGGTATTGAGGGCGGTACTACGTTACTCTGAGGCCGGTAATGGCATTGGGGGTGGGACTAAGTTACCCCGGGGATGGTAATGGTATTCAGGCGGGTAGGGATCCGCCGACTCGATATTCGGATCGGATATCGGCCCCGATACGGACAAAATAGCTGGATCGGGGATCGGTAAAATGAAGAGATTCACGGGCCGATCCGGTTTTGCGCTTTATATAGCTGTGAGGGAGCAGAGAACAGCTGTCAAAGAAAAAAAAAAAAAGAGCCTCCTGCAAATGCCTTTCAACTCTGCCAGTTAAGTAAACACAATGATTACAATGTATCTTTTCGTTCAGTCTGCCGGAGGAGGGAAGTTTAACCTCTTAAAGACTAAACCCATGACATTTTAGATTTTGAATGCACAATGTTATAAAGTATCTGCCGATACCGATCCGGAAGTATTATTCTGTTATAAGCTCACAAAACAGTACTTCCGGATCGGACTCGGGATCGACGATTTCACAAAGCAAAAGATCGGGATCAGGACCAAAAAAGACGGATCGGTGAATCCCTACAGGCGGGACTATGTTACCCACGAGGCTGGTAATGGTATTGGGGGTGGGACTAAGTTACCCGGGAACGATAATGGTATTGAGGGCGGGACTATGTTACCCTAGGCTGGTAATAGTATTGGGAGCGGGACTAAGTTACCCCAAGGCTGGTAATGGTATTGGGGGCGGGACTAAGTTCCCCCGAGGCCGGTAATGGTATTGGGGCGGGACTTAGCTACCCTGAGGCGGGTAATGGTATTGGGGGCGGGACTAAGATACCCTGGGAACGGTAATGGTATTGAGGGCTGGACTACGTTACCCCGAGGATGGTAATGGTATTGGGGGCGGGACCATGTTAGCTCAAGGACGGTAATGGTATTGGGGGCGGGACCATGTTACTCCGGTGACGGTAGATCATCATTCTGAACCTTCTCTGGACTTGTATTTCATTCATATTCTCAGAGATGAATGTTCGATCATTTGATATAAATAAAGTATTAAATGGACGGAAGGACGGAAGGACAGACGGAGAGACACACAGACAGACCTCAATAGCTGAGCTTCATATTTTACACCGAGCGGACTGAGTTGGAGGAATGCCCCCTCCCCCACTCTGCAGTCTGATAGGAAGGAGGCGGAGCTCTTTTATACTTCTAAGTGGAACCCCGATTCCAGAAAAGTACGGCGCTCCATAAAACAGAACGCAATGATCGGCAAATCGCATATTTTATTCACAGCAGAAAACAAATCGATCGTTCACACATTGTGAGAGAAGAATAAAGTGATGGCAGAGTCTGTGACACCGACAAGGAGGAGCCTGAAGCAAGCAGTACCATGATTGGGTATAGAAGGAGCATCTTAGAGAGTCAGAAGATGAGTTCATCAATCTTCCCTCCTTCCTTACAAGGTGCTGAACACCAAAGATCGAGGAATTTCCTAGGGGAGGTCACATGACAGGGGCGGGGTCAGGACATCACCAATTACAGAAAACTTGGATCCCCTTCAATGTCTTCCCTCCCTACAGACATTTCACTGGTAGTGATCCCTGGTAATCCCGCCATGGAGGTCACTTCCTGTTATCGGGTGACAACGCTCTGCCCCGCCTCCTAATTCTTCTCCTGCGTTGTCATCCCATCATCCGGCTTCCAATGGAGACTACAAGAAACCATTATAACACATGACACAGACGGGGGCCTCTGTCACCACTATCAGTATCAGGGAACAGGGAACCCCCCCCCCCTCAAGGAATGCCAGCAGTGGGGGGTCATAGAGACAGGAAGTAGCTGCAAAGAGGCCGCAGGAGATCTACATCACAGATAGAAGAAAGGATGAAGACAAAGGGAAAAAGGATTTTATTTAGAAAGAATGACAATCATCAAATTCTTCACTGAGCGGCTGGACTGACCTCCGGCTTCGTGTCTCCTTAGAGGGGATTTCCACTTAGAATTCTCTGTGTGGGAGTGGGGAGGAATAACCTGAAGACATCTCAGACATACCCTGACCTCCTCTGAACCCTGACCTCCTCTGAACCCTGACCTCCTCTGAACCCTGACCTCCTCTGAACCCTGACCTCCTCCGAACCCTTCACTGACCTCTGAACCCTGACCTCCTCTGAACCCTGACCTCCTCTGAACCCTGACCTCCTCTGAACCCTTCACTGACCTCCTCTGAACCCTTCACTGACCTCCTCTGAACCCTGACCTCCTCCGAACCCTTCACTGACCTCCTCTGAACCCTGACCTCCTCCGAACCCTTCACTGACCTCTGAACCCTGACCTCCTCTGAACCCTGACCTCCTCCGAACCCTTCACTGACCTCCTCTGAACCCTGACCTCCTCTGAACCCTTCACTGACCTCCTCTGAACCCTGACCTCCTCCGAACCCTTCACTAACCTCCTCTGAACCCTTCACTGACCTCCTCTGAACCCTGACCTCCTCTGAACCCTTCACTGACCTCCTCTGAACCCTGACCTCCTCTGAACCCTGACTTCCTCCGAACCCTTCACTGACCTCCTCCGAACCCTTCACTGACCTCCTCCGAACCCTGACCTCCTCTGAACCCTTCACTGACCTCCTCTGAACCCTGACCTCCTCTGAACCCTGACTTCCTCCGAACCCTTCACTGACCTCCTCCGAACCCTTCACTGACCTCCTCTGAACCCTGACCTCCTCCGAACCCTTCACTGACCTCCTCTGAACCCTGACCTCCTCCGAACCCTTCACTGACCTCCTCTGAACCCTGACCTCCTCTGAACCCTGACCTCCTCCGAACCCTTCACTGACCTCCTCCGAACCCTTCACTGACCTCCTCTGAACCCGGACCTCCTCCGAACCCTTCACTGACCTCCTCCGAACCCTTCACTGACCTCCTCTGAACCCTGACCTCCTCTGAACCCTGACCTCCTCCGAACCCTTCACTGACCTCCTCCGAACCCTTCACTGACCTCCTCTGAACCCTGACCTCCTCTGAACCCTGACCTCCTCCGAACCCTTCACTGACCTCCTCTGAACCCTGACCTCCTCTCAACCCTGACCTCCTCTGAACCCTTCACTGGCCTCCTCCCCTGGCTCTCTATCTGACCTCCTCTGAACCCTGACCTCCTCCGAACCCTTCACTGACCTCCTCTGAACCCTTCACTGACCTCCTCCCCTGGTTCTCTCCCTGACCTCCTCTCAACCCTTCAATGATCTCCTTGGGATCCTCTCCCGTCCTCTTCCTGATCCTTCATTAACCTCCTCCGGGTCACTCCCCTGACCTCCTCCAGAACCCTCTCTAATCCCCTCCGGACCCCCGATCTCCTCCGGATTCCTCTCTAACCTTCTCCAGATCCCCGCAGACCTCCCCCGGACCCTTCACTGACCTCCTCTGGATCCCCGACCTCCTCCAGATTCCTCTCTAACCTTCTCCAGATCCCCGCAGACCTCCTCCGGACCCTTCACTGACCTCCTCTGGATCCCCGACCTCCTCCAGATTCCTCTCTGACCTCCTCTGGACCCCCAATTTTCTCCAGATCCCCGCAGACCTCCCCTGGACCCTTCACTGGCCTCCTCCCCTGGCTCTCTACCTGACCTCCTCTGAACCCTGACCTCCTCCGAACCCTTCACTGACCTCCTCTGAACCCTGACCTCCTCTGAACCCTTCACTGACCTCCTCCCCTGGCTCTCTCCCTGACCTCCTCTCAACCCTTCAATGATCTCCTTGGGATCCTCTCCCGACCTCTTCCTGATCCTTCATTAACCTCCTCTGGGTCACTCCCCTGACCTCCTCCAGAACCCTCTCTAATCCCCTCCGGACCCCCGATCTCCTCCGGATTCCTCTCTAACCTTCTCCAGATCCCCGCAGACCTCCCCCGGACCCTTCACTGGCCTCCTCCCCTGGCTCTCTACCTGACCTACTCTGGATGGTCAAACCCTTCACTGATTTTCTCCAGATCCCCCCCCCCCTTCGACCTCCCCTGGACCCTTCACTGACCTCCCCTGCCCTGGACCCTTCACTGACCTCCCCTGGATCTCCCTCTGACCCTTCACTAACTTCCTCTGGATCCCTCAAACCTCCTCCAGACAGGGCCGGCGCTACCCATAGGCAAGGAAGGCGCAGGCTTAGAGCGCACATCAGTGGGAGGTGGCGCCTGCCTACCCCCCCCCCCCCCAGCATCCATTACTTGTGGAGAAGCAAACCTCAAGCCACAACAGTGAGGGGGGGGAGAGAGAATCAATGACGGAGGTGGGAGGGGGAGAGAAATAATCAATGATAGAGGTAGGGAGGGGGGAGAGAGAATCATTGCAGGAGGTGGGGAGGGGGAAGGCTCACTGACGGAGGTGGGGAGCAGAGACTCACTGACTGAGTAGGGGGGTGGGGAGGCTCATTGATGGGAGGTGGGGAGCAGAGACTCACTGACGGAGGTGGGGAGCAGAGACTCACTGACGGAGGTGGGAAGCAGAGACTCACTGACTGAGTAGGGGGGTGGGGAGGCTCACAGACCGAGTAGGGGGGCGGGGGGCTCATTGACAGAGGGGGGGGGAGGCAAGTCTCTTTGATGAAGGTTGGGAGGGGAATCATTGATGGAGATGGTGGGGGCAGGGGGGTGGCTTATTGAGGGAGGTGGGAAGGAAAGGCTCACTGACGGAGGTGGGGAGGGGAGGCAAGTCTCTTTGATGGAGGTGGGGGGGGGGGAATCCTTGATGGAGGTGGTGGGGGGAGGGGTTGGGGAGGCTCATTGATGGGGAGGATGAAGGCTCACTGACGGAGATGGTGAGGGGGAGGGGGGCATCTCATTGATGGAGGTGGGGGGGGAGGCTCACCGATGGAGGTAGGGGGGGAGGCTCACCGATGGAGGTAGGGGGGGGAGGCTCACCGATGGAGGTAGGGGGGGAGGCTCACCGATGGAGGTAGGGGGGGAGGCTCACCGATGGAGGTAGGGGGGACTCGTTGATGGAGGGGGGGGGGAGGCTGTGTCATGTAGTCTGAACCAACAGAAGAGCTACTGGAGCTCTGATTTGCTGGTGATGTGAATGCTGGTTGTGACAGAAAGGTGTCACTCACAGCTTTGTAGGTGGTTGTGTATGGGGGTGGTGTAGGTGCAGAGCAGTCAGGGTGTCCATGCTGACCCGTGTCCACACCTAAAAGCCCCTACAATGAACAGGTGAGCAGAAGAACCCTAACCACACACACACACCATAGGTTGAACCGGATGGACTGGTGTTTTTTTAGCCTTACCAACTATCTCCCTGGACCACAGAGCAATGGAAGAAGGTGGCCTGGTCTGATGGATTGGTTTTAGGAACACAGCCATGAATTTGAGGTGTTGACTTGGCCTCCAAATTCTCCAGATCTCAATCCAATTAAGTATCTGTGGGATGTGCTGGAAAAAAAAGTCCAATCCATGGAGGCCCCGCCCCCCAACTTTCAGGACTTGCTAGTGATGGCTTGGTGCCCGATACCACAGCGTACCTTCAGAGGTCTCATTGGGTCCATGCCTGAAGAGGTCAGAAAAGGGGAACCTACCGAATATTGTATACAGTTGTGCTGAAATGGTTTGCCTCCTCGGCAGAAATGGTGAAATTTTGGCACCGATAATGAAAATCTGACTGACGCGGCAAAAATCGTATTGTCTTATTTTCGGATAGTGATGATATGAAGCCATTTATTATCAGAGTTGTTTGGCTCCAATCCTAACTATACCGGAAATCCTCCAAATGTCCCTGATGAAGGAGGTGCCCCCCCCCAATGAAGGAGGTGCCCCCCCCCCCCCGGAATGTTTGGCCTTGGTACAGACACACAAGGTGACACACACAGGAGGTCATTTCCCACATCTGTGGTGTCCATGTACAAATAGTCAATGAGATTTTTCGCTCCCACATGGATGCACAGAGCAGGCTGAATACTGAGCCATGGGAAGCAGAAAAGAACTGTCAAAAGACCTGCGTAACATGGTAATAGAACTTTATAAAGATGAAAAAGGATATAAAAAGATATCCAAAAAAAGCCTTGAATATGCCAGTGAGTACTCTGCAATCACTCCAAGTGGAAAATTTGGAGATATCTTGATGCAAAGCCAAGGTCAGGTGGACGAAGAAAGATTGCAGCCACAGCTGCCAGAAGATATGTTTGAGATACAAAGAAAACCCACAGGTGACCAGGAGAAATACTGACCGCTCTGGAAAAAGATGGTGGGGTTGTTTCAAGGAGCACAATACGACAATATTTGAACAAAAATGAGCCGAATGGTGGAGTTGCCAGAAAGAAGCCTTTACTGCGCCACAGCCACAAAAAAAATGCCCGGTTACTACATGGCTGACATCACCTTGACACGCCTCTCAGCTTCTCTGGCACACTGTAATCTGGAGTAACCAGACTAAAATACAGTTTTATGGTCACAACCAGAAAAAGAGCTGGGCCTATAGTGACAAGAACACATCCCTACTGTGAAGCATGGTGGTTGCTCACTGATGTTTTTTTTTTGGGGGGGGGGGGGGTTGAGCTCTAAAGGCACATGGGGGGTAAATCTTGTGAAAATTGATGGAAGATGAATGCTGCAGCAGGTTATCATATAATACTGGCAGACTAGTGCATTCTTCTGCAGGAAAGCTGCCCATGGGACGCTCTTGGACTTTACACCACGACAATGACCCACAGCATAAGGCCAAGCTGACCCTCCAGCACGACAATGACCCACAGCATAAAGCCAAGCTGACCCTCCAGCACGACAATGACCCACAGCATAAAGCCAAGCTGACCCTCCAGCAGGACAATGATCCGAAGCACAAGGCCAAGCTGACCCTCCAGCAGGACAATGATCCGAAGCACAAGGCCAAACTGACCCTCCAGCAGGACAATGATCCGAAGAACAAGGCCAAGCTGACCCTCCAGCAGGACAATGACCCACAGCATAAGGCCAAGCTGACCCTCCAGCAGGACAATGATCCGAAGCACAAGGCCAAGCTGACCCTCCAGCACGACAATGACCCACAGCATAAAGCCAAGCTGACCCTCCAGCAGGACAATGATCCGAAGCACAAGGCCAAGCTGACCCTCCAGCAGGACAATGATCCGAAGCACAAGGCCAAGCTGACCCTCCAGCAGGACAATGATTCGAAGCACAAGGCCAAACTGACCCTCCAGCAGGACAATGACCCACAGCATAAGGCCAAGCTGACCCTCCAGCAGGACAATGATCCGAAGCACAAGGCCAAGCTGACCCTCCAGCACGACAATGACCCACAGCATAAAGCCAAGCTGACCCTCCAGCAGGACAATGATAATGGCAACTCCACCATTCATCTCATTTTTGTCCAACCCTAGCCATAACTCCAACCCAACCCTAACCCAACCCTAGCCACAACCCCAGCCATAACCCCAACCCAACCCTAGCCATAACCCCAACCCAACCCTAGACATAACCCCAACCCAACGCTAGCCATAACCCCAACCCAACCCTAACCCAACCCCAGCCATAACCCCAACCCTAGCCATAACCCCAACCTAACCCTAGCCATAACCCCAACCCCACCCTAACCTAACCCTAGCCATAACCCCAACCCAACCCTAGCCATAACCCCAACCCAACCCAACCCATAACCTCAAATTAACCCTAACCCAACCCTAGCCACAACCCTAACCTAACCCTAACCCAACCCCAGCCATACCCCAACCCAACCCTAGCCATAACACCAACCCAACCCCAGCCATAACCCTAACCCAACCCCAGCCATAACCCTAACCCTAACCCAACCCCAGCCATAACCCTAACCCTAACCCAACCCTCGCCATAACCCTATCCCAACCCTTGCAATAACCCTAACCCATCCCTAACCTAACCCTAGCCAAACCTTAATTCAACCCTAGCCATACCCTTAGCCTAACTCTAACCCTAAGCCAAGCCAAGCCTAACCCTAGCCAAAACCTAACCTAACCCCAAACCTAGTCATAACCAAACCCTACCCAACCCTAGCCAAACCCTAACACTAACTCTAGCTTAAAGTGTTACTAAACCCAGGACCCTGCATTCACTATATCTGGTCTCCCCCTGTACACAGAACATGGAAATGCAATTATTTTAGTCAATTTAAACTGCTAAATACCTTTTCTAATCAGCAGTATATTGCAGTCTTGTGACTTCTATGAGTGTCTGGTTAAAGCTTGTAGGAGTAGTTTTCATTCTCCCACGATTGCCCTATCAGGATGCAGGACCCCTGACCCTCTGTCTGGGCAGCGCTGATTGGCCCTGTGCACACACTCTCCCAAGAAAAAAAAAACTCTAACAATACACAGCAAACTGAGCATGTGCAGTCCCTTGGCTCTGTAAATATCAAGATTTATATTCGGGGTAATGGAAGAATGGGAGGATCAGAGAAGACAGGATCAAACAGCTTTTATACACAATGCAGGGGATTAACCCTTTAGGTTCCCCAGTGAGTATAACAAGCATGCTTTACTGCATATACCGACTGACTTTACTGTTGTGGGCTTAGTAACACTTTAACCCTAGCCCAACCCTAACCCTAGCCCAACCCAATGCCAACCCTAGGCATAACGCTAACCCAAGCCTTACCCTAAGCATAACCCAAACCCTAACTATAACCCTAGCCTAGACATGACCCTAGCTATAACCCTAACCCAACCCTAGACATAACCCTAGCCATACCCCCCTAACCGTAGGTTAACCCTAACCCAACGCTAACCCTAGCCTTAACCTTAGTCCTAGCCATAACCCTAGCCCAACCCTAACCCTAGCCCAACCCAATGCCAACCCTAGATATAACGCTAACCCAAGCCTTACCCTAAGCATAACCCAAACCCTAGCTATAACCCTAGCCTAGACATGACCCTAGCCATAACCCTAACCCAACCCTAGACATAACCCTAACCTTAGCCATATCCCCTAACCATAATCCTAACACTAGCCCAACCCTAACCCAAACTTTACCATAACCCAAACCCTAGCCATAACCCTGGCCATAATCCTAACCCTACCCTAACACCAGCAAAACTCTAACCCAACCCTAGCCATAATCTTAATCCTGGCCTGACCCCAACCCTAGCCATAACCATACCACTAGCCCAACCCTAACACTAGCCCAACCCTATCCATAACCCTAACCCAACCCTAGCCATAACCTTAATCTAAGCCTGACCCCAACCCTAGCCATAACCATACTACTAGCCTAACACTAGCCTAACCCTAAACCAACCCGAGCCATAACCTTAATCCTAGCCTGACCCCAACCCTGGCCATAACCTTAATCCTAGCCTGACCCCAACCCTAGCCATAACCCTAACGCTAGCCTGACTCTAGCCATAACTTTAGCCCAACCCTAGCCATAACCCTAACACTAGCCCAACCCTAGACATAACCTTAACCTTAACCCTAGCCCTAACACAAACCCTAGAAATAACCCTAACCATTCTTCTAACCCTAGCTCAACCCTAACCATTCTTCTAACCCTAGCAATAACCCTAAACCAAAACTCTAACCCTAGCCATAACCTTAACCCAACACTTACCCTAAGCATAACCCAAACCCTAAACATAATCCTAACCCTACCCTAACGCTAGCCCAACCCTAGGCCAATCCTTACCATAACCAAAACCCTAGCCCAATCCTAACCATAACCCTAGCAATAACCCTAATCATAACCCTAACCCTACCCTATCACTAGCCAAAGCCCAACCCTAGCCATAACCTTAATCCTAGCCTGACCCCAACCCTAGACATAATCCTAGCCATAACCTTAACCCTAACCCTAGCCATAACCCTAGACATACCCCCTAACCCTAGCTCAACCCCAACCATACCTCTAACCCTAGCAATAACCCTAACCCAACTCTAACCCTAGTCATAACCTTAGCCATAGCTATAACCCTAACCCAACCCTTACCCTAAGCATAACCCAAACCCTAACCATAATCCTAACCCTACCTGAACACTAGCCATAACCCTAACCCAACCCGTAAGAGCTGTGAAAATGTGGAATAGACTCCCTCCAGAGGTGGTTCTGGTTAGCTCACAAGATTGCTTTAAAAAAGGCCTGGATTCTTTCCTGGGTGTTTATAATATAAATGGGTACTAAAATTTTGATGGGTAAAGTTGATCCAGGGAATATCAGATTGCCTCTCGGGGGATCAGGAAGGAATTTTTTCCCCTGCTGTAGTAAATTGGATCATACTTTGCTGGGGTTTATTTTCGCCTTCCTCTGGATCAACTGCAGGTATAGGATTGTGTATATGGGATTGTATGGTTGGGTTTTCAATACTGGTTTTTTTGGTTGAACCAGATGGACTTGTGTCTTTTTTCAACCTGACTAACTATGTAACCATTACCATAACCCAAACCCTAGCCCAACCCCAACCATAACCCTAGCAATAACCCTAACCCTAGCCATAACCCTAACCATAATCCTAACCCTACCCTACCCTAACCCTAGTCATAACCTTAATCCTAGCCTGACCCCAACCATAGCTCAACCTTAACCCCAACTTTAGCCCAATCCTAGACATACCCCCTAACCCTAGCTCAACCCTAACCATACCTCTAACCCTAGCAATAACCCTAATCCAACACTAACCCTAGCCACAACCATAACCCAACCCCAACCCTAGACATAACCCTAGCCATGACCTTAGCCCTACCCCAAACCCAAACCCTAGCCATAACCCTTAACCCTAACCCTAGCCAAAACCCTAACCCAACCCTAGACATAATCCTAACCCTAGACATAATCCTAACCCTAGACATAACCGTAGCCTAGACATAACCGTAGCCTAGACATAACCGTAGCCTAGCCATAACCCTAACCCAACCCTTACCCCAAGCATAACTCAAACTCTAACCATAATCCTAACCCTGCCCTAACACTAGCCCAACCCTTACCATAACCCAAACCCTAGCCCAACCTTAACCATAATCCTAACCCTACCCCAACAGTAGCCCAATCCTAGCCATAACCCTAATACTAGCCCAATCCTAGCCATAACCCTAACAATAGCCCAAACCTAGCCATAACCCTAACACTAGCCCAACCCTAACCCTAGCCATAACCCTAACCCAACCCTAACCATAACTTTAATTCTAGCCTGACCCCAACCCTAGCCAGAACCCTAACACTAGCCCAACCCTAACTCTATCCCAACCCTAACCCTAGCCCAACCCTAACCATAACTCTAGCCATAACCCTAACCCTAGCACAACCCTAACCCTAGCCTTAACTTAATCACTGCAGCAGGAAAAGGAATTGTGTCACACCATGTATGTTCTCATTGGTCAAAGCCGCATCAAAGCTGCAATGAAAATCGCACAATTTTTAAGTGTGAACAGAGTTTTTCTGAATCAGGCCGGATAGGAAGGAAGAGGACGGCAATGAGTGATAATCCCCCCAGAGCGTAATGACAGTTCCCATGACCCCTTGGATTTGGTCACATGCTGTGGAGTACCGAGACTCCGATATTTGGACAAAGAGCCCCTGCAGGTCACATGACCTAAAATCAGCAGGCGAAGGTCACATGACAACACCAAACCTGCTACATACAACTGATGGAGACCCCCTCATCACCCTCCACACAATGAGCACCTAAACCGGAAGATCTATGGGGTGCCCCCTGCTGACCGCTCTCTGGAAACGCTCATCTTCACTTTCCAAATCACCAACTTCCTGTAGAGGACTCAGCTAAATGTCACCAATTCCTGCTTAACCCGACCAAATTCAAACTGCCGGCCTTCCCATCCACCTCACCAGAGACAACGAAGGAGGAGCCGGAAATATTGTCAGATAAATTACTGCATCCAATCAATGTATCAGCCAATCACAGGCTTTCTGCATTCTGACAGTAATGGAGGAGGGGGGATCTCTGGGTGATGATTGTGATGGGGGTGGACAGATCTCAGGATGACAGTGATTGGGGGGGGCGATCTTGGGGTGACAGATCTCGGAGGGACAGTGGTGGTGGGGGGGTCAGATCTCGGCATGAAGTCAGTGATGGGGGGAGGGCAGATCTCAGGGTGATGATAGTGATGGGGGGTCAGATCTCGGGGTGATGACAGTGATGGGGGGGGGACAGATCTCGGGGTGAGAGTAATGAGGGGGAGGAACAGATCTCAGGGTGACAGATATTGGGGTGATAGTGATAGGGGAACAGATATTGGAGTTACAATGATGGGGGGGGGGCAGATCTCAGGGTGATGACAGTGATGGGGGGGGGACAGATCTCGGGGTGAGAGTAATGAGGGAGAGGGACAGATCTTAGGGCGACAGTGATGGGAGGGCAGATCTCGAGATGATCATGGTGATGGAGGGGGCAGATCTAGGGGGGGGGGATAATGGCAATGGGGGGGCAGATCTCGGGGTGATAATGGCAATGGGGGGGCAGATCTTGTGGGTGATGATGGTGATGAAGGGGGGGCAGATCTCGGGATGATGATGGTGATGGAGGGACAAATCTCGGGGTAACGGTGATGGGGGGCAGATATCGGGGTAACAGTGATGAGTAGCAGATCTTGGGGTGATGATGGTGATGGGGGGGCAGATCTCGGGATGACAGTGATGGGGGGGGGGGGCAGGTCTCGGGTGATAGTGATGGGGGACAGCTCTCGGGGGGACAGGAATGGGGAACGGGAGAGATCCCTGGGTGAGGATAGTGAAGGGGGTGGACAGATCTCAGGTATGACAGTGAAGGGGGGCAAGATCTCTGGGTAATAGTAACGGAGGGGGACAGATCTTGGGGGGATAGGGGGGGAGAGATCCCAGGATGACAGTAATGGGAGGGGAGGACAGATCTAGGGGTGATGATAGTGATGGGGGGGGGGGACAGATCTCAGGGGGGGGGGACAGGAAAGGGGGGAGATCCCTGGGTTAGGATAGTGAAGGGGTGGACAGATCTCAGGTATGACAGTGATGGGGGGCCAGAACTCAGGGTAATAGTAACAGAGGGGGACAGATCTCGGAGTGACAGTGATGGTGAGACAGATCTAGGGGTGATGACAGTGATGGGGGGACAGATCCTGGGATGACACTAATAGGAGGGGGGGGAGATCCCTGGGTTAGGATAGTGAAGGGGGTGGACAGAACTCAGGGTAATAGTAATGGAGGGGGACAGATTTCGGAGTGACAGTGATGGGGGGACAGATCTAGGGGTGATGACAGTGATGAGGGGGGGACAGCTTTCAAGGTGGCAGTGATTGGGGGACATCTCTCGGGGTGACAGATCTCAGGATGATAGTGATGGGGGGGGACAGATCTTGGGGTAATAGTAATGGAGGGGGGGGGACAGATCTCGGAGTGACAGTAATGGCGGGGGTCAGATGTCGGGGCGATAGTGATGGGGGACAGATGTGGGGGTGATAGTGATGGGGGGGCAGATGTCAGGGTGATAGTGATGGGGGGGCAGATGTCAGGGTGATAGTGATGGGGGGCAGATCTCGGGGTGACAGTGATGGGGGGAAGATGTTGGGGTGATAGTGATGGGGGGTAGATGTCAGGGTGACAGTGATGGGGGCAGATGTCAGGGTGATAGTGATGGGGGGCAGATCTCAGGGTGACAGTGATGGGGGGCAGATGTTGGGGTGATAGTGATGGGGGGTAGATGTCAGGGTGACAGTGATGGGGGCAGATGTCGTGATAGTGATGGGGGGGCAGATCTCGGGGTGACAGTGATGGGGGGCAGATCTCGGGGTGACAGTGATGGAGGCAGATCTTGTGATAGTGATAGGGGGCAGATGTCGCGATAGTGATAGGGGGCAGATCTCGGGGTGACAGTGATGGGGGGAAGATGTCGTGGTGACAGTGATGGGGGGGCAGATCTGGGGGTGACAGTGATGTGGGGGCAGATCTGGGGGTGACAGTGATGGGGGGCGGATGACAGTGATGGGGGGGGGGGATGACAGTGATGGGGGGCAGATCTCGGGGGGGGGTGACAGTTAGGGGGGGGGGGGGTGACAGTGATTGGGGGCAGATCTTGGGGTGACAGTGATGGGGGGGTGACAGTGATGGGGGGGGTGACAGTGATGGGGGGGATGGCAGCTGATGGGGGGGGTGACAGTGATGGGGGGGGTGGCAGCTGATGGTCTTCTCTCCTTTTACCAGCCTGGATCTGAAGGTTCCGGATGGAGAAGATTTGCAGCTCCCGGTACGGAGGAATCCCCTGAGATTGGAGGTGACCCCGTGGCCCCCACCTGTCAGCTTAGGGCCCGATCCGGAGATCCCCCCCCTGGCAGGCTGTGTAATCCCTATGTTGATCCCTCCAGTCCCGCCTGAACTGTCATCCTGACACCTGACTGCCAGCTCAGCGCCTGGTGGGGGAGCCGATGCGAGGCGGGGGATTGGTTGTCGGGGGACGTTTTCTGTGCGGCGGGGGATTGGTTGTCGGGGGATGTTTTCTGTGCGGAGGGGCCTCATCCCATGGAGGAAGAACGATCCTACACACACAGCTGAGTCTAGGAAAGGTCACAGCGACATGAAGACAACCCCCCCTTCCCCACAGTGACAGATCCCCCCCCTCCCCTTCCCCCACAGTGACAGATCCCCCTCTCCCCCTCCCCGCAGTGACAGATCCCCCCCTCCCCCTTACCTCTGCGGGATTTGGGGGAGCTCCTCTTGCTGCGTTGGCTGGCAGCCCTCTCTTCCTCCAGGGCAGCCGCTATCTCTGGGTTGTCTTCTCCATTGTACCAGACCAGCAGCTCCTCGCCCGGCTCGATTGGCTGAGGAAGGAGAGAGACACACAGAAGACCAATCAGAGGGCGGCTTGTTAGTGGAGAGTCGCAGGCCGGAGGGTGTGGAGCCTCCAAGCAGCTGCTGCACTCTGCTACATATTTCCCAACCGACTGACTCACCAAACAGGAAGAGCTGAGTGGAGGAGGGGAGGGGGGAGAGCGGAGGAGGGGAGGGGGGGGGGGAGATCAGCCTGCAATCCCTCTGCTGGAAGGAGGACTGCATGATGGCACAACACTCCCCTGTCCTGATTGGCTGCTGCACTCAGCGACTAAATCTGCCCATACACGGATAGGAAAGACATCGATTCTTCGTTCGCAGATTGCGATTCTCTCACATTTTTATGCCTCACGTCGGATTTTTTGCAGCGAAACAAACAATTCTGGAAACATTCGTTGTGGAATCGATGGAAAATCGACAGCGCATGCTAAAGTCTGACCCCGGATCGCATCATCGATCGACGCCAAACCTATTGTTTATGTTATCGATCGATAATTGGGCAACATCTACAGATACAATCATGGCGTTCTCGCACACGCGGTCCACACAGTTTTATTCTGACCATTTTTGTCGAATGATTTTCCACGCGCCGACCGCCATTATTATACGGGATTTATATGGCGCCGACAGTGTGCACAGCGCTGTACAATGCAAGAGGGGGGCCTGATCCCGGGAGCTCACAATAGAATAGGGAGGGGCTGGTGGAAAAAAAGATGTTCGATATACCGGGGGAAGTTCAAATCATCAGTCAGTTTGCTTTTAATGAAATGTTTCTCATCCTTTGTTGCATCGCAGTTCTGCTGATCTCCTGCAGCCTCTTTGCAGCCACTTCCTGTCTCAGTATACAGACTGGGGAAATATCATGTGACAATGCTGGAATGTATCGAGAGGGTGACAACTCTGAAGCAAATCTGGAGACAGGGACAAAGTGTTGTCACCCAATAACAGGAACTGCCTGAACGAGGAGCTCCATGGCGGGATCACCGGGGGGAATTTCAATGAAAAGCGAACGACTTACCAAAAATGTGATATTATGGGATGTCCTTCACACAGCTCAGGAAGGATCAGAAGGATCCCACCAGACGAGGACGTGGGAAGGATCCCGCCAGACGAGGAAAGGATCCCACCAGACGAGGGCGAGGGAAGGATCCCGCCAGACGAGGACGTGGGAAGGATCCCGCCAGACGAGGGCGAGGGAAGGATCCCGCCAGACGAGGACGTGGGAAGGATCCCGCCAGACGAGGACGTGGGAAGGATCCCGCCAGACGAGGGCGAGGGAAGGATCCCGCCAGACGAGGACGTGGGAAGGATCCCGCCAGACGAGGACGTGGAAAGGATCCCGCCAGACGAGGACGTGGGAAGGATCCCGCCAGACGAGGGCGAGGGAAGGATTCCGCCAGACGAGGGCGAGGGAAGGATCCCGCCAGACGAGGGCGAGGGAAGGATCCCGCCAGACGAGGACGTGGAAAGGATCCCGCCAGACGAGGACGTGGGAAGGATCCCGCCAGACGAGGGCGAGGGAAGGATCCCGCCAGACGAGGACGTGGGAAGGATCTCGCCAGACGAGGACGTGGGAAGGATCCCGCCAGACGAGGACGTGGGAAGGATCCCTCCAGACGAGGACGTGGGAAGGATCTCGCCAGACGAGGACGTGGGAAGGATCCCGCCAAGCGAGGACGTGGGAAGGATCTCGCCAGACGAGGACGTGGGAAGGATCTCGCCAGACGAGGACAGGGGAAGGATCTCGCCAGATGAGGACGTGGGAAGTATCCCACCAGACGAGGGCAGGATTCCGCCAGACGAGGGAAGAACCCCAAGAGACGAGGGCAAGGGAAGGATCCCGCCAGACGAGGGAAGGATCCTGCCAGATGAGGGAAAGATCCGACAAGACGAGGACGTGGGAAGGATCCCACCAGACAAGTGAAGGTTCCCGCAAGAAGAGGGGAGGACCCCACCAGAGAAGCGAGGGAAGGACCTCGCCAGACGAGGGCGAGGGAAGGATCCCGCAAGACGAGGGCGAGGGAAGGATCCCGCCAGACGAGGGCGAGGGAAGGATCCCGCCAGACGAGGACGTGGGAAGGATCCCGCCAAGCGAGGACGTGGGAAGGATCCCGCCAGACGAAGACGTGGGAAGGATCCCGCCAGACGAGGACGTGGGAAGGATCCCGCCAGATGAGGACGTGGGAAGGATCCCGCCAGACAAGGACGTGGGAAGGATCCCTCCAGACGAGGACGTGGGAAGGATCCCGCCAGACGAGGACGTGGGAAGGATCCCGCCAAGCGAGGACGTGGGAAGGATCTCGCCAGACGAGGACGTGGGAAGGATCTCGCCAGACGAGGACAGGGGAAGGATCTCGCCAGACGAGGACAGGGGAAGGATATCGCCAGATGAGGACGTGGGAAGTATCCCACCAGACGAGGGCAGGATTCCGCCAGACGAGGACGTGGGAAGTATCCCACCAGACGAGGGCAGGATTCCGCCAGACGAGGGAAGAACCCCAAGAGACGAGGGCAAGGGAAGGATCCCGCCAGACGAGGGAAGGATCCTGCCAGATGAGGGAAAGATCCCACAAGACGAGGACGTGGGAAGGATCCCACCAGACAAGTGAAGGTTCCCGCAAGAAGAGGGGAGGACCCCACCAGAGAAGCGAGGGAAGGACCTCGCCAGACGAAGGAAGAATCCTGCCAGACGTGGGAAGGAACCCACCAGACGAGGAAGGATCCCGCCAGATGAGGACGTGGGAAGGATCCCGCCAGACGAGGACGTGGGAAGGATCCCACCAGACGAGGACGTGGGAAGGATCCCGCCAGACGAGGACGTGGGAAGGAACCCGCCAGACGAGGACGTGGGAAGGAACCCGCCAGACGAGGACGAGGGAAGGAACCCGCCAGACGAGGACGAGGGAAGGAACCCGCCAGACGAGGACGTGGGAAGGAACCCGCCAGACGAGGACGTGGGAAGGAACCCGCCAGACGAGGACGTGGGAAGGAACCCGCCAGACGAGGACGTGGGAAGGAACCCGCCAGACGAGGACGTGGGAAGGAACCCGGCAGACGAGGACGTGGGAAGGAACCCGCCAGACGAGGACGTGGGAAGGAACCCGCCAGACGAGGACGTGGGAAGGAACCCGCCAGACGAGGACGTGGGAAGGAACCCGCCAGACGAGGACGTGGGAAGAATCCTCCCAGACGAGGACGTGGGAAGGATCCCGCCAGACGAGGGAAGAGTCCCGCCAGTTGAGGGAAGGATACCGCAAGACGAGGACATGGGAAGGATCCCGCCAGACGAGGGAAGGATCCTGCCAGACAAGGGAAGGTTCCCGCAGGACGAGGGAAGGACCCCGCCAGACGGGGGAAGGATCCCGCCAGACGAGGGAAGAGTCCCGCCAGACGAGGGAAGGATACCGCAAGACGAGGACATGGGAAGGATCCCGCCAGACGAGGGAAGGATCCTGCCAGACAAGGGAAGGTTCCCGCAGGACGAGGGAAGGACCCCGCCAGACGGAGGAAGGATCCCGCCAGACAAGGTCTAGGAAAGGATCCCGTCAGACGAGGAAAGGATCCCGCAAGACGAGGAAAGGATCCCGCCAGACAAGGGAAGGATCCCGCCAGACAAGGGAAGGATCCTGCCAGAAGAGAGAAGGATTCCGCCAGAAGAGGATGTGGGAAGGATCCGCCAGATGAGGACATGGGAAGGATCCCGCCAGACGAAGGGTAGGATTCCACCAGACGAGGGAAGGACCCCAAGAGACGAGGGCGAGTGAAGGATCCCGCCAGACGAGGGCGAGGGAAGGATTCCGCCAGACGAGGGCGAGGGAAGGATTCCGCCAGACGAGGGCGAGGGTATAAAATGCCACCAGGCGTAGGAAGGACCCCACCGGACGAGGGAAGCATCCTGCCAGACGAGGGAAGGATCCCGCCAGACGATGGAAGGATCCCGCCAGACGGGGGAAAGATCCCGCCAGACGGGGGAAAGATCCCGCCAGACGGGGAAAGGATCAATCCTTGTATAGGTGTGACATCACCACTCTCCACCCCCCAAACCTTGTACAGGTGTGACATCACCAGACACTTGGGATGATTTGACATTCCTGACATTTGTAGTGTATTTATATTGTAGGGTTGGTCTATAGCGGGATGACGTCATATTCACAACTCAAGGGTGACATGACCCGATCCTAGCCACCTTCTAGAGCTGAATGAAATAATGACAGAAGAGGTGACCCGGGATGACCCGTCAGGAGTCACCAGCTGCAGGGTTGTGATTGGCATCCTAAGTACAGATGCTGCAGAGGGAGTAACCCTCCATGTGGAATGGCCAATCGAACCCACCGCACACCCATCCCCCCCTGGCTCAGCTCAGCATCCACTACAAATGTTTTACTACCAGCCGGTTAATTTATAGAATTTGAATGACCAAAACTGAACTTTGACTTCACATGGAGATCCTTAATGTAAAAGATTAACCGACATTTCTTCCTTCCATCAAACAACAGTCAAGGTTCGCAGGAAGTAACGTCACTCTGATACCCATACGGCACCTCATCTCCATGAGGAACCCCAAAATATGGCCATCCCTTCTACACACTATCCCCACCCCCATACTGCACCTCAACGCCATAGGTAACCCAAAATATAAATCTATCAATTCTACACACCATCCCCACCTCCATACTGCACCTCAACTCCATGGGGAACCCTAAAATGTAAGTCCCTCCCTTCTACACACCATCCCCACCTCCATACTGCACCTCAACTCCATGGGGAACCCTAAAATGTAAGTCCCTCCCTTCTATACACCATCCCCACCTCCATACTGCACCTCAACTCCATGGGGAACCCTAAAATGTAAGTCCCTCCCTTCTATACACCATCCCCACCTCCATACTGCACCTCAACTCCATGGAGAACCCTAAAATGTAAGTCCCTCCCTTCTATACACCATCCCCACCTCCATACTGCACCTCAACTCCATGGGGAACCCTAAATATAAGTCCCTCCCTTCTACACACCATCCCCACCTCCATACTGCACCTCAACTCCATGGGGAACCCTAAAATGTAAGTCCCTCCCTTCTATACACCATCCCCACCTCCATACTGCACCTCAACTCCATGGGGAACCCTAAAATGTAAGTCCCTCCCTTCTATACACCATCCCCACCTCCATACTGCACCTCAACTCCATGGGGAACCCTAAATATAAGTCCCTCCCTTCTACACACCATCCCCACCTCCATACTGCACCTCAACTCCATGGGGAACCCTAAAATGTAAGTCCCTCCCTTCTATACACCATCCCCACCTCCATACTGCACCTCAACTCCATGGGGAACCCTAAAATGTAAGTCCCTCCCTTCTACACACCATCCCCACCTCCATACTGCACCTCAACTCCATGGGGAACCCTAAAATGTAAGTCTATCCCTTCTACGTACCATCTTCTAATCCATACTGCATTGGCTGTCCCTCAATTCCATGGGGAACCCCAAAATATACATCTATCCCTTCTGCACACCCCCCCCCCCATACTGCATTGGATGCACCTCAACTCCAGGGGAACCCCATAATACACCATCCACCCCCACCTCCATACTGCACTGTGCAAAAGTCTTAGGCAGGTGTGATTCTGTAAATATAGAATGCTTTCAGAAGTCCAAGAGTTAAAAGTTTTGATGTCTCTTCATTTACTTTTCACTTTCTCCATTGATAAAAATCATCAATATTTGGGGTGCTCCCCACCCCCTTTGCCTTCTTCTAGGTAGATTTGCACCCAGTGTGTGAAATAACTCAGCAGGTAGGTGGTTCTATGGCAGGTAGGTGGCTCTATGGCAGGTAGGTGGCTCTATAGCAGGTAGGCGGTTCTATGGCAGGTAGGTGGTTCTATGGCAGGTAGGTGGCTCTATGGCAGGTAGGTGGCTCTATGGCAGGTAGGTGGTTCTATGGCAGGTAGGTGGTTCTATGGCAGGTAGGTTGTTCTATGGCAGGTAGGTGGTTCTATGGCAGGTAGGTGGTTCTATAGCAGGTAGGTGGTTCTATAGCAGGTAGGTGGTTCTATGGCAGGTAGGTGGCTCTATGGCAGGTAGGTGGTTCTATGGCAGGTAGGTGGCTCTATAGCAGGTAGGTGGTTCTATGGCAGGTAGGTGGTTCTATAGCAGGTAGGTGGTTCTATAGCAGGTAGGTGGTTCTATGGCAGGTAGGTGGTTCTATGGCAGGTAGGTGGCTCTATAGCAGGTAGGTGGTTCTATGGCAGGTAGATGGTTCTATAGCAGGTAGGTGGTTCTATGGCAGGTAGATGGTTCTATAGCAGGTAGGTGGTTCTATAGCAGGTAGGTGGTACTATGGCAGGTAGGTGGTTCTATAGCAGGTAGGTGGTTCTATGGCAGGTAGGTGGTTCTATGGCAGGTAGGTGGCTCTATAGCAGGTAGGTGGCTCTATAGCAGGTAGGTGGTTCTATAGCAGGTAGGTGGCTCTATGGCAGGTAGGTGGCTCTAGGTATATATGGGAGAACTAAGCACAGATCTTCTGTGGATGTCGGCTGCCTCCAATTCTTCATCCCAGACAGACTCCATGATGGTGAGATCAGGACTCTGTGGGGGCCAAACCATCACTTCCAGGACTCCTTCACACTGAAGATAGATCTTAATGACATTAGCTGGATGTTTGGGGTGGTTGTTCTGCTGCAGAATAAATGGGGGGTGGGGGGGGGGCAATCACACACCTCCCTGATGGTATGGCATGATGTAGAAATATCTGCCTGGATTTCTCAGCATTGAGGACACCAATGATCCTGACCAAATCTCCAACTCTTTTGCAGAAATGCAGCCCCAAACTTGCCAGGAACTTCCATCATGCTTCACAGTTGGCTGCAGACACTCATTGTACCGCTCTCCTGCCCTTCCCCCAACAAACTGCGTCCTGCAGATATTTCACATTGTGACTCATCAGTAAAGAGCTCGTGCCGCCATTTTTCTTTGTCTTCAGATCTTTATTTTCAGCACAAACACAATACAAGCTCCAAATTTTGGTCAAATAAAATATTATCGGGTAAATGGACACCAACTATCTCGCGGCTCAGATTGCGTCGCCCAGAAAATCGTGGAAAACGTCAGAACCCAAAACTGTCCATAGAAGAGAAGACTTTACATCGCATTCATTGAGTTACCCCAAATTAAATGATTTATCAATCTAAAAAGTTTTAGAGCCTTAGTGGGCGGGGTCTGAGAACTGAACCCAGAAGTGCTCAGAGCTGAACACTTCCAGGATCACAGGGGTGATCGGTGATTGGATGTTTGCTGATCTCTCTCCACCATGGGGGGTCATGAACCCAGGAGGGGCAGGTGAGCTGGGGGCACATGGAGGGAGGTGGGGGGTTGGGGGGGGTGCGGTGCCTTCCCAGCAGTGAAGAAGTATTCATGGCAGCTCTAAAGTGCGTCATTTTCACAAGATAGCTGGAAGGAAAATTGTATTTCTCCACTGCTACAGCCGCCGGGGGTCCCTTTACATGGCGGCAGTGAAAGGGTTAAAATGGCATTCGACCCAAAAGCAAACTCGGCAATTCCTGGCTGTGACGGCATTCGTTCTCTTTATGTTTTCTTTCTTCTATTTTCACCTGGTGATCCAGCCAGTAAGTCTGTTTTTCAAAAGCTCTCCATTAGAATGCATCAGTTAGAGGCCTGAGACAAACCAATTCCGACTGACCGGAGTGCTTAAAATGATCAGCTTTTTTTTTTTTATTATGGATGTAAAATCTTTATATCAAAAGAAAAAAAAATCTGTTCCTGTAACTGATTAGAATGTGTGAGATGGATTTTGGCTTCAATTTGTTATATCTAAATCTGCTAGTCCGTCTAACGCTCCCCTCCCCCCAGACTGACAATGCTGATGTGCCCCCTGTGCTCCTTCCTCCAGAGTGGGGGGGGAAGTGCTCCAATACGGGGGGTGTTACTGGCCAGATCACCAGGTGAAAACAGAGGGGAAAACTAATGCAGCCGCCACATCAAATGATTGGTGCAAAATATGACATTTCGGGTTTAGGATTTATTATCACTTTGAAGCTCAACTCCGCCCAGAATCCAAATTTCCCGATATGAATGGAGCTGCATTGACTACTTTCCTCCAATGGGACTTCATAGGCAGCGCAGTCAGTATAACGATGGAACAAGTACAAAGTGTGTTCCAGGTCTGAAGAGAAGACCGACTCGTAATGGGGGATTTAGGTGTGCCCAAGAACGATCGATTCCTACAAAAGCTAAAAACTGTCATTTTTTAATTGGTAATACAAGAAAATACACAAAAATGAAGTGCATTAAAGTTCCTGCATTTATACATGTATGAATACAATTCTCATGTAAAGAGGTTGGATGAGCTCTGAAAGAGGTTCGGAGCAACGCGTTTCGCCAACACTACAAGCTTCTTCAGGATCCGACTTCCATTTCATATCAACCTCCACAAGGCATCCACAAACCATACATAAAAAGAACATCCCATCATTATGGATCTTCAGAGGGCAGAGGGACCACGGCTCTAAATTTGAATGTGATGTTGAATCTGGACGTTGAAAATATCAACCCAAACAGATATCCCAAAATAATCCAATCTCCATCAGAGTGAAGACCTCAGCGACAAACACCAAACCAACCCAGTCAGGGTCAGATAGAACGCCATGAAATATCCAAATCCCAGGAGCCACGCCCACACCCAGGAGCCACGCCCACACCCAGGATCTACACCCACACCCAAGAGCCACGCCCACACCCAGTAGTCGTCCCTCACTTCCCCTCCAAGAGAACAAATTCCAACAAAAGCATGTGAAGCGAGGGACTACTCCTGGGGGTGGGCGTGGCTCCTGGGATATTTCATGGCGTTCTATCTGACCCTGATCCATACCGCCCTCACAGCTCACCCAACATCTTCACATGAGGACTGTATTCATACATTTATATATGCAGGAACTTTAATGTACATTTTTCTGTATTTTTTGTATTACCAGTTACAAATTTACTGTTTTTAGCTTTTGTAGGAATCGATCGTTCTTGGGCACACCTAAATCCCCCATTTCCAGTCTTTCTTCTCTTCAGACCTGGAACACACTTTGTACCTTTCACTCTTCTTGGGGACGGTGCCAGGATTTCTATACAGGAATTTCCCTCCAGCCAACATTTCCTTTACAACAATGGAAGAGTTTATAGTAAATGGAGTGTAAAACGTTGTGTGAGAGAATAGCATTGGCGGAAAAAATGTACAAATGTACAAATGTCCGCCCCCAATGTGCCCCCGGACCAGGCTCCAATTATACACTGGACTCTGTCTTATGGCTTCACTGAAGTCCCTTTGGCTGGGTAACCCAACGCGTTTCAAATGCTTTGTTTTTTTCTTCCTCAGGGGAAGGGGCAGGCCTCCAGATCCATTGTACACATCCCACTTCATCTACCATGGGTTAGAAGAACCCAATATCCCAGCTATAGTCTGTCAGGGAGAGGCCGCCGCCTCACATCCTGCTGCCTCACCATCCTGCCGGCTAGAGACCCTACTGCCTCACCATCCCGCTACCTCGAGATCCCACCCCATTACCATCCTGCTGCCTCACATCCCACCACCTTCCCATCCCACAACCTCGAGACTCCCTGCCTCACATCCCACCACCTTGAGATCCCACCGCCTCACTATCCTGTCGCCTCACCATCATACCGCCTCAAGATCACAGCTTCTCACATCCCACCACCTAGAGATCCCGCGATCTCAGCAGCCCACTGCCTCAGGATCAAGTCACCTCACATCCTTCTACCTCACCATCCCGCCGCCTCAAGATCCCACCGCTTCACCATCCCGCCACCTCGAGATCACACTGCCTCACCATCCTGCTGCCTCACATCCCGCCGTTTTGAGATCCCCCCAGCTTGAGATCCCATGGTCTCACCATCCCGCCACTTTGAGATCCCACCATACCCAGTCGCCTCACCATTATGCCGCCTCGAAATCCCGCCGGGTTACATCCCACTGCCTCGGGATCCAGTCACCTCACATCCTGCTGCCTCATCATCCCGCCGCCTCGAGATCTCACTACTTCGAGATCCCACCACCTCACCATCATGCCGCCTCGAGATCCCACCACCTCACTAACCTGCCGCCTCATCATCTCGCTGACTCAAGATCTCACCAGCCTGCCACCTCGAGATCCAGTCACCTCCCATCCCGCCGAACCAACATCCCGCCACCTCGAAACCCCACCGCCCCACATCCCGTAGCCTCACCATCCCGCTGCCTCGAGATCCAGTCACCTCACATCCCGCCGCCTCACCATCTTGCTGCCTTGAGATCCTACTACCTCACCATCCTGCCACCTCGAGATCCCGCCACCTCGAGATCCTACCCTCTCACCATCCCAACGCCTGGAGATCCCACCGCCTCACACTATCCCACTATCCTGCCGCCTCACCATCCCGCTGCCTCGAGTTCCAGTCACCTCACATCCCCCTGCCTCACCAGCCCACCTCCTCGGGATCCCACTGCCTCAGGATCCAGTCATCTCACATCCTGCTGCCTCACCAGCCTATGGACTTAAGATCCAGTCATCTCATATCCCGCCCCCTCGAGATCCCGCCGCTTCACATTCCATCACCTCAAGATCCTACTATAAACAAAGATCACATAGGACAACCATCCACTGACACCAACAATAGGGCACTATTCCTCCCACAGACACCAATGATGGGGCAGAAATCCTTCCACCGACACCAAGGATGGGGCACTATTCCTCCCACTGACACCAATGATGGGGCAGAAATCCTTCAACCGACACCAAGGATGGGACACTATTCCTCCCACTGACACCAATGATGGGGCAGAAATCCTTCCACCGACACCAATGATAGGACACTATTTCTCCCACTGACTCCAATGATGGGGCACTATTCCTCCCATTGGATGCTAGGACATTTTCTACTCCTACTAGCCCTGGTGTGACCCCCTATAGTCTAAATGACAGTGTAATGGCCCTTTGCTTAGAAAGTTTGGAGACCCCTGGTGTAGACCATCGTCTGGTTGGAGGGCCATCGTGCCCCTGTAGGGGGTGGGATGATAGGTTAAAGGCCACTGTGACGGCTTAAAGTATTTGGGATATATTATCTCTGGTTCAGGATTTGGGGAGCTCCAGCTGGACTGGTCAGGTGGCCACCATTTGGACCCCCCAGAAATTCCCCAAAGATCAGAGCGAGGAGAAGTCCCCTGCATTTTGGGGAATGATTTTGGATATCGCTGAGCAAAGTATGGTGGAGCACCAAGAAATATCTGTTCTGCAGAGGTTGGTTGATGTGAAGTTGATGTTCACCCCATACTCTGACCTCATATGCTGACCCTACATATGGACCCCCACATGCCGAGTCTGGATCTGATGCTGGAAACAAAGCAGCGGTCTCCAAACTGCGGCCCGGGGGCCAGATACAGCCCTATGCCTGTCGCCTGGGATGGCATTTTCACAGAAATACTGTTCCAGTCTCTCAATCCAGGAACTCCAGGTTGTCTGTTCTCCATCAAATTCACTTAATGTCCCGATCAATGACATTTTCCTGCTGGGCTCTGTGGGTGTTTGTATCCAGCTGACAATCCAGAGTTTTTTTCTTCTTCTTCTTCTTTTCCTTTCTCACACGGATAGTAACCTTGTAAATCCCACCCTCGTCGCCACTGTTATATTCTCCGTGTTGTGAGAGACACAGGACTCTGGTCTGGAACAACGGATGTTTATTCAGGACTCACTGTACACTACAACATGCATTACAGGACAGCTCTGTATATCAATGCATCCCTTACATGTCTCTAAGATGGCCACTCTGCCCCTTGACCCTTGTCATCACTCCTGGGTGGAGCCAGCCTTAAAGAAACAGTACATGTGAAACCCTTCAGGTATAACAGCTTGCCTTTATCTGGCTCTTGGGGTACTATTTAACCCACAGATATGAAACACTATTCTGCCCAGTGACATCAACAATGGGGCACTATTGCTCCCCCTAATACCAAAGATGGGGGACAGTTTACTCACACTGATACCAACAAAATATTTATATTCCTGCTGGCCACAGTCTGGCCCCCCTAAAGTCTAAAGGTCAGTAAACTGGCCCTTTGTTTAGAAAGCTTAGAGACCCCTGATGTAAAAATGATTATAAAGCTGACCTTCTACGAGAACTTCTCTGCCCTACGTGAGGCCGGCTACCCAAAGAAGCATTAAAAAGCAAGGCTGCCATCCAGGAAAAGGTTTGGGCGGAGTTGGTCTTTAACACAGACATACATAAGCAAGGAACGGGAAATGGTGAATTCTGAAACGTTCAGTAAAAGGAGGTCTCCTACCTTCAAGGTCTTGTAGTAGATGGAGCGATTGATCTCCAGAGGGCAGAGGTTCTGCTCCTTCGCTGAGCGCGCCCAGTTAATGTAGCGCAGCCAGTTTCCTTTGTGGGGGTCGGTGGCATCCACACACATCCAGCCCAGGTTGGGGTAATACACCTAGAAATACAGAAAGGTTCAGCTCTGGCTGGAGCACACACTCCACACACAGCTGGGCTTCAATGGCAGGTAAGGACATTTAGGATGAAACAAGCGCACAGGTGGCGGCGGGTTCAGAGCTGCACAAGCAATCCACAATACTGGACACACACATAAGCAATTTCAAACACTTCCCTCCCGCTTTAGAACAGATTAGGAAGAGCTCCTGAGATCCCAGCCTGGGAAATAGAAATCCATAAAACGGGATTGGCCTTCATCTGACAGTTGGCCATACATGGGGCAATTTTCAGTAGAGCATGGCAGGGGTCACCTCCTGGATGTATAGCATGGCAGGGGGGAGGGAATTTCACGTGTTTTGGCAGGAAGTGTATTGACCCATTTTTGGCTCCATCTGGTTGGCAGAACTCCTAAAGGATGCCACCCACCTGACGATCTCCAGCAGATGAGCATGCTGGGTAAAAAAAAAAAAAAAGGGAAGATCTTCCAATGAATTGACTTTTACCATGAAACAAACACTGGGGGGGAGGGGGTCTTTATAAGAAAATTTGCGCAGCCGCTCATCCAGTGAATCTGCAATTACCATTGGTTACATTTATTTGCCAATTCCCTCTAGCATTCTCTAGAACTATTACATTGTAGGTTACAAATACACACAATACTAAAAGTATTGGGACGCCTCTCTATATACATTATACACCCCCTCCCTATATACACTATATTACCAAAAGTATTGGGACGCCGGCCTTTACACACACATGACCTTTAATGACCCCCAGTCTTAGTCCGTAGGGTTCAATATTGGGTTGGCCCACCCTTTGTAGCTATAACAGCTTCAACTCTTCTGGGAAGGCCGTCCACAAGGTTTAGGAGTGTCTATGGGAATGTTTCACCATTCTTCCAGAAGGACATTTGTGAGGTCAGGCACTGATGTTGGATGAGAAGGCCTGACTCGCAGTCTCTGCTCTAATTCACCCCAAAGGTGTTATCAGGTTGAGGTCAGGACTCTGTGCAGGCCAGTCAAGTTCTTCCACCCCAAACTCACTCATCCATGTCTTTATGGACCTTGCTTTGTGCACTGGTCCAAATCATTTGATGGAGGGGAGATTATGGTGTGGAGGGGGGATTATGGTGTGGGGGAGGGGGGATTATGGTGTGGGGGAGGGGGATTATGGTGTGGGGTTGTTTTTCAGGGGTTGGGCTTGGCCCCTTAGTTCCAGTGAAGGGAACTCTTAAGGCGTCAGCATACCAAGACATTTTGGACAATTTCATGCTCCCAACTTTGAGAGAACAGTTGCCGACGCCTTAAGAGTTCCCTTCACTGGAACTAAGGGGCCAAGCCCAACCCCTGAAAAAACACCCCCACACCATAACCCCCCCCCCCTCCACACCATAATCCTCCCTCCCCCACACCATAATAGCCCCTCCACCAAATGATTTGGACCAGTGTACAAAACAAGGTCCATAAAGACATGGATGAGTGCGTTTGCAGGCCTTCTTGTCCAGCATCATTGCCTGACCTCACAAATGCGCTTCTGGAAGAATGGTGAAACATTCCCATAGACACTCCTAAACCTTGTGGACGGCCTTCCCAGAAGCTGTTATAGCTGCAAAGGGTGAGCCAACCCAATATTGAACCCTACGGACTAAGACTGGGATACCATTAAAGGTCATGTGTGTGTAAAGGCCGGCGTCCCAATACTTATGGTATTATAGGGTATGTGTTACCTATGCACCTCAGCTCCATCTAGTGGCCATAAATAGGAATTTTACCACTGTCCATAAAAGGATATTTGTGAAGATGAGAAAACAACCTAAAGAGGGAAGAGGGAGAAAAGAGGGAAGGAGGGAAGGAAGGAAGGCAGGGAGGAGGTGGAAGAAAGGAAGAGGGAACAAGGGACAGAAGGCAGGGAGGAGGAAGGAAGGAAGGAAGGAAGGAAGGAAGGAAGAAGAAAGGAAGAAAGGAAGAAGAAAGGAAGGAAGGAAGAAAGGAAGGAAAGGAAGGAAGAAGAAAGGAGGAAAGGAAGGAAGAAGAAAGGAGGAAAGGAAGGAAGAAGAAAGGAGGAAAGGAAGGAAGAAGAAAGGAGGAAAGGAAGGAAGGAGAAAGGAGGAAAGGAAGGAAGGAGAAAGGAGGAAAGGAAGGAAGGAGAAAGGAGGAAAGGAGGGAAGGAAGGAGAAAGGAGGGAAGGAGGGAAGGAAGGAGAAAGGAGGGAAGGAGGGAAGGAAGGAGAAAGGAGGGAAGGAGGGAAGGAAGGAGAAAGGAAGGAGGGAAGGAGGGAGAAAGGAAGGAGGGAAGGAGGGAAGGAGGGAAGGAAGGAGAAAGGAAGGAGGGAAGGAGGGAAGGAAGGAGAAAGGAAGGAGGGAAGGAAGGAGAAAGGAAGGAGAAAGGAGGGAAGGAGAAAGGAGGGAGAAAGGAGGGAAGAAGAAAGGAGGGAAGAAGAAAGGAAGGAGGGAAGAAGAAAGGAAGGAGGGAAGAAGAAAGGAAGGAGGGAAGAAGAAAGGAAGGAGGGAAGAAGAAAGGAAGGAAGGAAGGAAGAAGAAAGGAAGGAAGGAAGAAGAAAGGAAGGAAGGAAGAAGAAAGGAAGGAAGGAAGAAGAAAGGAAGGAAGGAAGAAAGGAAGGAAGGAGAAAGGAAGGAAGGAAGAAGAAAGGAGGGAAGGAAGGAAGGAAGAAGAAAGGAAGGAAGGAAGGAAGGAAGGAAGGAAGGAAGGAAGGAAGGAAGGAAGGAAGGAAGGAAGGAAGAAAGGAAGGAGGGAAGAAGAAAGGAAGGAAGGAAGAAAGGAAGGAAGGAAGAAAGGAAGGAAGGAAGGAAGGAGAAAGGAAGGAAGGAAGGAAGGAAGGAAGGAAGGAAGGAAGGAAGGAAGGAAGAAGAAAGGAGGGAAGGAAGGAAGGAAAGAAGGAAGGCAGGAAGGCAGGAAGGAAGGAAGGAAGGAAGGAAGGAAGGAAGGAAGGAAGGAAGGAAGGAAGGAAGGAAGGAAGGAGGGAAGAAAGGCAGGAAGGAAGGAAGGAAGGAAGGAAGGAAGGAAGGAAGGAAGGAGGGAAGAAAGGCAGGAAGGAGGAGGGAAAAAAGAAGGAAAGTTCATGTGTGTGTAAAGGCGGGCGTCCCAATACTTTTGGCATATAGTGTATGTATTACCTATGCATCTCAGCTCCATCTAGTGGCCGTAAGTAGGAATTTTACCACTGTCCATAAAAGGATATTTGTACAGATGAGAAAATAAAGAACATTTGGTTTTTGCCCAAGTTGAGCAGAACGAGTGTACTTGCATATGCTGGGTGAATGGCTTTGCACAATTTTCAATAAATAGTCCCCTAAATGCCTCATATATGTCGGTTCCACACAAAAGATGAAAAGTTTCTGCTCCTCACATTTCCTTCCGTAGCCCATTCCATGCACCACCATGGAAAGGTCCTCCAGAAATCACAAGAATTATCCATTATTTGGACAAATCTAAAGATCACAGGGAGGAGGAACCTTCACATAACCCCGGTATCCTGGACCCCCAATCTTCAGCAATGAAGTCCTGGTTCTGGCCGATCTCCCATGTCCCGGTTTTGGGAGAATTTTACAGATTTTTGGAGTCTAAAGAGTAATTGATATTAAATCTCAGAAAGGGGACTCTGAAGCTGAAGATTCTCTAGCAGCTGAGGATTCACACATCACATCTCCTTCATGATCTGCTGAGCTTTGAGACTGAGCAAGCAATGCAGCCAATGGGTGAAGGCAGCAGGATGGGGGGAGGGGGGGTGGGAGGGACATTACCAACAGAAAGAGAACCTTATAGATCTCCAGTGAGACCACATCTGGAGCTCGGCCAGCAGTTCTGGAGACCTCATCTCCAGAGGAGCTTTAAACTAAAAGAAAAAGAAGAGCAGCTAGACGGGACATACGGCTTTACCAGTCACACTCAGCAGTTGTAGACTCTCCTGGGGGGACAAGAGCTCCTCCACTTCCTGGACCGTGTCCAAAGACACAGGACCTCCACATCCATCCAAAGACACAGGACCTCCACATCCATCCAAAGACACAGGACCTCCACATCCATCCAAAGACACAGGACCTCCACATCCATCCAAAGACACAGGACCTCCACATCCATCCAAAGACACAGGACCTCCACATCTATCCAAAGACACAGGACCTCCACATCTATCCAAAGACACAGGACCTCCACATCCTTCCAAAGACACAGGACCTCCACATCCTTCCAAAGACACAGGACCTCCACATCCTTCCAAAGACACAGGACCTCCACATCCATCCAAAGACACAGGACCTCCGCATTCATCCAAAGACACAGGACCTCCGCATCCATCCAAAGACACAGGACCTCCACATCCATCCAAAGACACAGGACCTCCACATCCATCCAAAGACACAGGACCTCCACATCCATCCAAAGACACAGGACCTCCACATCCATCTAAAGACACAGGACCTCCACATCCCACCAATGCTCCAATGTGCCGCCTTCTTTGCACAACCTTCTTCTAGAAACCTTTTAACCATTGCAAATGATCAGTCTTACGGACCCTGTCTAGAAGGAAGGAAGGAAGAAAGGAAGGAAGGAAGGAAGGAAGGAAGGAAGGAAGGAAGGAAGGAAGGAAGGAAGGAAGGAAGGAAGGAAGGAAGGAAGGAAGGAAGGAAGGAAGGAAGGACGGACGGACGGACGAGGGAAGGAGGGAGAGAAAAGCAAGGGAAGGAGGAGGAAGGGAAGAAGAGATTACACTTACCTTTTCAGCTCTGGCTCTCCGTTGCAACTCAACAAAGTTCCCATCACAATCTCCTCTCCTCCCAAGTTCCAAAATTGGGGGCCAAGCTTACCAATTTTAGACAGGAATCCATCACCCAGGAAAGTGGGATCAGAAGGGGAAGTGATTATTTTAATAGGACGTGTGTTGTGGTACTGTAGGCCTGCAATTTTATACTTCCAATGGTTGCCTTAACATCGTCCACAGGGGCCAATCAGGTGCAGACAAGGACTAGTTAATTTCCTGTTCTATACAGTGCAGTTCTTTACAGAGAACATACGACTCTTCACCAGCTACCAATCTAACCTCCTTATGGTGCTTACACATATGGAGATCAGTTTGGGTGGGAGAAAGCCAACCTCAAGGTAAATATGAGTATGAGTATGGAAGAGAAAGGGACACAAAGTCTCGGGAGAAAGGGAAACCCGGTCTCGGGAGAAAGGGGCACCCGGTCTCGGGAGAAAGGGGCACCCACGAGACTCACATCACCACCCGAATCATAGCATACCACGAGACTCACATCCCCGCCACATCCACACACCACCCGAATCATAGAACACCATGGGACTCCCATCCCCAGTCACACCCCACCTGAATCAGATAGAACAAATAGAACTGACTAATGAGCGGAGAGAACGGGGAGAACACTTCCAAAAATATCAAAACTAAATGTTTTCCACCTACAGCAAAGAGGACCCCCCCCCCCCCCCCATGCTCACTGCCTGCTTAGCCTCAGACCTGGACGAATCATGTCACATGGAAGATCAGAACTTCGGGACATTCCGGTCACCTTCTTCCAGGTGGAGGAATTTAGAGTCAGCAAAAAAAATCAGGATGACGGTACAGGAACTCAGAGCTGTGACAACTACAACTCCCCTCATCCACTACAAGCTGAAGGGAGCAACGCATTTATAGCCTACATCCAGACCCTCTGGAGGGATCGAGGGCGTCCTCCAGTGGTCAGAAATGGCACATTCATTGTAGATCTCAGTCACATGGAGAGAGCGGATCAGTCTGTTATGGACAACAACGTGAGGAAAGATGAGAGAGAGGCTTGGATTCATTTTCTGAATAAGGACAATAAAGCTTCCCTCCTGGAGTGGATGGAAAGGTGTAATAATATTCCTGTACAGGGTAATGGTCAGAGGAAATATGGTGACCCTCCTGCAGACTGGGCTGGAGAGGGGATATGGTGGCCCTCCTGCAGACTGGGTTGAAGAGGGAATATGGTGGCCCTCCTGTAGACTGGGTTGGAGAGGGAATATGGTGGCCCTCCTGCAGACTGGGTGGGAGAGGGAATATGGTGGCCCTCCTGCAGACTGGGTGGGAGAGGGAATATGGTGGCCCTCCTGCAGACTGGGTGGGAGAGGGAATATGGTGGCCCTCCTGAAGACTGGGTTGGAGAGGGAATATGGTGGCCCTCCTGTAGATTGGATTGGAGAGGGAATATGGTGGCCCTCCTGCAGACTGGGTTGGAGAGGGAGTATGGTGGCCCTCTTGCAGACTGGGTTGGAGAGGGAGTATGGCGGCCCTCCTGCAGACTGGGTTGGAGAGGGAGTATGTCGGCCCTCCTGCAGACTGGGTTGGAGAGGGAGTATGTCGGCCCTCCTGCAGACTGGGTTGGAGAGGGAGTATGGCGGCCCTCCTGCAGACTGGGTTGGAGAGGGAGTATGGCGGCCCTCCTGCAGACTGGGTTGGAGAGGGAGTATGGCGGCCCTCCTGCAGACTGGGTTGGAGAGGGAATATGGCGGCCCTCCTGAAGACTGGGTTGGAGAGGGGATATGGTGGCCCTCCTGCAGACTGGGTTGGAGAGGGGATATGGCGGCCCTCCTGCAGACTGGGTTGGAGAGGGAATATGGTGGCCCTCCTGCAGACTGGGTTGGAGAGGCTCCTTCACTTGGGACAGAAATATTTCATCAACAATATCCCTCAAAAAATCTATAAAGATAAAGATTTCCACCTTTTCAGACTGCTGGAACATTGTATGAATTTCATCTTAAGATGACTTTTAGTGGACTTATCGAGGGTGAGCTAGCGGTCTCCATGTTTCATGGATATGAGATTCTACCTAGCTGCAAGACTGGAGTCTGCAAAAGCATTTAAAACTGTCATCTGGAGCTGGGTGGCCTGCCCTGTGTCCTGGACAAAAAAGTCTTCCTTACCAGTGTCTGAATGAAATGACTGGACCTGGAGAACGTCTCTTCACTGGCCCTAACATGGAGAAGAAAAAATCTTGCATTTCCCACCGAGCGGCCACCCCGGCAAAGAGTCCGGTGTGAAGGTTCCCTTTTACTCTGGTTGCTGTATCCAGGTAAACTGGATGAAGAACTCAATAATGAAAAAAATATTTCAAGATCCTTTTAAAGCCTCATTCTAGTGTTCCTCAAATGAGCATAAAGTGGATGTAAACCCCCCATTTATGACATTTGGCCTGGGCACTTATCTGTAGTGTTTACTTATCTCTCTCCAAAGCCCTAAGTCCCATCTCCTTCTGCTGCTCCATTCCTCTGTTATCAGCATGATACTTTCTGAGTTCTCCCACACAGGAGATAAAAGCAGCTGGAGATTTCTGTTGGAGTGGGTGCATAAAGATAGATTAGCAGAGAGCTGGTCTATTTACAGAGTGGGTAGATAGGTGGGTGGGTGGTTAGGTAGGTGGGTGGTTACATAGGTGGGTGGGTCGGTAGGTAGGTGGGTAGATTTGTAGGAGGTGCTAGTAGTCGCAGAGAATACTTTTTGAAAGCCTTTTTTTTGTCCATTGCACTTATCACTTTTGTTACCACAATGTTTTTATATCACTTTTCTTTTTTTTTGCCCCGGACGCGTTTTATTTTTCAGCTTAAAGTTTATCAGTTTGTTTTTATTTTCACTTTTTTGCATCTTAATGATTGGAGACATTTGCGATTTACATTTTAGGAAATCTGTAATACGAGCTAAAACATGGAAAAGAAGAAGAACTTTACATTACACTCCCCCCCCCCCCCACCAAAGTCAGGGGACCCATCCCCCTCCCAATATCTGGGGGGCCCATCCTCCTCCACCCACCAATCTCAGGGGGGCCATCCCCCTCCCCCCACCAATCTCAGGGGGCCCATTCCCCTCCCCATCACCAATGTCAGGTATGTAAACAGGGTGGGGGATGTTAGGACTTGCCATGGGGGCGGTTCTCTATTTCCTGTGGGGCCTGTGATTGGAGGAACACTTACCTCCCACATGTACACATTGTTCTTCACCTGGGACCTCTTCTTCTTCTCCCCAACAAAAGGTCCAAATTTCTTCCCTCGGGGGAGGGGCTTCCTGGCCCAGATACCTGGAAGAAGAATTCGGGAGTCACGTTATTCATGGTGGAGACACTCAGGGGGTGACCGCTATAGTGGGGGAGGGGCAGGGTTGCTCTGACTACCGTCTCTGGAGTCATGTGACCACCCACCTCCTGTTGGGAGGGAAATCTCCCCAAATAATTTTTTAGCAATGGAAGCCAGCGGGGGGAGATCACTGCTCTTCACAGAGGAGGCGGGGCTTTGTGGTCACATTACATTGTTATGGTTATGAATTGTATGCAAAACCACGGGGGCAAAAAAAAAGGGGCAAGAACAATTTTGGGTGTGTTATTCAATAGGAATGGGAGTGACTTCACCCGGGTTCATTCCTTTGCCCATTGGCTGCGCTAAGTACCAATCAGAAGGAATGAAGTCACACCGGGGAGAGCTCAGTCCACCAATCACCATCGGAGGAGGTGCGTTTTGGGGGTGAGTGAGGGGAGGGAGGGGGGAGGGACTCTTATGAGCCAATAGTCATAGCTAAGTGTCCTGGATTTGCCAGGACATTCTAATATTTTGGCCCCCTTTCCTGCCAATGCGGTGTCGGGAGGGGCCCTCCTATTCCTGCCTTCTAGGAATACTGATCTTCCCGTACACACAGCTGCCCTGGGGGGGGGGGGGTGGAATACTGATCTTCCCGTACACACAGCTGCCCTGGGGGGGGGGGGTGGAATACTGACCTTCCCGTACACACAGCTGCCCTGGGGGGGGGTGTAATGCTGATCCTCCCGTACACAAAGCTGCGCGGGGGGGGTGGAATACTGATCTTCCTATACACACAGCTGCCCGGGGGGGGGGGGGGTGGAATACTGATCTTCCTATACACACAGCTGCCCGGGGGGGGGGGGGTGGAATACTGATCTTCCCGTACACACAGCTGCCGGGGGGGGGGGGGGGGGGGGTCGCCTGGTCACGAGGGGTTAATGACTTAAACTGATGTTGGCCGACTCACCCAATCTCAGCTCATTCACTGCGGACGCACCCAGCGCCACTTCCTCAGGAAGCCCCCTCAGCACATGTTCCGGCACGTCAGCCAATGACTCGGCTGCTTCTTGGGACCTAATTGCATCCTACGAGCCAAAAATACCAACAGATAAATTAGAGAAACCCTTTTCTATCTTCCAATTCCAATCCATTATTATTATAGATTTCAGAACGATCAATCAGAATAGTCATTGGATCAGGAAGGAGAATCAGAACACGAATTCGGGAGGATTGTCTCTTCACCCAAATATTTCTAGGCTGATCCGTGGAGGACGTAGGGATCAGCAAATGGGGGGGTTGGAATTTGGTTGCACTACTTTGGTCTGACTTTCCGGCAACTTGAGAACCATAGGGGTTGGGGTTAGGTTAGGGTTAGGTTGGGGTTAGATTGGGGATAGGTTGGGGTTAGTGTTAGGTTGGGGATAGGTTGGGGTTAGTGTTAGGGTTAATGTTAGGCTAGTGCTAAGGTTAGGGTAAAGTAAGGGTTAGGTTGGGGTTAGGATTAGGTTGGAGTTGGGTTGGGGTTAGGTTGGGGATAGGTTAGGGTTAGGTTGGGGTTATGTTGAGGTTGGGTTGGTGTTAGGTTTAGAGTTAGGTTGGGGTTGTGGTTGGTGTTAGGCTGGGGTTAGGTAGGGGTCGGGGTTAGGTAGGGGTTAAGGTTAGGCTGAGGTTGGGGTTAGGTAGGGGGGGGGTCGGGGTTAGGTAGGGGTTAGGTTGGTGTTAGGGTTAGGTTGAGGTTAGGGTTTGGGGTAAGAGTTAGGTTGGGGTTAGGGTTAAGGTTAGGTTGGTGTTAGGGTTGGGATTAGGTAGGGGTTGGGGTTAGGGTTAATTTGGGGTTAGGGTTAGCTTGGAATTGGGGTAAGGGATAGGTTGGGGTTAGGGTTAGGTTGGGGTAAGGTTTATGTTGGGGATAGGGTTAAGGTTTGAGTTAGGTTGAGGTTAGGTTGGGGTTAGGGTTTGAGTTAGGTTAGGGTTAGGTTGGGGTTTGGGTAAAATTAGGGTTAGGTTGGGGTTAGCCAACTTTACCCTAGCCCTAGCCTAACCCCAACCTAACTCTAACCCAAACCCCAACCTAACCCTAATGCCAACCTAAGCCTAACACCAACCCCAACCTAACCCCCAACCTAATCCTAACACCAACTCCAACCTAACACCAACCTAACCCTAACCCCAACACCAAACTTAACCCCAACCTAACCCTAACAGCAACCAAACCCTTACCCCAACCTATCCTTAACCCCAACCTAACCCTAACTTTACCCTAATCCTAGAACTAGCCTAACCCGAACATAACCCTAACCCCAACATAAACCTTACCCCAACCTAACCCTTACCCCAACCTAACACCAACCTAACCCTTACACCAACCTAACCCTAACCTTAACCCTAACCCCAAACTAACTCCAAGCTCAACCCAACTCCAATACAACTTTAACCCAACCTAATTCTAACCTAACCTTAACCCCAACCTTACATAAATTTCTTTACTGAAATTTTGATACAATCAACACAACACTAACTTACAAAGTTCACATAAAAAAAAGAAGAAAAAAAATGCATTTAACCCAGAAATACTTTTGGTGTAGTCTACACATGGGACTTTCTTTGCCCCTACTCGATTCCAACCTAATTCCAAGGATATAGCATATGTGTCCATAAACCTATGAGGCCGTGACCGGATCTGCCAACCACCCAGACCATATCCGATCATATTTTTTCAGGCAACCCCTGTGTGCATACGTTTCTTAGTACATTGGTAGGTTACTAATTGACAAGGCCCTTCCAAAAGAAGACAGTGGGGGGAGCCATTTTATTCCAGTGTAGAGTAATAGCCTACCGAGCAAAAAACAAGAGGAGACTAACTAATATTTTTTCAGCCCTTGTGTGTAACAAAGTGCTCACCAGACCCAATAAGCAAATTTCAATACCCTTGGAATCTGTACTGTTGTGTAGACATTGAATGACTTCTTCCCAGTAACGAATTATCCGGGGACATGATCAAAAGATATGTATGAAATTCTTCTCAAGATCCCCACATCTCCAACACTCCGAAGAGTGTGATGGATACATCAGATGTAGTCTGGCAGAGTAAAATAAGCCCTATGCACTATTTTATACTGAATTTGTCAGTACCGAAGAGAAACTAGGCAGTTAAATGGAAGATCCCAAATTTCATCCCAAACCTCCAAGTCCAAACCTGGCACATCCCTCAACTACTTGGCCCACAGTTTGTCCAACGGAGGCAATGCATCTGTCCCCAGATAAAAATAAATCTGTGACATAAGCTTCATACTACAGTCCGAGCGGAGCAAGTGTTCCAGCCTAGACTCCACCAACTGCAAAAACGCATTCGGAAATTGACTCAGGAGAACATGGGAAGGTTGCCTATAATAAAGATGGTAAGAGGACATTAAACTCCTCAGAGAGATGAACCAAGGGCTTCAGCAGACCACCCTCCAAGAGATTTCATCTTATATTTGGTCCAGACAATGGGGTCCGGTAACATGAAAAAAAAATGGGATAGAGTGGGATTTTTCCAGATTGGCGTATTGGGAGAAACCACCGGAGACGGACCACACTCCCTAAATAACCCAGACCGCCATGCCCAAACCGTGGTGGACATAGATGGTGTTAAAGGGTAAGGGGCCCCCAATCCCCAAAACACCAGAACTGGCAGAGCCTCCAGTGATCCAACAATGGCTGCCTCAAGCATCGTAGACAAATTAGCATGATCTGGGGAAACCCATCGTGATCAACTAACTGGGAGGCCTCATAAGCATATATAACCGGTATCTCGGGGGATTGGAGGACCAAAGAAAAGAAGAAAAAACCCTATTTAAATTAACAAAAAAAAAAAAAAAACTTTGGGATCCAGGACAGAGACTGACGAAAAAGATAAACGAGCTTGGGCATTATTTTCATTTCAATTAAATTCACTCGACCGAATACCGAAAGTGGCAAATGTTCCAGAACTTCTGTTGACGTTTAATATCTTGTACCACTGGGTTCAGATTCAGAGGGACATACTCCGAGGACTGTCTAGAAAAAAAAATTCCCAAATATTTAAATTTGTCCACCCATTGAACTGGAAAATACAGGAAAGCAGATGCCCCAGCCTCCGGATCAACAGGGAATAGTAGGGATTTGGACCAATTAACCTGAAGACCAGTAAATGAAGAGTAGGGGTTAAGAATCTGCAATGCTCCCTGCAATGAGGGCCCCGCATCACTCAAAAACAACATGTCATCAGCATACAATGCCACGCTCTCCTCCAACCAACCCACCTAGGCCTCGATTATAAGGACACATGCGGAGCGCCTCCCCCAACGGCTCAATCGCTAATGCAAAGAGAGTTGGGGAAGAGGACACCCCTGACGCGTACCCCAGTACAAGAAAAAGAGGAAGGAAAGGCCGCCACTCAAGCTGATGGAAGCAGTCGGATTCCTATACAATAATGTCAACCATTCAATAAACCGTAGAGGGAACCCCATCATCCTAATCGTCTCCCAGAGAAAGGGCCACTCCACCATATCAAAGGCCTTCTCTATATCTAGCGAGGCCACCACCCTGGATTCTTGATTGGAATGAGGAGCATGCAGGTTCGTAAACAGCCTACGGAGATTTATATCTGTGGACTTGTTCAGCATAAAACCCCAACCTAACCTTAACCCCAACCTAACCCAACCCAACTCCAACCTAACCCTAAACCCAACCTAACCAAAACCCTAACTCCAACCTAACCCTAGCACTAGCCTAACCATAAAATAACCCTAACCCAAACCCAACCTAACCCCAACCTAACCCTAACGCGACCCCAACATAACGTCAACCCAACCCTAACCCCAACCTAAGCTGAACCTTAAACCTAACCCCAAACCCAAACTAACCCCAAACTAACCCTTACCCTAAACTAACCCCAACCTAACCCTAACCCCAACCCTAACCCCAGTATAACCCAAACCAAACATTAACCCCAACACCAACCTAACCCTTACCTCAACCTAACCCTTACCCCAAACCCAGCCTAACCCTTAACCTTAACTATAACCCCATCTTAAACCTAATTCCAACCTTACCCTAACCTAACCCTAAGCCCAACGTACCCCTAACTCTAACCCTAACGCAAACCGAACCCCAACCTAACCCTTACCCCAACCTAACCCCTAACCTCAACCTAATTCAAACCTAACCTTACTCTAACACTAGCCTAACCCTAACATAACCCTAACCTTAGCCTAACTCTGACATAAACCTAACCCCAACCCAACCCTTACCCAAACCCCAACCTAACCCTTATTCCACCCTAACCCCAACCTAACCCTAACCTCAACCTAACCCTACCCCAACCTAACCCTAATCAAAATCTATCCCTAACCCCAACCTAACCCTAACCTTAGCACTAGACTAACCCTAACATAACCCTAACCTAATCCTTACCCAAACCTAACCCCAACTGAACCCTAACCCCAACCCTAACCTTAACCCCAACCTAACCCTAAATTAGCCCTTACCCCAACCTAACCCCTAACCCAAACCCCAACCTAACCTTAACCCTAACCCCAACCTAACCTTAACCCTAACCCTAGCACTAGCCTAACTCTCACATAACCCTTACCCAAACCCCAACCTAACCCTAATCTCACCCTAACCCCAACCAAACCCTAACCCCAACCCCATCGTAACCTAGCCCTAACCTAACCCTAAGCTCAACCTAACCCTAACCCCAATCCCATTTTAACCTTGACCCTAATCCCAACCTAACCCTAATCAAAATCTATCCCTAACCCCAACCTAACCCTAATTAATATCTATCCCTAACCCCAACCTAACCCTAACTCTAACCCTAACCCAACCCTAAATTTAAGCACTAGACTAATCCTATAATAACCCTATCCCTAACCTAACCCTAACCCCAACCTTAACCCAAATCCCAACCTAACCCTTATCCCAACCTAACTTTTCCCCCAACCCCAACCCTAGCACTAGCCTAACCCTGACATACCCCTAACCCCAACACCAACCTAACTTCAACCCCAACCTAACCCCACCTCTAACCTTAACTCCAACCTAACCCTAGCACTAGCCTAACCCTAACCTTAGGGTTATTTAAGGGTTAGGCTAGTGCTAAGGTTAGGGTTATGGTTAAGGTTAGGGTTAGGTTGGGGTTAAGGTTAGTTTGGGGATTAGGGTTAGGGTTACAGTTAGGGTTAGGCTAGTGCTAAGGTTAGGGTTATGGTTAGGGTTAGGTTGGGGTTAAGGTTAGTTTGGGGTTAGGGTTAGGTTAGGGTTAGAGTTAGAGGGAGGTTGGGGTTAGGTTGGGGATTAGTGTTAGAGTTACAGTTAGGGTTAGGCTATTTTACAAATAGTGGCCCAGAAGCTCAGACGGGGTCTCCAACTGTTCTGGTTCATCCCCTCAGTAAGCTGTGAAAATGCTCTCAGCCGTACTCACACTGCGACATATAGCCCCTCCCCCTCGCGTATCAACGCAGGGCTCTTGCATGTACTCATCAGGGGGAAACCCCATTATAGTGCGGTGTGCTGCAAGCACCAATTAAATATAAGTGCAATACGTTTATTTTTAATAAAGTCAGTTTATAAAAGTCGTTACTTGCACCATGAATATCTTTCTTCCTATCCATGTGAGCCATCCGTGAGGGATAGGAGCACCCCGACCGCATTTAAGAAAAAGCAACCCCGCATCCATATCTATTGGACTGAGCACAAGGCCATTACTGACCAAGCTTAAGTGTGAGGTCACAGCCATGAAGGTGACGCTCCCACCTGAGGGGGGAGGGGGAGCACAGAGATTGGAGGTGAAATCAAGTTTGCTCAGGACCATATTTGAGCACTGGTGATTGGGATTGAATCTCCATACAGAGGGGCGTACTTTGTTTGGACAATTATAATTTGGATACCCGGCATAGGAATTGGACATAGACACAATTCACAATTCACAATTTACACAGTGATATACATTTTTTACTACAAATTCATTATTTGTTTAAATTAATTTATTATTAATAGAAGCTACACAGCTTCTCTCAGCACAAATTTCTATTATTTCATTCACAACCAGGGAGTGATCAGTGCCAGCGACATCCAAAAATTTACACCACCAGAGATCGCTCACAGTCCCATTTACATTTAAACCCCAACCCTAACCCAACCTAACCCCTTACCCTAACCTAGCCCCAACCCCAACCTAACCATAATCCCAGCCTAACCCTAATCTTAACCCTAACCCCAACATAACCCTAACCCCAACCTAACCCAACCCTAACACCAACCTAACCCTAACCTTAACCCTAATCCCAACCTAAACCTAACCACAACCTAACCCAACCCTAACACCAACCTAACCCTAACCTTAACACTAATCCCAACCTAACCCTAATCCCAACCTAACCCAACCCTAACCCTAACCCCAACCTAAACCTAACCCTAACCCAAACCTTACCCTAACCTAGCCCCAACCCCAACCTAACCATAATCCCAGCCTAACCCTAATCTTAACCCTAACCCCAACATAACCCTAAACCCAACCTAAACCTAACCCCAACCTAACCCAACCCTAACACCAACCTAACCCTAACCTTAACCCTAATCCCAACCTAACCCTAATCCCAACCTAACCCAACCCTAACCCTAACCTAAACCTAACCCCAACCTAAACCCTTACCCTAAGCCCAACCTAATTCTAACCCCAACCTAACCTTAGCCCTAACCCCAACCTAACCCTTACCCCAACCGAATCATAACACCAACCTAACCTTAACCCCAACCGAAACCTAACCCATAACACCAACCCAACCCTAACCTAACCCTAGCCCCACCCCAATCTAACCCCACCCCCAACCTAACCCTAACCCCACCCCCAACCTAACCCTAACCCCACCCCCAACCTAACCCTAACACCAACCCAACCCTAGCCCTAACCCTAACCCCACCCTAACCCTAACACCAACCTAACAACAACCTAACCCAAACCTAGCCCTAACCCCAACTTAACCCAAATCTAACCGTAACCTCAACCACAACCCAACGCAAACCTTAACCCTAACCCAAAAATAACCCTAACACTAACCTAACCCTGACCTTAAAGAGGTTGTAAACCCCAAAAAATTGTTTTTTTTCTTTTTGCAACCTGAAAGAGAAACACATAATGAGCTAGTATGCACTGCATACTAGCTCATTATGAAATACTTACCTTAGAACGAGCCCCTGCCGTGCCGCCCGCTTACCTGTATGACGGGCGACATGTCTTCCGGGATCGCGGCATCCGGCCATCTGATTGGCCGGAGCCACGGTGACGTCACTCCCGCGCACACGCGTGGAAGCCGACAGTCACGGCAGTGACGTCACTGCCTGCATGTAAGGTAAATATCTCCTAAACGGTGCATGTTTAGGAGATATTTACAGTACCTATAGGGGAGTCTTATCATAGGATCACCTATAGGTAAGCCTTATCATAGGATCATCTATAGGTAAGTCTTATCATAGGATCATCTATAGGTAAGTCTTATCATAGGATCATCTATAGGGGGGAGTCTTATCATAGGATCACCTATAGGTACAACTTGCAGAGGAGGGTTTACTTCCTCTTTAACCCGTACCTAACCCTAACGAGACCCCGGACCCAAAATAACCCTAATTCCTACCATAATCTAATCCTTACCCCAAAGCTAACCTCAACCTAACCATAACCCTAACCCAACCCCAACCTAAACCTAACCCCAACCTAACCTTAACCTTAACCCCAACCAAAACCTAACCTTAACCCCAACCTTAACCCCAACCAAAACCTAACCATAACCCTAACCCTAAGCCCAACCTAAACCTAACCCCATCCTAACCCTAACCTAACCCCAACCAAAACCTAAGGCTAACCTTAACCACGACCTAACCTTAACCCTAACCCCATCCCCAAACAAACCCTAACAACAACCTAACCCAAACCTAGCCCTAACCCCTACCCTAACCCCAACCTAACCTTAACCCCAAACAAAACCTAAGGCTAACCTTAACCACGACCTAACCTTAACCCTAACCCCATCCCCAACCTAACCCCAACACCAACCTAACCCAAACCCCAAACAAACCCTAACAACAACCTAACCCAAACCTAGCCCTAACCCCTACCCTAACCCCAACCTAACCGTAACCCCAACCATAACCCAATGCTAACCTTAACCCTAACCCAAAAATAACCCTAACACTAACCTAACCCTGACCTTAACCCCAACCTAACACTCACCCAAACAAAACCCTGGACCCAAACTAACCCAAATTCCTACCCTAACCTAATCCTTACTCCAAACTAACCCTTACCCCAACGCTAACCTCAACCTAACCCTAACCCCAACCTAACCCTAACTTTACCTTACCCCTAACACCAGCCTAACCCTGACAAACCCCTAACCCAAACCCCAACCTAACACTAACCACAACCTAAGCCTAATTTAACCTTAATCTAACCCCAGCCTACCCCTTACCCCAACATAACCCTAACCTTAACCTAACCCTCACACCAACCTAACCCTAACCTAAACCCAACCTAACCCTAAAACCAACCTAACACTAACCCCAACCCTAACCACAACCTAAACCTAACCCTTACCCCAACCCAACCACCAACTTAACCCTTACCCCAACCTAACATTAACCATAACACCAACCTAACCCTTACACTCAACCTAACCCCAACCTAACCCCTAAACCGTATCAACTTAACCCGTACCCCAACCCTAATCCCAACCTAACACTAACCTAACACTAACCTAACCCTAAAACCAACCTAGCCCCAATCCCAACCTTAACCCTAACATCAATCTTACCTAAAACCCCAACCTTAACCCTAACCTCAATCGCAACCTAACTCAACCCTTACCTTTCCCTAACCACAACCTAAACCTAACCCCAACACCAACCTAACCCCAACGCCAACCTAAACCTAATCCCAACCTAACCCTTACCTTCAACCTAACCCTTAGCCTCAACCTAACCCCTAAACCGTACCCAAACTTAGCCCGTACCCCAACCCCAACACCAACCTATCCCCTAACCCCAACCTAACACTAACCCCAACCTAACCCTTACCCTCAACCTAACCCCTAACCCAACTTAACACTAACCTAACCCTAAAACCAACCTAAACCCAACCGCAACCTAACCCTAACATCAAACTTACCCCAAACCCCAACCTTAACCCTAACCTCAATCGCAACCTAACCCTAACCTAGCTCCAACCCCAATCGAACCCCTACACCAATCCCAGCCTAACCCTAACCCTTTCCCCAACCTAACCCTAACCCCAACCTAACCCTTACCCCCAACCAAACCCTAACCCCAACATAACCCCCAATCTAACACCAACCTAACCCTAACCCCAACTTAACCAATAACCTACACCTTACCTCATCCTAACCCCAACCCAAATTAACGCTAACCCCAACCTAACCCTAGCCCCAACCCTAACCCCAACCTGAACCCTAACCTTAGCACTAGCCTAACCCTAAAATAATCCAAACCCTAAACCTAACCCCAACTGAACCATAACCTTAACCCCAACCTAATCCTTACCCCAACAGAACCCCAACCTAAAGCTTACCCCAACCTAACCCTAACCTAACACGAACCCCAACCTAACCCCTAACCGTAACCCCAACCTAGCCCCTAACCGTAACCCAACCTAACTTTAACCTTATCCCTAAGCCCAACCCAACCCTTACTCCAATCTAACCCCTAACTCCAACCTAACCCCAACCCAAACTTTAACCCTAACCCCAACCTAACCTAATCCTTACCCCAACCTTACCCCAACCTAACCCCAACCCAACCCTTCCCCAACCTTAACCTAACCTTAACCCGAACCCCAACCTAACCCTAAACTAACCCTAACCTCAGCACTAGCCTAAACCTAACATAACCCAAACTCAAACCTAACCCTAACCCCAACCTAACCCTTGCCCCAACAGAACCCCAAGCTACAGCTTACCCAACCTAACCCTAACCTAACACGAACCCCAAGCTAACTCTAACCTTGACCCTAAACCCAACCCCAACCTAACCCTTACCCCAACCCAACCAAAACCCCAGTCTAAACCTAACCCCAACCTAATCCCTAACATAAAAAAAACCTTAACCCCAACCCAACCACAATCTAACCCTACCTAACCCTAACCCCAACCTAACGTTAACCCAAACCCAACCCTTACCCCAACCTAACCTTTACCCCAACCTAACCCTAACCCAACCCCAACCTAAAGCTTACTCCAACCTAACCCTAATCTAACTAACCTTAACCCTAACCCCTAAACCTAACCTAACCGCAACATAAACCTAACCCCAAACTAACCTAACCCTTACCCAACCAACACAACCTAACCCCAACCCTAACCTAACGTTAACCCCAACCTAACCCCAACCTAACCCAAACCTAACCCTTTCCCCAACATTAACCCCAACCTAACCTTAACCCTAACCCCAACCTAACCATAACCCTAATATAAACCTACCCCTGACCCCAAACTAACCCTAACCCCTACCCTAACCCCAACTTAACCCCAATCTAATCCTACACCAACCTAACCCTGACCTTAAACCTAACCTAACAACAATCTAACCCTAACCTAACCCAAACCTAACCCCTGATCCCAAACTCAACCTAGCCCTAACCTAATCCTTACCCCAACCTAACCCTTACCCCAATGTTAACCTCAACCCAACCCTAACCCCAACCCCAACCTAACATCAGCCCAACCTAACCCAAACCTAAACTTAACCCTAACTCCAACCTAACCCTAACCCTATCCCTAACACTAGCCTACCCTTGACATAACCCTAACCCCAACTTAATCATAACCCCAGCCTAACCCTTACCAAAACCCCAACCTAACTAACCACAACCTAACCCTTACCGGAACCTATCCACTAACCCTAACTAACCCCAACCCCAACTTAACCTAACCCCAACCCAACCTAACGCTTTTGCCAACCTATCCCTAACCTAACCCTTACCCCAACCCCAACCAAATTCCAACCCCAACTCTAACCCCAACCTAACCACTAACCTTAACCCTAAACCCAACCCCAACTAAACCACTAACCCTAACTCAAACCCCAACCTAAACCTAACCTACACCTTACCCCATCCTAACCCAAACCTGACCCCGAATTAACGCTAGCCCCAACCTAACCGTAACCTTAACCCTAACCCCAACCTACACTTTACCCCAACTTAACCCAGAACTCTAACCCCAACCTAACCCTTACTCCAGCCTTGACCCAAACCCCAACCTAACCTAACCGTTACCCCAACCTAACCCTAACCCAACCCAACCTCAAACCCCTAACTCAAAACCCAACCTAACACCAACTTAACCCTAACTTACCCCTAACCCCAACAATAACCCCAACCTAACCTTAACCCGAAACCCCAACCTAACCCGAACCTTCGCACTAGCCTATCCCTAACATAACCCTAGCCACAAAAGAACCCAAACCGTAACCCTTACCTAATCCTTACCCCAACAGAACCCCAACCTAACCCTAACCACAATCCCAATCTAACCCCAAACCAAACCTAACCTTAACCCTATTCCAAACTTAACCCTAACCCCAAATTAAACCTAACTCCAACTTAAACCTAACCCCAACCTAACCTAACCCTGACCCCAACCTAACCCTAACCTAACCCCAATCTAACCCCTAACCGTAACACCAACCCCATCTAACCCTTACCCCCTACCTAACCCGTAACACCAACCTAATCTTAACCCAAACCTAACCCCAACCTAACCCTAAACCAACCCTAACCTTAACCCCAAATCCATCCCTTTCCCCAACCTAACCCCAACCCTAACGTTAGCACTAGCGTTACCCTAACATAACCAAAACCCCAACCTAACCCTTACCCTAACCTTAACCCAAACCCCAACTGAACCCTAACCCCAACAGAACCCCAACCTAACCCAAACACCAACCATACCCCTAACACCAACCTAACCCTAACCTAAATCGAGCCTCAACCCTAACCCCAACCTAGACCTAACCCCAACATCAACTTAACTCTAACCCCAAAACTAATCTAACCCTTACCCCACCAAAACCAACCCTAACTTAACGTTAACCTCAACCTTACCCTAACCTAACTACCCTAAACTAACCCCAACCTAACCCAAACACCAACCTAATCCTAACCCCAATCTAACCCTAACCTAACCTCAACCTAAACCAAACCCCAACCTAACCCTAACACCAACCAAACTCTAACCCTAATCCCAACCTAACTTAAGCACTAACCTAACCCCAACATAGCCCTAACCACAACCTAACCCAAACCTAACCCCAACCTAACCCTAACCAAACCCTTACCTCAACCCTAACCCCAACATAACCCTAACACCAATCTCACCCTAACCCCAACCTAATCCTAACCCCAATCACAACCTAACCCTAACCTTAACCCCAATCTAATCCTATCCCAAACCTAACCCCAACCTAACCTGTAGCCCAACCTAACACTAACCCAACCCAATCGCCAACCTAACCCCAACCTAACACTAACCTAACCCCAACCTAACCCGTACCTGAACCCAACCAAATCCTAACCCCAACCGAACCCTAACTCAGCCCCAACCTAACCCTAACCCCAACCTAACCCTAACCGAACCCAAAGCTAACCCTAACCTCAACCTAACTGTAAACCCAATCTAACCCTTACCCCAAACTAACTCCAGTCTAACCCTAACTCCAACCCCTAACCCAAACCAAAACCTAAGCCCAACTCCAACCTAACCCTAACCCCAAACTCACCCTAACCTAACCCTAACTCTAACACTAATCCTAACCTAACTTTACCATAACCTAAGCACTAGCCTAGCCCTAACATAACCCTAACTCAAACCTAACCCAAACCTCAATCTAACCCTAACAACCACCTAACCCAACCCTTACCCCAACCTAACCCTAACACCAACCTCACCCTAACTCCAATCACAACCTAACCCCAAACTAAACCAAACCCAACACAAACCCCAACCTAACCTTAATTCTAACCCAGTGATGGCGAACCTATGGCACGCGTGCCACAGCTGGCACGCAGAGCCCTGTCTGGGCATGCGAGAGCTGCCGCCACTGCCCGCACTGTGACAAGGGGAGTGAGCGCGGGCTGTCAGTTTATTTCCCCTGCTCGCCCCCTTTCCTCTGTCAACAAGCACGGAACAGGGACAGAGCGGCGCTTGCAGGGATCGCCGCCCACTCTGATTCCTCCTGCCTCCCCATTGGCTGAAGCCAAGGACCAATAACATGCCAGCACAAGAGTACCATGGGACATGGAGTCCTGGAAGACTATGGCTCCATTTTAATCAATTAAAGAAAAACTACAGCCCCAGCATGCCCTGAGAAAATAAGAGGAAGGACAGCCTGGAGCCTTGGAAAAAAAAAAGGGCTTATAGAGAAGGGAGAGCAGGGTGAGAGGAGTGTGGAGACAAGAGTGAGAGGAGGCTGAGGTGGTTCAGGAGGGAGAGAGAGCCCAAGCCACAACAGCCCCTGGAGTTGAATCAACCAGAGAGGAGCAAGAGGACAGTGATGAAAGGACATCATCAAGAGTGAGAAGGGTGATCAAAGGCCCCAACAAAAGGAGAAGCTGCTGCCATGCACACAGATACTGGACCCCGGAGCCGGGTGAGTGCCGACTTGACTACAATCTCTTGGAGTGTGCAATCTGGTGGCTGGGTGTGTGCAGTTTAATTGCAGTGTTGGCACTTATAAGTTGGTTTTTTGATAGCGTTTTGGTACTCGGGCTCAAAAAGGTTTGCCATCACTGTTCTAACCCTAACCCCAACCTAACCCTATCACCAACCTAACCCTACCCCAACCTAACCCTTACCCCAACTTAACCACTAAATCCCAATCGAAGCCCAATTTAACCTTAACCCCAACCTTAACCCTAACCCCAAACTAATGTTAACCCCAACCTAACCCCTAATCCCAACCTAACCTTAACCCCAGCATTAACCCTAACCTAACCCTTACCTCAACCTAACCCAAACCTTTACCTCAGCCCTTACAACAAACTAACCTTAACTCTAACATAACCCTAAACTTAGCACTAGTCTAACCCTGACATAACCCTAACCTTAACCTAACCCTTACCCCAAACTAACCCTTATCCAAACCCCAACCTAACCCTAACACCAACCCCAACCTAAGCCTAACCCCAGCATAACTAACCCCAACCCTAACCCAACCCCAACCCTAACCCAAACCTTAGCCTAACCCCAACCCTAACCCCAATCCCAACCTAAGCCTAATCCCACCCCTAACACCAGCCTAAGCCCAACCAAACCCCAACCTAACCCTAACTCCAACCTAACTCTAACCTAGTCCTAACCCCAACTCAACTCCAACTTAACCCTAACACCAACCTAACCCCAACTTCAACCTAACCCTAACTTTACCCTAACGCTAGGACTAGACTAACCCTAACATAACCCTAACCTTAGCACAAGCCTATCCCTAACATAACCCTAACCCCAACCTAACCCTAACCTTAACCCTAACCCCATCCCCAACCTAGCCTTAACCCTAACCTAACCCTAACACCAACCTAACCCCAATCTAGCCCTAACCCAAACCACAACCCAACGCTAACCTTAACCCTAACCCCAACCTAACCCTAACAACAACCCCAACCTAAAACTAAACCCAAATCCAAACCCCTGACCCTATCCCCAGCCTAATCCCTACCCGAACCCCAACCTAACCCTTACCTAATCCTTACACCCAACCTAACCTTTACCGCAACCTAACCCTAACCCACACCCCAACCTTAACCCTAACCCAACAGTAACCCAACTTCAACTTTACCCTAACCCTAGCACTAACCCCGACATAACCCTAACCCCAACCTAACCCTAACTCCAGCCTAACCCTTACCCAAACCAAAACCTAACACTAACCAAACCCTAACCCCAAACCCAATTTTACCTTAGCCCCAACCACGATCCAAACCTAACCGCAACACTAACCCCAAAATAACCCTAACCCCAAACTAACCCTAACCTAACCATGACCGTAACCAAAGCCTAACCCTTACCCCAACCTAACGCTTACCCCAAACTAACCCTTACCCCAACCACAATCCAACCCTAACCCCAACCTAACCCTTACCCCAATCACAATTCAAACCTAACCCCAACCTAACCCTAACCCCAAACTAACACCAATGTAACCCTAACCTAACCAACCTTAACCCCAACATAACCCAAACCTAACCTTAACCCCAACATAACCCCAAGCTAACCCTAACATTACTCTAACCCTAGCACTAGCCTAATCCTAACCTTAACACTAGCCTAACCCTGACTTAACCCTAACCAGGGCTGTGGAGTCAGAGTCGGAGTCGAGGAGTCGGAGGAAATTTTGGGTACCTGGAGTCGGAGTCGGTGCATTGTTTGCCGACAGCCCTACTAAATTTAGACTGGAATTTAAAAAAAAGCAAGTTTAAATGTCCCAATTCACAAAAAGTTATAATTAATGACTTAGTATAAGGAAACTTATAATTGAGGAGGCCAAATGTAAAAAGGAAGAACTACAGAAAGTTCTGAAAGGACGTTTTGTCTTCCTTAAAATGGATGCATGCACACGTCACAGAGTCAATTATTTTGCTATTAATGTTAGATTTGTGGATGAAAATAACAAAACAATAACACGGACCCTCGGATTAAAGGACACTCAGGCACATCACACCAGTGATTACCTTCAGAAGTTAGTGGAGGGGGTTCTAAAAGATTTTGAAATGACAAAGGAACAGATTTTATGTGCTGTGACAGATAACGCTTCTAACATGTTGAGCACAATTGAGAAGATGAACGCAGATGAAGAAGGTAACCAACAGATATTAGAGTTAGAGGAAGACGGCTCTGCAAGTATTGGAGAAAGTTTAGAAACTGAAGAGAATGCTGACATTTTTTTTAGACAACTTTGTTGAAGAAGCATTGAAGCTTGCTACTATTCATCATATGCAATGTGCTGTTCATACACTGCAACTTGCCAAAAGAAATAGATTAAAAGATCGCCGAAAACAGATGCAATTTTGAAAAGACGTGCAGGAAAAGGAGCCATTTTGGATCAAACAACTCTCTGGGGAAGCACTTATTTAATGGTGAAGCGTTTGCTTGAACTTAAAGACTTCATAGAAGAAATAAACAATGAAAATCTTGCATTAACTGAAAGCCAGTGGACACAAACAAGAGCTGGAGAACCTTCTTTCTCACCCCTTCACTGTCACCAAGAGGTTGCAATGTGACGATCGAACCCCGGGTAAATTGGAATGGAAGAGTCTGTTATATTGCCTGAACAAAAATGGAGGGTTAATAGCTGAGGACATTGCATCTTCAATGATGAAAAGAGAGTCTTTTGCTGGAAAATGAAATTTTGTTAGCGGCTATTTATGTTGAACCAATGAGCCGACTTTTGTTGAACAGTGAACAGACTGCTACTGGGAAAAAGGCCCTCTATGATGTAGCAGTTCGCATGAAGGGATTACCACCTGAAATACCTCCACAGGATGAAGTTCTTTTATACAATAGTGGCAACTCCGGATCATCTTCTTCAAACCAAGAATTAGACTTTGATTCCTTCTTAGACAAAATGGAAGTTGCTAAAGGAAAGCGACGTCACATAAGCGTTACAGAACCAGTAAATGTCCAAATAAAAAAATTCCAACAGGAGATTTATAAAGCACTAAAAGAAGTTGAAAAGTACGATCGCTCATCAAAACTTACTGTTGAAGAAGCCATCCTTGCTTATCCAGAGATGGTTAGTGATGTGGCCAGAATAGTTACTGCACCCACCCAAGTCAGTGTCGAAAGATTATTTTCAGCCCTAAAAATAATAAAGTCTGACTTAAGAGCCTCTATGAAAGGATCTGGCCGAGGCAATTCTCTTCCTTAGAACTCTACATTGAATTGATTTGCATTCGCTAAGCCTAGAACTACATTTCAAGATTAATATAAACCATTTCTAGGTTTTACAGATTTTGTTTTTTGGTTCATATAGATAAGCTTTGTTTTTGTTCTAAAACAACCAAATAATGTGGTTTGTATTTTTGAACTGGTAAAGTTCCTGATGATTATGCCTGCTGCTACTATCCAGCCACTTGATTAATTAATAAAAAAATTAATAAAACTTTGTTGTTTTCATTGTGTTTGTCTTTTGCTTAAACTGTTCAATACAGTAGACTGTTGGCTTCCCAGCCAGTAGTCCTGTGGTAATGACATGTATGTTGCCTTTCTTTCCTTCAAGGAATGTTTAAAATACATTCGCATATTAATACAGAGGAGTCGAAGTCGGGGAGTCGGAAGTACAAAAAAATGAGTCGGAGTATTTATCTACCGACTCCACAGCCCTGACCCCAATCTAACCCTTATCCAAACCTCAATCTAACCCTAATCCCAACTTAACCTAAACGTAACACCAACCCCAACCTAACCCTAATCCCAACCCTAAACCCAACCCAACACTAACACCAACCCCAACCTAGCCCCAACCCCAACCAAACTCCAACCTGACACTAACCTAACCCCAACTACAACCTAACCCCAACCCGAATTTTAACCCTATCCCCGAACCTAACGTAGCCCTAACCCCAACCTAACCCTAACCCCAACCTAAACCTTAACCCCAACCCCAATCTAACCAAACCTAACCCTTAACCCCCCAACCTAACCATAACTTTAACCTAACCCCAATGCCAACCTAACCCTTACCCAACCTTTACCCCAACCTAGCCCCAACCTAACCCTAACCTACACCTTACCGCAGCCAAACCCCAACCCTAACTGCAATCTAACCCCAGCCTAACCCTTACCCCAACCTAACCCCTAACCCTAACCTAACCACTAACCTTAACCCCAACCTAACCACTAACCCTTACCCCAACCTAAACCTAACCACAACCCAAACCCAACCGAAAGCTTACCTCAACCTAACCAAAACACCAACCTAACCCTAATCCCAATCTAACCCTTACCCAAACCCTAACCCCAAGCTAACCACAATATAACCCTAACCCCAACCCAAACTTTACCCTAACCCTAGCACTAGCCGAACTCTAACATAACCCAAACCCTAACCCCAACTTAACCCTAACCCCCAACCTAACCCTAGTCCCAACCTAACCACCTAACTTTTACCCCAACCTAGCCCTAACCCAAACCTAACCCTAACCTCAAGCCAACAACAACCTAACTCTTACCCCAACCTAACAATAACCCCAATCTAACTCTAACCTAACCCCTAATCCCAACCCTAACTTCACCTTAACCATAGCACTAGCCGAAACCTAACCTTAGCACTAGCCTAACCCTAACCCCCAACCCTAACCACAACCTAACCCTAACAGTAACCCCAAAATAACCCTAACCACAACCCCAACTTAACCCTAACCCCAACCTAACCCCCCAAAAAAAACCAACCTAACCCTAATCCCAACCTAACCCCAACGTAACCCTAACTTTACCCCAACCCTAGCACTATCCTAAACCCACCATAACCCTAACCTTTACCCTAAAACCTACCTAACCCTATCCGCAACCTAACACTAACAACAACAACACCAACCTAACCCTAACCCCAACCCCAACCTAACCCAAACCTAACCCTTACCCCAACCCTTACCCCAACCATAGACCAACCCCAACCCCAAAATAACCTAACCCTAACCCCAATCCCAACCTAAGACAAACCCAACCCTAGCCCCAACCTTACCCTAACCCCAACCTAACATAACCCTAACCTTAGCACTAGCCTAACCCTAACCTAACACTAACCCCAACCTAACCCTAACCCCAACACCAACCTACCCCTTACCCAAACCTAACCCCAGCCTAACCCTAATCCCAGCCTAACCCCAACCCTAGCCTAACCCTTACCCCAACCTAACCCCAACCTTTATCCCACCCTAACCCTTAACCCCAACTTAACCCAAACCCCAACCCAACCACTATCCTAACCCTAACCTTAGCACTAACCTAACCCAATACTAACCCCAACCTAACACTAACCCAAACCATACCTAGCCTTAACCCAACACCAACCTAACCCTTACCCCAACTTAACCTCAACCCAACCCTAACCCCAACTTAACCCCTAACCCCAACCCCAACTAAACCCATAACCACAACCCGAATCCCAACCAAACCCTAACCCCAACCTAACCCTAACCTAACCTAACACCTAACCCCAACCCAACCTTTACCCCAACCCAACCCTAACCTTAGCACTAACCTAACCCTTGCCCAACACTAACTCCAACCATACCTAGCCCAAACCCAACACCAATCTAACCCTTACACCAACCTAACCCAACCCTAACCCCAACCTAGCCACTAACCTTAACCCCAACCTTAATCCTAACAAAAAGCTTAATCCAACCTAGCCCTAACCTAACCCAAATACCAACCTAACCCCAAACCTAACCCCAACCTACCCCTAACCCAAATACCAACCCTAACCACAACCCCAAACTAACCCTAACCTTAACCCCAACTTAACCCAAATACCAACCTAACCCCTAACCTAACCACAACCCCAAACTAACCCCTAACCCCAACCTAAACCCTAACCCCAACCTAACCCTTAACCCCAGCCTAACCTTAGCACTAACCTAACCCTAACCCAACACTAACCCCAACCATACCTAGCCCTAACCCTTACCCCAACACCAACCTAACCCAACCCTAACCCCAACCTTAACCCTAAACCCAACTTTAACCCAAACCCCAACTTAACTCTTAGCCCTAACCCCAACCTAACCCTTACCCCAACCTATCACTAACCTTAACCCCAATCTAACCCTAACCACAACCTAACCCTAACCTTAACACTGACCCCAACCCCAACCTAATCCTAACCACAACCCAACCTAACCCTAAGCTAAAGCTTAATCCAACCTAACCCTAACCTAACCCAAATACTAACCTAGCCCTAACCCCAACCTAACCCTAACCCTTACCCCAACCTAAACACAACTCAACCCCAACCTAACCCTTACACTAACCTAGCCCAAATACCAACCTAACCCACAACCTAACCCTTACCCCAACCTTAGCACTATCCTATCCCTAACAGAACGCTAACCCCAACCTCAACATAACCCAAACCCCAACCTAACCCTAATCCCAACCTAACCCTTAGACCAACCTTTCCCCTAACCCCAACCTAACCCAACCCTAGTCCCAACCTAACCCCAATCTTACCCTAACCCCAATATCAACCCTTACCCCAACCCTAACTCCAACCTAACCCTAACTTACCCCTAACTCCCACGAAAACCCCAACCTAACCCTAACTTAAACCCTAACCCTATCCTAACCCTATACTTAGCACTAGCCTAACCCTAACCCCAATCCCAACCTAACACCAACCCCAATCTAAACCTAACCGCAACCCAACCCCAACCTAACCCTAGCCCCAAACTAACCCCAACATCACCCTAACCTAACCCTTATTCCAAGCAAACCCATAACCACAACCCGAATCCCAACCAAACCCTAACCCAAATCCAACAATAACCCCGACCTAACCCTAGCTCCAACCCTAACCCCACCTTTACCCCAACCTAACCCCAACCAAACCATAACCCCAACCTAACCGCTAACCCAACCCTAACCCCAATACCAAATCTGACCCTAACCCCAAACCTAAAATAACCCTAACCTTAGCACTAGCCTAACCCTAACATAACCCTAACCCCAGCCTCACCCCAACATAACCCTTACCCCCCAACCTAACCCCAATCTAACTCTAATTTACACCTAACCCCAACCTTAACCTTAACTCAAACCCTTACCCCAACCTAACCCCTATCCCCAACGGAACCATAACCTAACACTAACTCCATCCCCAACCTAACGCTAACCCCACCATAACTTCAACCCCAACCTATCCTTAACCCCAACCTAACCCTAGCCCCAACCTAACCCTAACCCCAACCTAACCCTAACCCCAACCTAACCCTAGCCCCAATCCCAACCTAACCCTAGCCTAAACCTAACCTAAAACTAACCTTGGCACTAGCCTAACCCTAACATAACCCTAACCCTTACCCCAACCTAACCCCTAACTCCAATCTACCTCTAACTTACACCTAATCCCAACAATAACCCCAACCTAACCCTAATCCAACCCTAACTCTAACATAACCCTTACCCAAACCTTTACCATTACAGCAACCTAACCCTAACCCCAATCTTATCTTTACAAAAAACGTAACCCCAACTTAACCCTAACCCCAACCCAACCCTAAACAAACCCTTACTCCAACCTAACCTGTAAACCCAACCAAACATTAACCTAACACTAACCACATCCCCAACCTAACCCCAACATAACACTAACACCAACCTACCTCCAACCTAACCCTAACTCAAACCTAACCCCAACATAACCCTATCCCTAACCCCAATCTAACCCACCCCCAACCGAACCCTAACACCAACCTAACCCCCTTAACCCCTATCCGAACCTACCCCCAACCTAACCCTAACACCAACTTAACCCTTACCAAAACCTAACCGCTAACCCTAATTTATACCCCAACCTAACCCTTACCCCAACCCAACCCTAACCTTAACCCCAACCCAACCCTAATCCCAACCCATCAGTAACCTAACCCCAACCTAACCCCTAACCCAACCCTAACCTTAACCCCAACCCAACCCTAATCCCAACCCATCACCAACCTAACCCCAACCCCAATCCTAACCTAACCCTTACTCTAACCAAACTCATAACCACACCCTTAATCCCAACCTAACAGAAAACTAACCCTAGCTTACCCCTAACCCCAACAATAACCCCAACCCAACCTTTACCCCAACCTAACCCTTAACCCCAACCTAACCCAACACTAACCCCAACCATACCTAGCCCAAACCCAACACCAATCTAACCCTTACCCCAGCACCAAACTAACCCTAACCCCACCCAAACCCTAACCCCAACTTAACCAATACCCCAACCTAACCCCTGACCTTAACCCCAACCTAACCACGAACCAAAAGCTTAATCCAACCTAACCCAAATACCAACCTGACCCAAAACCTAACCCCAACCTACCCCTAACCCCAACCTAACCCAAATACCAACCTAACCCAAATACCAACCTAACCCCAACCACAACCCCAAACTTAACCCTAACCTAACCCAAATACCAACCTAACCCCAACCTAACCCTAATCCCAACCCATCACCAACCTAACCCTAATTCCAACCTAACCCTAACCTTAGCCCTAGCCTAACCCTAACAAAACCCTAACCTCCAACCTAAAGCTTACCCTAACCTAACACAAACACCAACTTAACCCCAACCTAACCCTAACTTTACCCTAGCCCTAACCTTAGCACTAGCCTAACCCCAACCTAACCCTAACCCCACAACCTATCCCAAACCCATCACCAACCTAACCCTTTCCCCAACCTAACCCTTAACCGTAACCCCAACCTAACCCAAACCCATCACCAACCTAACCCCAACATAATCCTAAGTCTAACCCCAAGCTAACCCTAACACCAACCTAACCCCAAACCCAACCCAACCTTAACCCCAACACCAACCTAACCCTAACCCCACCTAACCCTACCCCAACCTAACCCTAACCTTAGCACTAGCCTAACCCCAACCCCAACCTAACACTAACTCCAACCACAAACCAACCCTAATCCCAACCTAACTTTAACCCCAACCTATCCCCAATGTCAACCTAACCCTTACCCCAACCTAACCCTACTTTAACGGACGCTAACCAGGAAGTCCCCCGCACCATAATGAGCACAGACTGACACCGGCGGCCCGCGAGACAGCAGCGCACTGTCTCTACATGGGTCACATCCCTACCTAAAAAGCACTCCTTTCCAGGATCCATAGGATATCCCCTCTACTGTCTGCATGGGAACCGGCCACAGAAAAGAACACTGGAAGATAAAGCAGTGGTGATCCATCCCATCTACTTATACTTTCTGCATGACAGCTTGGACAGCACGGTCATTAAGAGACGAAGCAAAGACTCCGCTACACACTACCCTAACTGTGAAAAGAACTTTATATATGTCTGCACTTCCAACCGCTCTCAGCATTTGGATCTCCTTTTCTTTGCTTTCTCAATAGACTTCCATAAAGAGATTCCCTGGATATTCACTATCCATCACCAAGGGGTTACTTGTATACATCGCAGCGGAATCAGATTATTCTATGCTGTAGAATTCAATTTGCTCACTTTTTTAGGGGTCAGGCACTCTCATTCATTCCCCTGAAGGACTCTCATTCATTCCCCTGGAGGACTCTCATTCATTCCCCTGGAGGACTCTCATTCATTCCCCTGGAGGACTCTCATTCATTCCCCTGGAGGACTCTCATTCATTCCCCTGGAGGACTCTCATTCATTCCCCTGGAGGACTCTCATTCATTCCCCTGGAGGACTCTCATTCATTCCCCTGGAGGACTCTCATTCATTCCCCTGGAGGACTATGCACCAATATCTATGGTGGGCTATTACGGCAATATGCCATATGGAATTACTGACAAACTTCCTGATGTCCCGATGATTAAACCCATCCACAATCTAGAATTGGATGTTTATCACTACATTGTTATCCCCAATTTGTTGGTGGTCGGCACTTCCACTTCCACACTGAAATTATCCACTGAACGCCATCCAATAACGGTGTTCTGTCATACACTTTCTACATAATAAACACAACTTTGGTACGGTATCTTTCTGTATCTTCATTAGATCACCCCAAAAGGCTTTCTTTTTCTGCTGGGCTCTACTGGGTACGGCATTACCATGTACGGTCAGAGACGGCATTACCATGTATGGTCAGAGACGGCATTACCATGTACGGTCAGCGACGGCACTACCATGTACGGTCAGAGACGGCATTACCATGTACGGTCAGAGACGGCATTACCATGTACGGTCAGAGACGGCATTGCCATGTACGGTCAGCGACGGCATTACCATGTACGGTCAGCGACGGCATTACCATGTACGGTCAATATACACCATCCTACCCTCTCCAAATACACTCCCCCCCCCCCCCAACATTTACATCCCTCCCCTCCATGAAGAGTTCAGCCTTCTCCTTATGATGGTGTTGGAGGTCACATGGTATACGAGGATTAGAATATCGTCCTCTGATTGGACCTCCAGTGTTATCTGTCATCAGAGTTCCCCTTTACACTCACCTGACTCATTGTGATTGGTGGGTGGGACGGTGGGCGGGGTGTATGGAGACGCACATCACATGGTCTGCGCACATCTGTCCTGCAAGACAAAGATGAAATATTTCTGTAATGGAAGACGTCATTTTATGTGTTCAGCGCAGTGCGGCTGTACTGCAAACACCAAACCCATCTCCTCTAATGTGACACTGTGAGTGGGGGAGGGTTAGATTCTCAGAGGAGGGGGAGGGTCCTCAATCTTATGGCAGCCCACAGCCTGTGATTGGACAGTGAAAGGAGAAGCAGCACAGTGATGAGCTCCTCTCTCTGCTCTCTCCTCCTATCAGCATGATTCTTCTCAACACAAACTGATTGTCTCCTTGTGCTGCTTCTCCCTCTCCCAGTCTGAGCTCTGCTGTACAGGGACTACAGAAGGCCGATATCTGGTCATACTCAGGGACACGGCTCCAGTGCGGGTCCCAGCAAGGGTCCGGTGCGGGGCCCAGTCACCGATTCAGGTATGAATCCGCCGGTAACCCTGCCTAAAGGACCACCTGCCCCTCTGCCTGTACCCTGCCCAGAGACTCTTGTACCCCCACCTAAAGGGCCACCTGTACTCTGCCCAGAGACTCTTGTACCCCCACCTAAAGGGCCACCTGTACTCTGCCCAGAGACTCTTGTACCCCCACCTAAAGGGCCACCTGTACTCTGCCCAGAAACCATCTAAAAGACCACCTGGACCCTGCCGCTCTACTATCAGTGACAACAAAGGCAACACTTTTCACATCAATTTGTTACATGTTGGACTGAATGTGTCATTTATGTTCTCAAGTGTCCGTGTGACTCTATGTAGGACGCACAACATGTACTATGCGCAAACTAGGCGAACATCAAAAGACTTCGCCAAAAAAAGGCAATGATAAACTCCGTGTTCCTCGCCACTTCCTATAGGCACACAAGGAGGACATGGCAATGGAGGCCATTCCTGGAGGCACCCACCTGACCGCAAAAGATTCTCCCTCCTGTGTAAGAGGGAGACTTTCTGGATCTTAAAATTTGATTCTTTGTCCCCTTGTGGCCTCAATGAGGACCTTGAAGTGTAGACCATCATGTAAACCAAGCCTACCCCTACGCATGCTGTGTCCTAATTGGTGTTGGCTTACTAGCATGAGAGCGTCATACTATAGTTCCCACTGTACGAGTCGGCACGTTTCAGCACTGGATAGGCTCTACTCGGGTCGGTTTGCTTTTCCACTAAAGTAGTAAGTGGGTGGGATTACAACAATTCTCTGACCAATCAGTGGCTAGTATGCAAACAATCAATGCTGCATGCAAAGGATTGTGGGATATGGTATCGGTACGGAACGCTTGGAACCCCAACCGAGGTGGTACTGTTTAAGCGAGCCGTACCATGTAGTGGAAAAGCGCCATTATATATATATATATCTCACTGGTCACTGGAAGTTCAACATGGCACCTCATGGCAAAGAACTCTCTGAGGATCTGAAAAAAAGAATTGTTGTTCTACATAAAGATGGCCTAGGCTATAAGAAGATTGCCAGGACCCTGAAACTGAGCTGCAGCACGGTGGCCAAGACCATACAGCGGTGTAACAGGACAGGTTCCACTCAGAACAGGCCTCGCCATGGTCCACCAAAGAAGTTGAGTGCCGTGCTCAGCGTCATATCCAGAGGTTGTCTTTGGGAAATAGACGTATGAGTGCTGCCAGCATTGCTGCAGAGGTTGAAGGGGTGGGGGAGGGGTCAGCCTGTCAGTGCTCAGACCATACGCCGCACACTGCATCAAATTGGTCTCCATGGCTGTCATCCCAGAAGGAAGCCTCTTCTAAAGATGATGGACAAGAAAGCCCGCAATCAGTTTGCTGAAGACAAGCAGACTAAGGACATGGATTACTGGAACCATCTCCTGTGCTCTGATGAGACCAAGATAAACTTATTTGGTGTCAGATGGTGTCAGGCGTGTGTGGGGGTAACCAGGTAAGGAGTACAAAGACAAGTGTGCCTTGCCTACTGTCAAGCATGGTGGTGGGAGTGTCATGGTCTGGGGCTGCATGAGTGCTTCCGGCACTGGGGAGCTACAGATCATTGAGGGAGCCATGAATGCCAACATGTACTGTGACATACTGAAGCAGAGCATGACCCCCTCCCTTCAGAGACTGGGGGGCAGGGCAGTATTCCAACATAACGACCCCAAACACCTCCAAGATGACCACTGCCTTGCTAAAGAAGCTGAGGGTAAAGGTGATGGACTGGCCAAGCGTCTCCAGACCTAAACCCTATTGAGCATCTGTGGGGATCCTCAAACAGAAGGTGGAGGAGCGCAAGGTCTCTAACATCCACCAGCTCTGTGATGTCATCATGGAGGAGGGGAAGAGGACTCCAGTGACAACCTGTGAAGCTCTGGTGAACTCCATGCCCAAGAGGGTTAAGGCAGTGCTGGAAAATAATGGCGGCCACACAAAATATTCACACTTTGGTCCCAATTTGGAGATTGTCACTTAGGGGTGTACTGACTTTTGTTGCCAGTGGTTTAGACATTAATGGCTGTGTGTTGAGTTATTTTGAGGGGACAGTAAATTTACACTGTTATACAGCCAATAGCCCTGAGCAGATGGTGATTGGTTATTACTAGGGATGCACCGAAATGAAAATTCTGGGCCGAAACCGAAAATGCAGGATGCCCTTGGCCGAAAACCGAAACCGAAAATGACTTTTTTCCCCCAAATAATTTTAAAATAGATAGAAGAGGGGCATATGCCAAAAACAGGCAGGGACGTACCCCTGTCACTGCCACCTTGTCACAGTCTATGTACTGTGATGGGTTGGCAAGAGGTTAATTTAATTACCAATGGTATTTGTATTATGCAGCATGAGGGGTTAATGTATTGCCACTTCTGGTCACTGATGCATTAGTGACTGACCAGTGGCAGTTAATTAACACTGGTTGCACTAATGCAGCACAAAGGGGTTAATTAACTGCCACTGGTCGGTCACAAATGCATCAGTGACCAGAAGTGGCAATACATTAACCCCTCATGCTGCATAATACAAATACCATTGGTAAGCTCGCCTCAGCGCCCCCTCCCCCCCGCCTCTGCGTCCCCCTCGGCAGTACAGTGTCCCTCCCCATCCAAGGATGCAATCTCCTTACTCTGCTCCTCCGGTGTCCTTCCTTTCAAAAGACCCGCCTCTGGCCGGCCGGCCGCCTCCCAGTGATGTCACTACTACTATGATCTGTGCATGAATGAACGAAGACACCGGGGGGGAGGGCGGGCGAGCGGCCGCTAATAGCTATAACTACCGTATGTGAGCCTTCACTTCCCTATCAGAGGAGATACCCGCGTGACAGGGAAGTGAAGGCTGGCATAGTTACAATTATTAGCGGCCGCTCCCCCGCCCTCCCGCCCGGTGTGTCAGTTAATTCATGCACAGATTGTAGTAGTAGTGACATCACCGGGAGGCGGGCCGCCAGCCAGAGGCGGGTCTTTTGAAACCTGCGCTGCGCCCGCCGCGGCCATCTTTAATATTGGCATCTTTAACCCATTTTCAGCTGAAAATTTTGGTTGCCAAAATTTCGGTGCATCCCTAGTTATTACCAGTCTGGGATGTAAATTGGCTCTGCCCACTACCAGCCCTCATCCATGGCCTTTAAATATCATTGTTGCCGTCAAATCTGTGACCTGAGAAAGTCCATGCACGCGAAACGCGTCACGGCAACGCTCCTCCTTGTGTTCCAGGCTGGTTGGATAAGCTCCGGTTTTGGCACTTCTGTTCCTGAGTCACAGGGACGTCACATGGGAGCACCGGCGGGTTCCGGCTCGGCTCCCAAACGCCCATGGCCCGGTACAGCGGCTGGTTACCACACTCCAGTGGCCCTTTCCACCCCATCCACTGGACACAGCAGACATTGGCCCAGCTCCATCTGTCCATGCCAACTTGGTATCGTTATTTTAAACTTTTTACATCAATGACTCCTTGTTTAATAAAACACAGACCCATCACTGGCTTCCTACATCTGTGGAGGTTTTTATGGTACCACCTATATCCGGATAACGCAGTTTACATTGGGCGGGCAACCAGAGGACCACCTGTATTTCTGCCTGGAGACCACCTGTATCCCCACCTAAAAGACCACCTGTAGTCCAGCCCAGAGCTTACCTGTGCCCCCACCTAAAGGACCACCTGTATCTCCACCTTAAAAAACGACCTGTATTCCCACCTGAAGACCGCCTGTACCCCCCGCCTGGAGACCACCTGGAGCCTCCATGTATCCCCACTTAGAGCGCACCTCTATTCCTGCCTGTATCCCGACCCAGAGACTCCCTGTATGGCCGCCTGTATCGTTGGAGTCCCCCCGTAACACTGTCTGTAGCAAGTCCACTGCCACCCCTTGAGCCAGGGAGAGGAACAATCTGTGGGGGGGGGGGCACCTGCGTGCAGCATCCTGTACAAAGGCCTTGGCTAAGGAGTAAGAGGCCGAGGATCTCTCAGGGCTGAGATTGGCCTTTGATGGCGCTCAGAGCCGGACACTGATACAGACCAGAGTGGAGGAGGGACTGGATGTCTGGTGGAAGATTTCCTCTGATGGAAGGTCTATGGATCGCTCCGAGCAGAATAAAGTCCTCCAGGCTCCACAATAGACCTTACAAGAAGCTGATGTCTGAGCCTTCAGGAGGTGCCCCCCCCCCCCCAGGAAGTGCCCCCCCCCCCCCCCAAGGGAGGGCTCAGGGAGACTCTGCCTATGTACAAGCACTACATCCAATACTCTACAATTCAGTGCAATAGGATCCGCTGGATCACCCTCCATCCTGACCCTCCGGAACAGACGAGGGAATATCTGGGGGGGCAGAAAGTCAGAGATCAGGCTGAACTGATCTTACAGCGTCACCATAGCATCCAATCAGAAAACCAAACAGCCCCCACACCTGGCGACCAACCTCTCCGACTCATTGGTAAATCTGCATGCCAGAAGAGAGACATCTGGTGCCTCCCCCCTGCAGCAAAGGCCCATTGCCCTGGGTCCAGATCCAGTCAGATGGCCAAAATTCCATGCCAGGGATGTGGATGGTGGATGTGGTCGCAGTTCTGCCCAAGAGAAGATGAAGTCTCCTTCCTATTCTGGCGCCTCCTTGATGGCCGACGTAGGCAGCATTGTCTGACTGGATTGCCATTGGGTTCCCTTCCAATTGAGGAGTTCATTGTTTAAAAAAAAAAATAAATAAAAAATAAAAAATTTGCTCCCATCTAGAATGTGGAAAGGAAGACCGGCTTCCTCCAGTGACCAATCCCCTTCACCCAATGAGCATTCAGGACTGCACCCTGCCCAACAAACCGCCATCCATTGTGGAAACCTTCCGTGTCTTTTATGGAAAGACTCCAGCAATTGGTTTGGAGATCCACCATGGAGTCAGACCTTGGGGTTTGGGGTTTGGGGTTTGGAGGGGGGGGGGGGGTTCGGACACATGAGGCAATCCAAGGACAGAGTCTGTTTATCCCACTCAGTCAGAATGTTGGGTTGTAAAGGTGTTGAGTGAAACTGGGTGTATGGAAGAGCCTGGAAGGAGGCAACCAGTAGGCCCCAGACCCCCCCAACAGGCAAAAAGCAAGGTTTTCCCGAAACCGGGAGGTCCAAGCATGGGAGCCGAGAGACAGAAGGCCAGAAGATGCTGGACAGAACCACTTCCAGGGTGAAGTGCCCGGACCAGACACTTGGAGGTGGGTCAAGCCATGACTTCCTCAGATTAAGAATCCAAAAGCAGCTCAGATCCCCCCCAGATACAGATTACCCCGGGATAAAGATCACCCCGGAGTGCCTACCGGCCTGGGAAACAGATCACCCTGGAGCAGGGCCGGACTGACCATTGGGCAGAGCGGGCATATGCCCGGTGGGCCGACCTCTGGGCGCATGTTATTTTATGTGTCCCAGACAGTGTCCCTCCCTCAGAGTCCCGTCCCGAGCTGGCCGGCCGGCCGCATTACCGCATATTCTTCTGGCCAGCCGGCCGGGTATATCACTGCACTGTCCCCACTCCTAGTCCTAGGCACTAGTGGCAGGCTGGCAGCCGCCGGGCTGCTCTCACTGCGGCCGGCTCCACAGGCGCAGCCATCAAGCGTAGCTCAGCTCAGGACTGGAGGGGGGGAGGACTGGCTGTGAAGGGGGTGGAGCCAGAGGCGACCCCTTCTGCTTGATTCAGGAAGCGGGAACAGTGTGCAGCCGCACCGAAGACACCGGCACCCAAGGCCTGCAACTGCAAGGTAAGGAAGAAATGGTACTTCACAAGACACTCTGCTCTGCTCCATCCCATCCCTCCCACCGCCATCCCTCTGCTCTGCTCCATCCCTCCCACTGCCATCCCTCTGCTCCATCCCATCCCTCCCACCGCCATCTCTCTGCTCTGCTCCATCCCTCCCACCGCCATCCCTCTGCTCCATCCCATCCCTCCCACCGCCATCCCTCTGCTCTGCTCCATCCCATCCCTCCCACCATCCCTCTGCTCCATCCCATCCCTCCCACCGCCATCCCTCTGCTCTGCTCCATCCCATCCCTCCCACCGCCATCCCTCTGCTCCATCCCATCCCTCCCACCGCCATCCCTCTGCTCCCTCCCATCCCTCCCACCGCCACCCCTTTGCTCTGCTCTGCTCCATCCCTCCCACCGCCATCCCTCTGCTCTGCCCCATCCTATCCCTCCCACCGCCATCCCTCTGCTCTGCCCCATCCCATTCCTCCCCTCCCACCACCATCCCTCTACTCTGCCCAATCCCATCCCTCCCACCGCCATCCCTCTGCTCCATCCCATCCCTCCCACCGCCATCCCTCTGCTCCATCCCATCCCTCCCACCGCCATCCCTCTGCTCTGCTCCATCCCATCCCTCCCACCGCCATCCCTCTGCTCTGCCTCATCCCATCTCTCCCACCGCCATCCCTCTACTCTGCCTCATCCCATCTCTCCCACCGCCATCCCTCTGCTCTGCCTCATCCCATCTCTCCCACCGCCATCCCTCTGCTCTGCCTCATCCCATCTCTCCCACCGCCATCCCTCTGCTCTGCCTCATCCCATCTCTCCCACCGCCATCCCTCTGCTCTGCCTCATCCCATCTCTCCCACCGCCATCCCTCTACTCTGCCTCATCCCATCTCTCCCACCGCCATCCCTCTGCTCTGCCTCATCCCATCTCTCCCACCGCCATCCCTCTGCTCTGCCTCATCCCATCCCTCCCACCGCCTTCCCTCTGCCTCATCCCATCTCTCCCACTGCCATCCCTCTGCTCTGCCTCATCCCATCCCTCCCACTGGCATCCCTCTGCTCCATTCTATCCCTCCCACCGCCATCCCTCTGCTCTGCTCTATCCCATCCCTCCCACCATCCCTCTGCTCTCCTCAATCCCATCCCTCCCACCGCCATCCCTCTGCTCTGCCCCATCCCATCTCTCCCACCGCCATCCCTCTGCTCTGCCTCATCCCATCCCTCCCCCCGCCATCCCTCTGCTCTGCCTCATCCCATCTCTCCCACCGCCATCCCTCTGCTCTGCCTCATCCCATCTCTCCCACCGCCATCCCTCTGCCTGATCCCATCCCTCCCACCGCCATCCCTCTGCCTGATCCCATCCCTCCCACCGCCATCCCTCTGCCTGATCCCATCCCTCCCACCGCCATCCCTCTGCCTCATCCCATTTCTCCCACCGCCATCCCTCTGCCTGATCCCATCCCACTGCCTGATCCCATCCATGCCACCGCCATCCCTCTGCCTGATCCCATCCATCCCACCGCCATCCCTCTGCCTGATCCTATCTCTCCCACGCCATCCTTCTGCCTGATCCCATCCCTCCCACTGCCATCTTTCTCCCTGATCCCATCCCTCCCACTGCCATCCTTCTGCCTGATCTCATCCCTCCCACGGCCATCCCTCTGTCTGATCTCTACCCCTCCCATGAGGCAGTGGTGATGGGGGGGGGATAGGGATAACATCAGTAGCGATGGTGGTGGGGAGGTGGGGATAGGGATGACATCAGTGGCAATGGTGGTGAAGATAAGGATGACATCAGTGGCAGTGGACATTGTCATTCCTATCCCCACCACCACTGAAGTCATCCTTATCCCCACCACCACTACTGATGTTATTCCTATCCTTACCACCACTGCCACTGATGTTATCCCTATCCTCTTCATTTTCACTGATGTCATCCCTATCCTCAACACCGCCACTGATGTCATCCCTATCCTCAACACCGCCACTGATGTCATCCCTATCCTTACCACTACTCCCACTGATGTCATCCCTATCCTCATTACCACTGATGTCATCCCTATCCTCAACACTGCCACTGATGTTATCTCTATCCCAGCCACCACTGATGTCAACGCTATCCCCACCACCACCGCCATTGATGTCATCCCAATCCCCACCACCGCCATTGATGTCATCCCAATCCCACCACTGCCACTGATGTCACCCCTATCCCCACCACCACTGCCACTGATGTCATCCCTATCCCACCACCACTACTACGGATGTCATCCCTATCCCACCACCACCATACGAAACTACATACACATTTTGGGGGCGCCTGTGAACAAAAACCTTGATTTCACTACAGGTGTAATATATGACCCTGCACACTGGAATGAGAGCAATAATTATAGGATCATTATTCATGGTTAATGCTGAACTGATGACCTCTATGATCTTTAATAGCTTTGCCTATGGAAAATATAGGGTACTGAAAGGTGTTGCTATTTTCGGGCATGCATAGTCTTAAGGTTTGACATGTTGGGTATTTATTTACTTTACACAAACTCATCTTTTATATTTTACCCAAAGATTGGGTAATATATTATTAATGTACCCTAAAATGACCTGTTATCTCTTAGCCTGGGTTCACACTAAATGTGGACTTCATCTAAATAGCAACCCGTCCATGCAAACAGATTGCGCAGTGTATGTTAGGTTAACGACACCCCGCAATCGGTTTCCAAAACGCAGCGCGATTTGCAGAATCGGATCGCATGGGTGTGCAGGCTAAATATAACTAAAAAACATAGAGAAACCGGTAGTTGTTCATCATTGGTCATTTTGTTAAAAAAAAAAAAATGGGCTGCTCAGCCTAAAATGCCCGGGCCTATTTTTTGTCCCAGTCCGGGCCTGCCCTGGAGTGCCTATCCCCCCCCCCCCCCCCAGATACAGATTACCCTGGGAAAAAAAGATCACCCCGGAGCGCCTACCGCCCTGGGATACAGATCACCCCCCGGAGCGCCTATCCCCCCCCAGATACAGATCACCCCGGAGCGCCTATCCCCCCCCCCCCAGATACCGATCACCCTGGGAAAAAAAGATCACCCCGGAGCGCCTACCGCCCTGGGATACAGATCACCCCGGAGCGCCTATCCCCCCCCCCAGATACAGATCACCCCGGAGCGCCTATCCCCCCCCAGATACAGATCACCCCCGGAGCGCCTATCCCCCCCCCAGATACAGATCACCCCCGGAGCGCCTATCCCCCCCCAGATACAGATCACCCCCGGAGCGCCTATCCCCCCCAGATACAGATCATCCCGGAGCGCCTATCCCCCCCCAGATACAGATCACCCCCGGAGCGCCTATCCCCCCCCCCCCAGATACAGATCACCCCGGAGTGCCTATCCCCCCCCCCAGATACAGATCATCCCGGAGCGCCTATCCCCCCCAGATACAGATCACCCCGGAGTGCCTATCCCCCCCAGATACAGATCACCCCGGAGTGCCTATCCCCCCCAGATACAGATCATCCCGGAGCGCCTATCCCCCCCAGATACAGATCACCCCCGGAGCGCCTATCCCCCCCCAGATACAGATCACCCCGGAGTGCCTATCCCCCCCCAGATACAGATCATCCTGGAGCGCCTATCCCCCCCCAGATACAGATTACCCCAGGACAAAGATCACCCCCCAAGTGCCGATTTAGACCGGCCATTCTTGTGGTTTTGCTTATCTCACAACTTCATACAGAGATCAGCAAAAGGTCCACTTACCTGCCGGAATAAAACCCAACAATCCTCTCTTCCAACTAACTGTTTAAACCTGAATATCACTCAGACCGAGCCCAACCCCCCCTCCCCCAAATGACAGAAAACCGCCTCTCACTGTCTGCGCAGATGGCGAAGGTTAAATGTCACTTACCACAAAATACGTCTTCCTTCCTCTCCGACACACACAGAGCAACATCTGTGACACCGAGACCCAACCCCCAACCCCCCCTGTCACCTCCACACCGAGACCCAACTACCCCCCCCCCCACCTCCACACCGAGACCCAACTACCCACCCCCACCTCCACACCGAGACCCAACTACCCCCCCCACCTCCACACCGAGACCCAACCCCCAACCCCCCCTGTCACCTCCACACCGAGACCCAACTACCCCCCCCCCCACCTCCACACCGAGACCCAACTACCCACCCCCCCCACCTCCACACCGAGACCCAACTACCCCCCCCACCTCCACACCGAGACCCAACTACCCCCCCCACCTCCACACCGAGACCCAACTACCCCCCCCACCTCCACACCGAGACCCAACCCCCAACCCCCCCTGTCACCTCCACACCGAGACCCAACTACCCCCCCCCCCCCACCTCCACACCGAGACCCAACTACCCACCCCCCCCACCTCCACACCGAGACCCAACTACCCCCCCCACCTCCACACCGAGACCCAACTACCCCCCCCACCTCCACACCGAGACCCAACCCCCCCCTCCCCCTGTCACCTCCACACCGAGACCCAACTACCCCCCCCACCTCCACACCGAGACCCAACTACCCCCCCCCCCACCTCCACACCGAGACCCAACCCCCCCCCTCCCCCTGTCACCTCCACACCGAGACCCAACTACCCCCCCCACCTCCACACCGAGACCCAACTACCCCCCCCCACCTTCACACCGAGACCCAACTACCCCCCCCCCCACCTCCACACCGAGACCCAACTACCCCCCCCCACCTCCACTCCGAGACCCAACTACCCCCCCCCACCTCCACACCGAGACCCAACTACCCACCCCCCCCACCTCCACACCGAGACCCAACTACCCCCCCCACCTCCACACCGAGACCCAACCCCCAACCCCCCCTGTCACCTCCACACCGAGACCCAACTACCCCCCCCCCCACCTCCACACCGAGACCCAACTACCCACCCCCCCCACCTCCACACCGAGACCCAACTACCCCCCCCACCTCCACACCGAGACCCAACTACCCCCCCCACCTCCACACCGAGACCCAACTACCCCCCCCACCTCCACACCGAGACCCAACTACCCCCCCCCACCTCCACACCGAGACCCAATCCCCCCCCCCACCTCCACAGCAAGACCCAACGACCCCCCCCCTCCACACCGAGACCCAACGACCCCCCCCCACCTCCACACCGAGACCCAACTACCCCCCCTAACCCCCCCACCGAGACCCAACTACCCCCCCACCTCCACACCGAGACCCAATCCCCCCCCACCTCCACACCGAGACCCAACGACCCCCCCCCCACCTCCACACCGAGACCCAACGACCCCCCCCCACCTCCACACCGAGACCCAACTACCCCCCCCAACCCCCCCACCGAGACCCAATCCCCCCCCCCACCTCCACAACGAGACCCAACTCCCCCCCCCCCCCCCACCGTCACCTACACACCGAGACCTCACACCCCCAACCTCACCTACACCCGGCAAGGTCTGTGGCTCCTGTGAGATCCAATCCACCCCATCCCAACGTCACCTCCACACTAAGACCCAACGACCCCCCCCCCTCACCTACACACCAAAACCCAACCCCCTGTCACCTACACCCAACCCCCACCCCAACGTCACCTCCACACCGAGACTCAACCCCCTGCGTCACCTACACACCGAAACCCAACCCTCCCCTCACGTCACCTCCACACCGAGATCCAACCCAAGACCCAACAGCCCCCCCCCCCCAAACATCCCCTACACCCGAGACCCAACCCCTCCCCCCCCCTCACAACATCACCTCCACACCAAGACCCAAATCACCCTCCATCACCTCCACAGAGAGAGAGTCAACCCGGTAACCTCCACACTGAGACCAAACCCCCCCACATCGTCAGCTTCACACCAAGACCCACTGCCACCCAACGCTCCACACCGAGACCAAACTCCCCCATCACCCCCACAAAAAGTCCACTTCCCCTCCCCTCCACACCCTGAGACCCCAACACCACTTCCACACCGGGATCGAATTCCCCCATCACCCCCCCCCCCACACACACACAGACCCCAGCATCACCTACACACCAAGACCCAACCCCATCCCCCCAGTCACCTCCACACCCAGCAATGTCTGTGACCACCAAGACACAACCCACTCAATGTCACACTGAGACTCAACCAGAGCCAATAGATCAATGCTGGGCCACCATCAGAGCCAATAGATCAATGCTGGGCCACCATCAGAGCCAATAGATCAATGCTGGGCCACCATCAGAGCCAATAGATCAATGCTGGGCCACCATCAGAGCCAATAGATCAATGCTGGGCCACCATCAGAGCCAATAGATCAATGCTGGGCCACCATCAGAGCCAATAGATCAATGCTGGGCCACCATCAGAGCCAATAGATCAATGCTGGGCCATCATCAGAGCCAATAGATCAATGCTGGGCCACCATCAGAGCCAATAGATCAATGCTGGGCCATCATCAGAGCCAATAGATCAATGCTGGGCCACCATCAGAGCCAATAGATCAATGCTGGGCCACCATCAGAGCCAATAGATCAATGCGTAGAACAGACACAGGTGCTATGTGAGAAGTTCTGCAGAAATGGATGATGATGAAGGCGGCAGTGAGGAGGAGGATGGAGGAGGAGGAGGAGGAGGATGATGGAGGAGGAGGATGATGGAGGAGGAGGATGATGGCGCACAGGAGGTCTCATGGAGAGGTTGTAGGTCTTCTGGAAAACTCCTCAGCCATACTTTTTGGTCGCCTCCCAACCAATGATGGCGCAGAGGACTCAGCGGTAAAATTCCACCACCGTCCTGGGGCTCCTCTGTACCGTCCTGGGGACCCTCTGTAACATCCTGGGGCTCCTCTGTAACATCCTGGGGCTCCTCGGGTTGGAGATGCTCCTCATGTGTTGAAATCTTTGGGAGGATTTCCCTGAATTCTGGGATTCTCCAACAAAGTTAATTTTGATGTCAGATTTGGATTTCGTTTTGGTGAATGAAATGATCACTGATCTCAGTCTCATTCTCATTCTCAGTCTCAGACTCAGTGCCAGTCTGATGTGGGTGGCGCCTCTCCAGACGTCACATTTCCAAGATGCACAGACAGGGGGGCGTGTCTTACCCCAGGAGACGCACAGACAGGGGGCGTGTCTTACCCCAGGAGACGCACAGACAGGGGGCGTGTCTTACCCCAGGAGACGCACAGACAGGGGGGTGTGTCTTACCCCAGGAGACGCACAGACAGGGGGCGTGTCTTAACCCAGCAGACACACAGACAGGGGGCGTGTCTTACCCCAGGAGATGCACAGACAGGGGGTGTGTCTTACCCCAGGAGACGCACAGACAGGGGGGGTGTGTCTTACCCCAGGAGACGCACAGACAGGGGGGGTGTGTCTTACCCCAGGAGACGCACAGACAGGGGGGGTGTGTCTTACCCCAGGAGACGCACAGACAGGGGGGGTGTGTCTTACCCCAGGAAACGCACAGACAGGGGGCGCGTCTTATCCAAGCAGACGCACAGACAGGGGGGCGTGTCTTATCCCAGCAGACGCACAGACAGGGGGGCGTGTCTTATCCCAGCAGACGCACAGACAGGGGGGCGTGTCTTACCCCAGGAGATGCACAGACAGGGGGTGCGTCTTAGCCCCAGGAGACTGTAATACCTGTAGGGTTTCACATGTACTGTTACTTTAAGGCTGGCTCCACCCAGGAGTGATGACAAGGGTCAAGGGGCAGAGTGGCCATCTTAGAGACATGTAAGGGATGCATTGATATACAGAGCTGTCCTGTAATGCATGTTGGAGTACAGTGAGTCCTGAATAAACATCCGTTGTTCCAGATCATCGTCCTGTGTCTCTCACAACACGGAGAATATAACCGTGGTGACGAGGATGGGATTTACAAGGTTACTATCCATGTGAGAAAGGAAGAGAAAAAAAAAAAAACTCTGGATTGTCACCTGGATACAAACACCCACAGAGCCCAGCAGGAAAATGTCATTGATCGGGACATTAAGTGAATTTGATGGAGAACAGACAACCTGGAGTTCCTGGATTGAGAGACTGGAACAGTATTTCTGTGCAAATGCCATCCCAGGCGACAGGCAAGTAGCAGTATTTCTGACAGTGGTTGGTGCTAGGACATATGACACTCTTAGGCTACATTCACACCTGAGCGTAGCGTTTTCGCACGTTTTTTACCGCGATTTTTGTGCAGGCGTTTTTTGAATGAATAGAGACCAATGGAAAACGCCTGTAATCTGCCCAAAAAGAAGCTCATGTACTTTTTTGAGCGTTGGGCGTTTTGCTAACAGCGACAAAACGCTCAGATGTGAACAGGGGCCATTGAAATGAATAGGATTTGTCTTGTTGGGCGTTTTGAGAGCTGATCCTAGAGCAGAAAAACGCCCCAAAACGCCGACATGTGAACGGAGCCTTAGGGATCTCCTTTTCCCTGAAAAACCAGCAACTAAGACTTTGGCAGAGCTCCTGACAACAGACAGGGGGCGTGTCTTACCCCAGGAGACGCACAGACAGGGGGCGTGTCTTACCCCAGGAGACGCACAGACAGGGGGCGAGTCTTACCCCAGGAGACGCACAGACAGGGGGGCGTGTCTTACCCCAGGAGACGCACAGACAGGGGGGCGTGTCTTATCCCAGGAGACGCACAGACGGGGGCGTGTCTTATCCCAGGAGACGCACAGACAGGGGGGCGTGTCTTACCCCAGGAGACGCACAGACAGGGGGGCGTGTCTTACCCCAGGAGACGCACAGACAGGGGGCGTGTCTTACCCCAGGAGACGCACAGACAGGGGGCGTGTCTTACCCCAGGAGACGCACAGACGGGGGGCGTGTCTTACCCCAGGAGACGCACAGACGGGGGGGCGTGTCTTACACAAGGAGACGCACAGACAGGGGGCGTGTCTTACACAAGGAGACGCACAGACAGGGGGCGTGTCTTATCCCAGGAGACGCACAGACAGGGGGCGTGTCTTACCCCAGGAGACGCACAGACGGGGGGCGTGTCTTACACAAGGAGACGCACAGACAGGGGGGCGTGTCTTACCTCCAGGAGACGCACAGACAGGGGGCGTGTCTTACCTCCAGGAGACGCACAGACAGGGGGCGGGTCTTACCCCAGGAGACGCACAGACAGGGGGCGTGTCTTACCCCAGGAGACGCACAGACGGGGGGCGTGTCTTACCTCCAGGAGACGCACAGACAGGGGGCGTGTCTTACCTCCAGGAGACGCACAGACAGGGGGCGTGTCTTGCGCTATCCCTAACAAAAGTCATGACTTTTCTGCTTTAATGTCATTCCTAGGAGATGGGAGGGGGCGGGGCCAACCTGGATCCGTCCAATCATCATGAGATCTCCCCCCTCCCCCCCACACATCGCATCGTTCATCTCCTCCGATCTCCCGGTGTGTTCAGCTTTAAGATGATTGGAGGAGAGCCCCTCCCCCCCCAGTCCCCGATCCATCGGCCGGTATGTGACCCCCCCTCCCCTCCCCCCATCCGACCCTCCGAGAACTTCCTGGAGGATCTCCACCGAACAATGCCGCCCCTCCCCCTCCACCGAGGATTCCCCTCCCCCAACCGGTCCGTCCACCTCCCTTCCCCCCACCAGTCCCGGTACTTACCGCTCTCCCCTCCCCCGCTCTCCTCTCCGCTCCGCCCTCCGATCTCCTCCCAGAATCCTCAGCTTCAGCACCGGCTGCTCCTCTTAAAGGGACCCCGACCCCAATTCTATTAAAGGGGAAACCTCACCGACAGAGAGAGGGGGAGGGGAGGAGACTTTATATTCATATTTTATATTTCATTCAACAAAAGGAAAAATTCTACAGAGGGGGAGGGGCTTCATGAATGGTGTCCCCACCCCACAACATCACCCCCTCCCCCCATCATCATCACCCCTCCCCCCCATGACCCCCCCATCATCCTCATCACCCCCCCCATCATCATCACCCCTCCCCCCCCATGACCCCCCCATCATCATCATCACCCCCCCCCATCATCATCACCCCCCCATCATCATCATCACCCCCCCATCATCATCACCCCCCCATCATCATCATCACCCCCCCATCATCATCATCACCCCCCCCCCATCATCATCACCCCCCCCCCCCCATCATCATCATCACCCCCCCCCCATCATCATCATCACCCCCCCCATCATCATCATCACCCCCCCCCATCATCATCATCACCCCCCCATCATCATCACCCCTCCCCCCCATGACCCCCCCATCATCATCATCACCCCCCCCCATCATCATCATCACCCCCCCATCATCATCATCACCCCCCCCCATCATCATCATCACCCCCCCATCATCATCATCACCCCCCCCCCATCATCATCATCCCCCCTACCATCATCCTCATCACCCCCCCCCCATCATCATCACCCCTCCCCCCCATCACCCCCCCCCATCATCCTCATCACCCCCCCCCCATCATCATCACCCCTCCCCCCCATCACCCCCCCCATCATCCTCATCACCCCCCCCCCATCATCATTACCCCTCCCCCCCATCACCCCCCCCCATCATCCTCATCACCCCCCCCCCCACCATCATCATCACCCCCTCCCCCCCATCACCCCCCCCCCCATCATCATCATCATCACCCCCCCCCATCATCATCATCACCCCCCATCATCATCACCCCCCCATCATCATCACCCCCCCATCATCATCACCCCCCCCCATCATCATCATCACCCCCCCATCACCCCCCCATCATCATCACCCCCCCCATCATCATCATCATCACCCCCCCCCATCATCATCATCACCCCCCATCATCATCACCCCCCCATCATCATCACCCCCTCCATCATCATCACCCCCCCCCATCATCATCATCACCCCCCATCACCCCCCCCATCATCCTCATCACCCCCCCCCATCATCATCACCCCTCCCCCCCATCACCCCCCCCCCCCCATCATCATCATCATCACCCCCCCCCCCATCATCATCATCACCCCCCATCATCATCACCCCCCCCATCATCATCACCCCCCCCCCATCATCATCATCACCCCCCCATCATCATCACCCCCCCATCATCATCATCACGCCCCCCATCATCATCATCACCCCCCCCATCATCATCATCTCCCCTCCCCCCATCACCCCCCCCCCATCATCATCATCACCCCCCCATCATCATCATCACCCCCCCATCATCCTCATCACCCCCCCATCATCATCATCACCCCCCATCATCATCATCACCCCCCCATCATCATCATCACCCCCCCATCATCATCATCACCCCTCCCCCCCATGACCCCCCCATCATCATCACCCCCCCCCATCATCCTCATCACCCCCCCCCATCATCATCACCCCCCCCATCATCATCACCCCTCCCCCCCATCACCCCCCCCCATCATCCTCATCACCCCCCCCCCCCATCATCATCACCCCTCCCCCCCATCACCCCCCCCATCATCCTCATCACCCCCCCCCCCATCATCATCACCCCCCCCCCATCATCATCATCACCCCCCCCATCATCATCATCACCCCTCCCCCCCCATGACCCCCCCATCATCATCACCCCCCCCATCATCATCATCACCCCCCCCATCATCCTCATCACCCCCCCCCCATCATCATCACCCCCCCCCCATCATCATCATCACCCCCCCCATCATCATCATCACCCCCCCATCATCATCATCACCCCTCCCCCCCATGACCCCCCCATCATCATCACCCCCCCCCATCATCATCATCACCCCCCCATCATCCTCATCACCCCCCCATCATCATCACCCCTCCCCCCCATCACCCCCCCATCATCCTCATCACCCCCCCCCATCATCATCACCCCTCCCCCCCATCACCCCCCCCATCATCCTCATCACCCCCCCCATCATCATCACCCCTCCCCCCCATCACCCCCCCCAATCATCATCATCATCACCCCCCCCCATCATCATCATCACCCCCCATCATCATCACCCCCCCATCATCATCACCCCCCCCCATCATCATCACCCCCCCATCATCATCATCACCCCCCCATCACCCCCCCATCATCCTCATCACCCCTCCCCCCATCACCCCCCCCATCATCATCATCATCACCCCCCCCCATCATCATCATCACCCCCCATCATCATCACCCCCCCCATCATCATCACCCCCCCCATCATCATCACCCCCCCATCATCACCCCCCCCATCATCCTCATCACCCCCCCCCATCATCATTACCCCCCCCATCATCATCATCACCCCCCCATCACCCCCCCATCATCCTCATCACCCCCCCCCCATCATCATCACCCCTCCCCCCCATCACCCCCCCCCCATCATCATCATCATCACCCCCCCCATCATCATCATCACCCCCATCATCATCACCCCCCCCCCATCATCATCACCCCCCCCCATCATCATCATCACCCCCCCATCATCATCACCCCCCCCATCATCATCATCACCCCCCCATCATCATCATCACCCCCCCCCCATCATCATCATCACCCCTCCCCCCCATCACCCCCCCCCATCATCATCATCACCCCCCCATCATCATCATCACCCCTCCCCCTATCACCCCCCCATCATCATCATCACCCCCCATCATCCTCATCACCCCCCCATCATCATCATCACCCCCCCATCATCATCATCACCCCCCCATCATCCTCGTCACCCCCATCATCATCATCATCACCCCCCCCATCATCATCACCCCCCCATCATCATCATCACCCCCCCATCATCATCATCACCCCTCCCCCCCATCACCCCCCCATCATCATCATCACCCCCCCTTCATCCTCATCACCCCCCCCATCATCATCATCACCCCCTCCCATCATCCTCATCACCCCCCCCCATCATCATCATCACCCCCCCATCATCATCATCACCCCCCCATCATCCTCATCACCCCCCCATCATCATCATCACCCCATCTCTCATCACCCCCCCATCATCATCATCACCCCCCCCCATCATCATCATCACCCCCCCATCATCCTCATCGTCCCCCCCATCATCATCATCACCCCTCCCCCCATCACCCCCCCATCATCATCATCACCCCCCATCATCCTCATCACCCCCCCCTTCATCATCATCACCCCCCCATCACCCCCCCATCATCCTCGTCACCCCCATCATCATCATCATCACCCCCCATCATCATCACCCCCCCCCATCATCATCACCACCCCCCCCATCATCATCATCACCCCTCCCCCCCATCACCCCCCCATCATCATCATCACCCCCTCATCACCCCCCCATCATCCTCATCACCCCCCCCCCATCATCATCATCACCCCCCCATCATCCTCATCACCCCCCCATCATCATCATACCCCCCCCCCCATCATCATCATCACCCCCCCCCATCACCCCCATCATCATCACCCCCCATCATCATCATCACCCCCCCATCATCATCATCACCCCTCCCCCCCATCACCCCCCCCCATCATCATCATCACCCCCCCATCATCATCATCACCCCTCCCCCTATCACCCCCCCATCATCATCATCACCCCCATCATCCTCATCACCCCCCCCATCATCATCATCACCCCCCCATCATCATCATCACCCCCCCATCATCCTCGTCACCCCCATCATCATCACCCCCCCCCATCATCATCACCCCCCCATCATCATCATCACCCCCCCCATCATCATCATCACCCCTCCCCCCCATCACCCCCCCATCATCATCATCACCCCCCCTTCATCCTCATCACCCCCCCCCCATCATCATCATCACCCCCTCCCATCATCCTCATCACCCCCCCCCCATCATCATCATCACCCCCCCCATCATCATCATCACCCCCCCATCATCCTCATCACCCCCCCATCATCATCATCACCCCCCCCATCATCATCATCACCCCCCCCATCATCATCATCACCCCCCCCATCATCATCACCCCCCCATCATCCTCATCGTCCCCCCCCATCATCATCATCACCCCTCCCCCCATCACCCCCCCATCATCATCATCACCCCCCATCATCCTCATCACCCCCCCCCTTCATCATCATCACCCCCCCATCACCCCCCATCATCCTCGTCACCCCCATCATCATCATCATCACCCCCATCATCATCACCCCCCCCCATCATCATCACCACCCCCCCATCATCATCATCACCCCTCCCCCCCATCACCCCCCATCATCATCATCACCCCCCTCATCACCCCCCCCATCATCCTCATCACCCCCCCCCCATCATCATCATCACCCCCCCATCATCCTCATCACCCCCCCATCATCATCATACCCCCCCCCCCATCATCATCATCACCCCCCCCATCACCCCCATCATCATCACCCCCCCCATCATCATCATCACCCCCCATCATCATCATAACCCCCCCCATCATCATCATCACCCCCCCCATCATCATCATCACCCCCCCATCATCCTCATCACCCCCCCATCATCATCACCCCTCCCCCCCATCACCCCCCCCCATCATCCTCATCACCCACCCCCCATCATCATCATCACCCCCATCATCATCGCCCCCCCCCATCATCATCACCCCCCATCATCATCACCCCCCCCATCATCATCATCACCCCCCCCCCAATCATCCTCATCACCCCCCCCCATCATCATCACCCCCCCCATCATCATCACCCCCCCCCCATCATCATCATCACCCCCCCCATCACCCCCCCATCATCCTCATCACCCCCCCATCATCATCACCCCTCCCCCCCATCACCCCCCCCCATCATCATCATCATCACCCCCCCCAATCATCATCATCACCCCCCATCATCATCACCCCCCCCCATCATCATCACCCCCCCCCATCATCATCATCACCCCCCCCATCATCATCACCCCCCCCCCATCATCATCATCACCCCCTCCCCCCATTCACCCCCCATCATCATCATCACCCCCCCCATTATCATCATCACCCCTCCCCCATCACCCCCCCATCATCATCATCACCCCCCCCATCATCCTCATCACCCCCCCATCATCATCATCACCCCCCCCCCATCATCATCATCACCCCCCCATCAACCCCCCATCATCCTCGTCACCCCCATCATCACCCCCCATCATCATCACCCCCCCCATCATCATCACCCCCCCATCATCATCATCACCCCCCCCCCCCCATCATCATCATCACCCCTCCCCCCCATCACCCCCCCCATCATCATCATCACCCCCCCCATCACCCCCCCATCATCCTCATCACCCCCCCATCATCATCATCACCCCCCCATCATCCTCATCACCCCCCCCCATCATCATCATCACCCCCCCCATCATCATCATCACCCCCCCCCCCATCATCATCATCACCCCCCCATCATCATCATCACCCCCCCCATCATCATCATCACCCCCCCATCATCCTCATCACCCCCCCATCATCATCATCACCCCTCCCCCCCATCACCCCCCCCCATCATCATCATCACCCCCCCATCATCATCATCACCCCTCCCCCCCATCACCCACCCCCATCATCATCATCACCCCCCCATCATCCTCATCACCCCCCATCATCATCATCACCCCCCCCCCATCATCATCATCACCCCCCCCCCATCATCCTCCTCACCCCCATCATCATCATCATCATCACCCCCCATCATCATCACCCCCCCCATCATCATCACCCCCCCATCATCATCATCACCCCCCCCATCACCCCCATCATCATCACCCCCCCATCATCATCATCATCATAACCCCCCCCATCATCATCATCACCCCCCCCATCATCATCACCCCTCCCCCCCCATCACCCCCCCATCATCCTCATCACCCACCCCCCATCATCATCATCACCCCCCCATCATCATCACCCCCCCCATCATCATCACCCCCCCATCATCATCACCCCCCCATCATCATCATCACCCCCCCATCACCCCCCCATCATCCTCATCATCCCCCCCCCATCATCATCACCCCCCCATCATCATCACCCCCCCATCATCATCATCACCCCCCCCCCATCACCCCCCCATCATCCTCATCACCCCCCCCATCATCATCACCCCTCCCCCCCATCACCCCCCCCATCATCATCATCATCACCCCCCCCCCATCATCATCATCACCCCCCATCATCATCACCCCCCCCCATCATCATCACCCCCCCCCCATCATCATCATCACCCCCCCATCATCATCACCCCCCCCCATCATCATCATCACCCCCCCCCATCATCATCATCACCCCCTCCCCCCCATCACCCCCCCATCATCATCATCACCCCCCCCATCATCATCATCACCCCTCCCCCCATCACCCCCCCATCATCATCATCACCCCCCCCCCATCATCCTCATCACCCACCCCCCATCATCATCATCACCCCCCATCATCATCATCACCCCCCCATCATCATCACCCCCCCCATCATCATCACCCCCCCATCATCATCATCACCCCCCCATCACCCCCCCATCATCCTCATCACCCCCCCCCCCATCATCATCACCCCCCCCCATCATCATCACCCCCCATCATCATCATCACCCCCCCCCATCACCCCCCCATCATCCTCATCACCCCCCCCATCATCATCACCCCTCCCCCCCATCACCCCCCCCATCATCATCATCATCACCCCCCCCCATCATCATCATCACCCCCCATCATCATCACCCCCCCCCCATCATCATCACCCCCCCCATCATCATCATCACCCCCCCCATCATCATCACCACCCCCCCATCATCATCATCACCCCCCCCCCATCATCATCATCACCCCTCCCCCCCTTCAACCCCCATCATCATCATCACCCCCCCCATCATCATCATCACCCCCCCATCAACCCCCCATCATCCTCGTCACCCCCATCATCATCATCATCACCCCCCATCATCATCACCCCCCCATCATCATCACCCCCCCATCATCATCATCACCCCCCCCCATCATCCTCATCACCCCTCCCCCCATCACCCCCCCATCATCATCATCACCCCCATCACCCCCCCATCATCCTCATCACCCCCCCCATCATCATCATCACCCCCCATCATCCTCATCACCCCCCCATCATCATCATCACCCCCCCCATCATCATCATCACCCCCCCCATCATCATCATCACCCCCCCCATCATCATCATCACCCCCCCCATCATCATCATCACCCCCCCCATCATCCTCATCACCCCCCCCCCATCATCATCATCACCCCTCCCCCCCCATCACCCCCCCCATCATCATCATCACCCCCCATCATCATCATCCCCCTCCCCCCCATCACCCACCCCCATCATCATCATCACCCCCCCCCATCATCCTCATCACCCCCCCATCATCATCTCATCACCCCCCCCCATCATCATCATCACCCCCCCATCACCCCCCCATCATCCTCGTCACCCCCATCATCATCATCATCATCACCCCCCATCATCATCACCCCCCCATCATCATCACCCCCCCATCATCATCACCACCCCCCCCCATCATCATCATCACCCCTCCCCCCCATCACCCCCCCATCATCATCATCACCCCCCCCCCATCATCATCATCACCCCCCCCATCATCCTCATCACCCCCCCATCATCATCATCACCCCCCCATCATCATCATCACCCCCCCCATCACCCCCATCATCATCACCCCCCTCCCATCATCATCATCACCCCCCCATCATCATCATCACCCCCCCCCCATCATCCTCATCACCCCCCCCCCATCATCATCATCACCCCCCCATCATCATCATCATCATCACCCCCATCATCACCATCATCATCATCATCATCACCCCATCATCATCATCACCCCCATCACCATCACCCCCCATCATCATCATCATCATCATCACCCCCATCATCATCACCCCCATCATCATCACCTCCCATCATCACCCCCCCCCCCATCATCATCATCACCCCCCATCATCATCATCATCACCATCATCATCATCACCCCCCCCATCATCATCCTCACCCCCATCATCATCACCCCCCCCCATCATCATCGCCTCCCATCATTATCATCCTCATCATCATCATCACCCCCCCCATTATCATCACCCCCCCATCATCACCCCATCATCATCATCATCATCACCCCCTATCATCATCCATCATCATCATCACCCCCCCCCCCCATCATCATCACCTCCCATCATTATCATCACCCCCCCATCATCACCCCATCATCATCATCACCCCCTATCATCATCCATCATCATCACCCCCATCACCATCACCCCCCATCATCACCCCCATCATCATCACCCCCATCATCATCACCCCCATCATCATCACCTCCCATCATCACCCCCCCATCATCATCATCCCCATCATCATCATCACCCCCCCCCCCCATCATCATCATCCCCATCATCATCACCCCCCCCATCATCATCATCATCATCATCATCATCACCCCACATCATCATCCTCACCCCATCATCATCACCACCCCCCCCCATCATCATCACCCCCCCCCCCCCATCATCATCACCCCCCCCATCATCATCATCATCATCACCCCCATCATCATCACCCCATCATCATCACCCCATCATCATCACCCCCATCATCATCACCATCATCATCATCACCCCCCCCATCATCATCCTCACCCCCATCATCATCACCACCCCCCCATCATCATCACCCCCATCATCACCCCCCCCCCCATCATCATCCCCATCATCATCATCTCCCCCATCATCATCACCTCCCATCATTATCATCACCTCCCCCCATCATCATCCATCATCATCATCATCACCCCATCATCATCACCCCATCATCATCATCCCCATCATCATCACACCCCATCATCATCATCACCCCCATCATCATCATCATCATCACCCCCATCATCATCATCACCCCCATCATCATCACCCCCATCATCATCACCCCCCCCCCATCATCACCCCCCCCCCCATCATCATCATCATCACCCCCATAATCATCATCCATCATCATCCTCACCCCCATCATCATCACCACCCCCCCCCCATCATCATCATCATCACCCCCATCATCATCACCTCCCATCATCACCCCCCCCCCATCATTATCATCACCTCCCCCCATCATCATCCATCATCATCATCATCACGCCCATCATCATCACCCCATCATCATCATCACCCCCATCATCATCACCCCATCATCATCACCCCCATCATCATCACCTCCCATCATCATCATCACCCCATCATCATCACCTCCCATCATCATCATCCATCATCATCCTCACCCCCATCATCATCACCACCCCCCCCCCATCATCATCATCATCATCACCCCCCCATCATCATCATCATCACCCCCATCATCATCACCTCCCATCATCACCCCCCCCCCCCCCATCATCATCCATCATCATCACCCCCATCATCATCACCCCATCATCATCATCACCCCCATCATCATCACCCCATCATCATCACCCCATCATCATCACCCCCATCATCATCACCTCCCATCATCATCATCACCCCATCATCATCACCTCCCATCATCATCATCACCTCCCATCATCACCCCCTCCCCATCATCATCACCACCCCCCCATCATCATCATCACCCCCCCCCATCATCATCACCCCCATCATCATCATCACCCCCCCCCATCATCATCACCACCCATCATCATCATCACCCCCATCATCATCATCACCCCCATCATCATCACCCCCCCCATCATCACCCCCATCATCATCACCCCCATCATCATCATCACCCCCATCATCATCATCACCCCATCATCATCACCCCCATCATCATCATCACCCCATCATCATCACCCCCATCATCATCATCACCCCATCATCATCACCCCCATCATCATCACCCCCCCCCATCATCACCCCCATCATCATCACCACCATCATCATCATCCCCCCATCATCACCCCCCCCCCCCCATCATCATCCCCATCATCATCATCATCTCCCCCATGATCATCATCACCTCCATAATCATCATCATCCCCCCATCATCATCACCTCCCATCATTATCATCACCCCATCATCATCACCCCCATCATCATCACCCCCATCATCATCACCCCATCATCATCACCCCATCATCATCACCTCCCATCATCATCACCCCCATCATCATCACCCCCATCATCATCATCATCATCACCACCCCCCATCATCATCACTCCCATCATCATCACCTCCCATCATCATCACCCCCCATCATCATCACCCCCATCATCATCACCCCCCATCATCATCACCCCCATCATCATCATCATCACCCCCCATCATCATCACTCCCATCATCATTACCCCATCATCATCACCCCCATCATCATCAACACCCCCATCATCATCCCCTCCATCATCATCATCATCATCACCACCCCCCATCATCATCACTCCCATCATCATCACCCCCATCATCATCACCCCCATCATCATCACCTCCCATCATCATCACCCCCATCATCACCCCCATCATCATCACCCCATCATCATCATCACCCCATAATCATCATCATCACCACCCCATCATCATCATCATCACCCCCATCATCATCACCTCCCATCATCATCATCACCCCCATCATCATCATCACCACCCCCCATCATCATCACCCCCATCATCATCATCATCATCATCACCACCCCCCATCATCATCACTCCCATCATCATCACCCCCATCATCATCACCCCCATCATCATCACCTCCCATCATCATCACCCCCATCATCACCCCCATCATCATCATCATCATCACCCCCATCATCATCACCCCATCATCATCATCACCCCATAATCATCATCATCACCACCCCATCATCATCATCACCCCCATCATCATCACCTCCCATCATCATCATCACCCCCATCATCATCATCACCCCATCATCATCACCCCCATCATCATCACCCCCCCCATCATCATCACCATCATCATCACCCCCATCATCATCACCCACCCATCATCATCATCACCCCATCATCATCATCACCCCCATCATCATCACCCCCCATCATCATCATCACCCCCATCATCATCACCTCCCATCATCATCACCCCCATCATCATCACCCCCATCATCATCACCCTCCATCATCATCACCCCATCATCAGCCCCCACATTATCATCATCATCACCCCCATCATCTCACCCCTCATTATTATCACCATCACCCCCATCATTCCCCCTCATCATCACCCCCCCCATTATCATCACCCCCCCCCATCATCATCAGCATCACCCCCATCATCTTGCCCCCTTTATCACCCCCCCCCCATCTTCATCATTCCCCCTCCCCATCATCACCTCATTATCACCCCCTATCATGAGACCCCCCTCATTCCCCCTCATAACCCCCCATCATTCCCCCCACCATCATCACCCCTCACTCCCATCATCATCATCCCACCATTCATCACCCCCCCCCTTATCATCATCACCCCCATCATCTCCCCCCTCATCATCATCATCATCATCCCACCCATCATCACCCCCCTCCCCTTATCATCATCACCCCCATCATCTCCCCCCTCATCATTATCATCATCACCCCCATCATACCCCCTCATCATCATCATCATCACCCACCCATCATTCCCCCCATCATCATCACCCCTCACCCCCATCATCACCCCCGATCATCATCATTCCCCCGTCATCATCCCCCCATCATCATCACCCCTCATAATCCCCCCATCAAGATAACCCCCCCTATCATCACCCTCCCATCATCCTCACCCCCCCCCCCCCCCAAATGAGCGGATTTGATGTTGATGGGTGGGGTAGATAGAGATCGTGGAGTGGATACATATGGGTGGAGTAGATATAGGTGGGCAGTGTGACGGGAGTCACTTTGGTTGGGGGGTCCGTGGAACCCAACTTACCTTTGAGAGGTTGGGAAATCCCTTTCTCATCTCCCCAGACCCCTCTTATGTGTAAGTCCCCTGTGTATATTAGGGGCACTAGGTGGCCAAGAAAATGATGGACTTCATGGACACTGAGAATATGGATTGGATTACTTCAAATAGGAGAGTAATATTTATCAACAATATCTCAGGAAATCTATGATACAATAATTGCACTGTATCAGAATGATGGAACATTGGATGAGCTTTGCCTCATAGACTATTGTAGGTCGGAGCCTCATAGACTATTGTAGATCGGAGCCTCATAGACTATTGTAGATCGGAGCCTCATAGACTATTGTAGGTCGGAGCCTCATAGACTATTGTAGGTCGGAGCCTCATAGACTATTGTAGGTCGGAGCCTCATAGACTATTGTAAATCGGAGCCTCATAGACTATTGTAGGTCGGAGCCTCATAGACTATTGTAGGTCGGAGCCTCATAGACTATTGTAGGTCGGAGCCTCATAGACTATTGTAAATCGGAGCCTCATAGACTATTGTAGGTCGGAGCCTCATAGACTATTGTAGGTCGGAGCCTCATAGACTATTGTAGGTCGGAGCCTCATAGACTATTGTAGGTCGGAGCCTCATAGACTATTGTAGGTCGGAGCCTCATAGACTATTGTAGGTCGGAGCCTCATAGACTATTGTAGGTCGGAGCCTCATAGACTATTGTAGGTCGGAGCCTCATAGACTATTGTAGGTCGGAGCCTCATAGACTATTGTAGGTCGGAGCCTCATAGACTATTGTAAATCAGAGCCTCATAGACTATTGTAGGTCGGAGCCTCATAGACTATTGTAGGTCGGAGCCTCATAGACTATTGTAGGTCGGAGCCTCATAGACTATTGTAAATCGGAGCCTCATAGACTATTGTAGGTCGGAGCCTCATAGACTATTGTAGGTCGGAGCCTCATAGACTATTGTAGGTCGGAGCCTCATAGACTATTGTAGGTCGGAGCCTCATAGACTATTGTAGGTCGGAGCCTCATAGACTATTGTAAATCGGAGCCTCATAGACTATTGTAGGTCGGAGCCTCATAGACTATTGTAGGTCGGAGCCTCATAGACTATTGTAGGT